>NC_086284.1:82821453-83179230 GCF_963924245.1 Chroicocephalus ridibundus
GTCAGGAGCAATGACAGCATCCACTGCACATGGGCGCAACTCCTCCTGTGCTGATACTGAGGTCTGCTCACACCAGTGCTGACTTTGGCACTTAATTATGGTAACACTTCACAGAATATTTGAGTAGCTTCCACTCGAAGTGTTACTTCTATCACCACTTACATCACAAATACATTTTGTTGAGCAGATCTAATTAATCTTTGGGGTAACTGTCACGAAACACAGAGTTACAGGAAGGTTAAGTCAACATTGTTTCATTTAATGCTGTGGTTGGTTTGAATAACAAAGTAATAATTAAATCTTAACTTAAAAAACTCCAGACCAAGAAATACAAAATGATTGGAAAAAAACTTTGGATTTCTTACACACTGACTGCAGACTTCTGTTTTTCTTTGAAATCTGAAAAGTATACTCTTTTATAAACTTCATTTGAAGACATTTCCAATGTTATAGTTTGCACAAGCTTACTAAAAGTGAAAAGAATATTCCAAAATTATTTGATATGTCTGAGCTTTGTATGAAAAAACCGCCATTTAATCTGGGGGCTTTTGTCAAGTTGAAATACTCCTTAATCAAATTTTCAGCCTACAAGGCCTCTGATTCAGTAATAACTTTGTAATTGAGCACATGCCTAACTTTAAGTGCACCATATTAGCTGTGGCCCTAAAGGGACTATTTGTGAGATTAGCATTGAATATTATTTACTTGTATGTTTCTGAGGAGTCATATGTCAGACCAAAGAGCCACAGGCACGGAGCAGGGCTCCGCTGTACAGGTGCTCCAGAAATACCAGAATAAGGCTCTGCCTTCTGCTCGAGTCCTTTGATGAACAGCAACCTTGACAATAACTTCCAGCTGGGGCTGGCCAAGGAATGCGAGTTCTGTCTGGTGAAAATAGTTGAGGTTTTACGTTCTACATTTTTCCACATTAAAAACAAGCCCTCTTTCCAAGGAGTTCATTAAAAGAGACTGAGAGCTGCATTAGAAAAGTCTGGAGACTGGGTCGCTCACTTTGGTTGTGGGAGTTTCTCAATCGTGCAGAGAGCAGACTTAAGTCTGGGCTTCCTCTATCCCAGATGAATGTTGACTCCTTAATCTGAGATATCTATTGCCTGAGAGTTTATGCTGGACTTGGAAACACTTTTATGTAGAAAATTTCACTGTCATCAATAAACTTAGTTTTGGCATCAACAAGTTCCTTAAAAATCCATCTCCAGAACTACTTCAAATCTAAAGCTTTGTGTTTCGTTGGAATCATTTTTATTAGCTTCTCTTCCATGCCACAAAACTGTTCTAAAACTGACTACAAGGCCTTGTTACAATTTAGGAAAAATTATGGCATTTTCTACTACAAACAAGCAAGCAAGAACTGATTCTAGTCCTGCGGCTTTTGTGGGGAATTTATTTCTATTTCTGTAATATCCAAAGACCTCAGACAGTTTACTGAAAAAAAAAATATTTCAGGGTTCTTTCCAGGTTTTCCAGACAGATGGGTAGGGACCGCTGGCCTTTGCCTCAGGGAGTGGGTGTAGAAAAAAAAAAGAAAAATGGGGGTTCCTCAGATGTCTGACAGGGAGCTGGAAACAACAAGCCCTCCCGACCCAAAGGGGAGAGCCGGCCAGCTGTTCCCAGTTCCACAAGCTGAGAACTGCTTTGGAAAGTGTTCTGCTCTCTGCAGAGGCTTCCTTGGCTTTCATCTTCAGAGACCTGAGCTAAATTGCAGCTTAGGTCATAAGAAAATGAATGTGGTGGTTTCAAAGTCCCCAGCAGATGTTTGGGAAATCACACAACTGCAACAGGGCTAGAGGTTCAAGGTTACAGGGGAGCTTCTCTGGTTAATTCAAAGGCAAACAGAGGGTCAGAAGGGCTAGATCCATACCCACGAAAACTTCCCCAACTAGTATACTGGAATGAAAGGATTTTTTAGTGTCTCAGCAGAATTTTCCTTGCAGGAGCAAAACTCTCCCTCTGACATTCCTTATGGGTGAGGCAGATTCGTTCACTAGTGGAAATGCACACGTGACTTTTCAGCAAATAATCTCTAAATGACAAGCAAAATAAGACACCCTAAATTAGATGTGCCCTGCTTTTTTAAGACTACACGGTCTGAGATAAATTTATCAAAACGAGAGTACTTTCTATTCACTAGTCCTCCACTGGTTATGCAAAATGGAAGAAAGTAGGTTGTGGAAAGAGTCTGGTGTTTGGAAAGTGAGGTATGAATTTGAGTTTCAGCTTTACTATTTAAAAACAGTCTCAATGCCTCAAAAAATAAATTCTCTGCAGTTGTGGCCACACAGGTAAAGAGGTATCACCTTTTCTTTATGGGTTCAAGTTGATGGTTGTAAGATTAGTATATACTCACAAACAAACAAAACCGACAGAAAACCAAATTGCAATGATTCCACTTGACAACATCATCGCCACATATTTCACTCTAGACTTTGAATCTGAATTCCTTCTTACACCAAATCCAGAAACTGAGGAAAAAAACATCTAAAATGATGGCATATAACGGCCAGTACCTGTTTAGTCTTGGAAAATTTCCTTCATTGTTATGTGGGACACATTTTCTTGGATTAGAGTCTCTAGATGAATTAAAGGATTATGCTGATCTAAAGAGAGAGGCCTATTTTTTAATTACTCCATGTTGTAAAGTGAATAACTTTTCTTCATAGAGTCATGATACATTGTAGACAAATTCTACTATCATCCATATTTAATGGAAATACAAAGGATAATTATTATTGCACATTTATGAAAACATTTCTTCCCTTTCTTTTTACGGATGGCTAGGCTGAATGAGGGTCACCGACTCAAACTTGTTTCATTTCATATCCCTGTTTTATATTATGGGCTATTCAATTTAGTCTTCTGTGGAGCAAAAGCAACTCTCGGAATAAAGCTTTTTCAGACTTTATCTAACCTAAGCATAAAACTGATTTTATCTATTATGACAAATCGTGCCTTTGGAAAAAGGTGAGATTAATCAGCTTGCCATCTGAACAGATCACCTACAACTCCTTTATTCCGAATTGGTGCAAGAGAAAAAGGAATGGTCATCTCCCATTTCAAGTGTGCCAGAGGCTTTGTTTTTGTTTGCATTCCACATCTATCTCTAACCAGGAGAGCTGTGTTTAGAGGCAGTCTCAGAGCAGGTTAAACAAAGGTCAGTGCAAAATTACAGCAACTTACTCTGGCTACCTAGGAATTTTGTGAATGAAGAATCGATTGGGCCAGGACAGCTAAACCACTTTGGGTCAGGCTGATAAGACTATCTGCCCCAATCTGGACTAAAAGTAAACCTTTTTAGACATTTGAAATACTCATGTTACTTATTAAAATACTGGTTTAAAGTTTTTTATCCCACTGTGCTTTGAAGCTCATTGTTGAGAAACTAACCAGCAAGATACCTAGCAGTCCTCCAGTGACATTTACAATCTAATCACAAAACAAAACCAGAAGTTTCATGAAAAACAAACAAATTGCTATTAAAGGAGCTCTATTAAAGACATAAAAAATTTTAAACTTGGATGATCTGGAAAGTTCCCATAAAAATCTACTCCAGAGACGCTTATGCTGCCAGCTGTAAAGCCCATCGACCAGGCTTGCTTCAATGAACCAAGTATTGGTTTTATGAAACACAAACGCAGCATCATGTTGGAACGATAGCTGACATTTCTCGGGATAGGAAAGCAGACTGGAGAAAAGACATTTATGGAGAGACGAACCACAGTTTCACAACTGGGTTAAACAGCTCTAGGATCATACTGCCAGAAAGAAAAAAGGTATTCCCCATTTTCCTTCCATCCGCAGAAGCCAGTGTGGCCACCTCGGGAAATGGCTGGGCTGAGCTCACCTGGCTGATGCGCGTGTTGCACGAACACATGGGAAGCAAGTAAAGAAACACACCGGGAAGGGCAGAAGCAGAGGTGGGAAGACTTTTGGCAGCGAGGAGGCTTAAAATCAGATTAAGCTGTTTGCGAAACTAAGCCTTAAGAGGGATGTGGTTTTTTAAGATGCAGTAAAAAGGTCATATGAATCTTTTATTTTCAGTCATTTTTATCCTTTATGTTAGTCCTTTCTTTGAACCTAAATAATGCAAATAATTTTTGAATTGAACTATATTTACTTATTTATTATTTTTATTTTGTTTTTTTCCTGCTGACATTAAGCCTTTGTTTCAAGTTGAGCAAAATATTCCACTCCGTGTGTTTCATTTAGGGTAGAAAAACAAAAATGAGTAAATAATCACTGAAGTTCAAAAGACTGCCCGTCCTTTGATGAAGATGAAGCAAGTGCCCTTGTCAGCACCAACGGTCCAGCACTTATAACTCTCATCCAGGATCCAGGGTCTTTAGCCTGGTGTTTAACATACTAGAGGACCAATGTCTTTGGTCTCCTTGCTGCTTTAATTAATATTCAGCTATTTATGTTAGGCAGGAAAAGGAGAAACTCAGGAGTATTTTGTTCCCATAAAGGTAAATGTCTCAAAGACAGAAGGTTCCAAAAGGTTACAACATTTTGACTGACAAGTTACTTTCTCTGATGGCAGGCACAAAGTATTACCTGCTGCATTAGTTAACCCGTGATTAACAGTGAACTAAAAAACCTAATTTTTTTAGTTTAAGGCCAAATTTTTTGCAGGACTATCAGTCTAACAAGACTGTAAACACATACATGTGTATGGATGCGAGACAGGGAGAGATGGAGCCAGTGGGAACTAGCTGCCTTAACAGGCAATGGCAAGCACTGCTGTTAGTTTATATATAATCCTCTATCATAATGATGAGTCCAATTTCCAGAAGTTATAAAACAGTTGTAGGTGCATTAACATATTCCAGCATGTGCCCAATCTATACATAAAATGTATGCATAACTGCTGCAATCCTGTACATATACAGGACCAATTATACATTTAATACAGGACCAATATTTTATATAGGACCAATTAGACATTTGTGAAAACAAATCATTTTTTAGGCAAATAATATTTGTCTATTAGGCTAGGGCTTCCTAGGCATGCAACTTAGGACATCCTTGAATGTATATTCCATATTGCCATATGCCACGCTGCATGTTTTGTTAGTTTTTATTTCTGAAGTTTCTCTTTTCTCTAATACTATGTAAAATTACAACACTGACTAAAGCCTACCTGAGACTTTCAATGAATTAAATCAACTTATATGAAAGTGGAATTAAATGTAGAACTAAAGTAATTAGAAATCAAAAGTAGATCATGCCATAAATTTCATCTGAACAATGCTAATAGAGAAAGTCCTCTTGTATCCTCTTTCATTAGAAACTGTCTTAGGAGACTAATGCTGTAAACTTTCTTAGGGTTTTATACACATCATGAAGTTTGCTAATTAGTCTCTTATTGAAAGTAATAACTCTGGATTTCCTTCAAGTCACGTTTTCCTCTCTATTTCACAAACCAAAAAATGTCAGTTACTTCTAGCACTTAAATAGCAAACAAATTTAGCTGCTAAACAAGTATCTAGGAAAACCAGAAGATACTGGAGCAGAGGAAAAAGCGGCTTTCAGTGGAGCTACTTTCCAAGTTATCTGCCCACAAAAAAACCATCAAAGTAGATTCCTAATTCAAAACTACTAGGGGTCAGCTCTGTATGATCACGAAGGCCATTTGCTGTAGTTCAGACACCAGGATTTACATACAGGATTTCCATTTAAATTTTCCTAACGAGAACTTCTCGGTTTACTTGGGCTTTGACTGAAATGGTCCCAAAATCTCAGGAAGGAGCAAGTACCATGAAACTCAGGGAAAAGAGAGTACCCACTGTTTTTTATTGTCACAGACAAAGCCGCTTTATTGTTAGACTGTCCTCAGGGAATCACTCTGACAGCCGGGTTTTGATTTTTCTGTCCCTCAAGTAACAGAAATGCTACATGTATCTTAGATAAAAACTAACGGAGACGTTTTGTTGCAAAATCTGAAGAAGCTCTCTTGTAGCTGAAGTCTTACCAGATATTTGAATTTTCATTATTTATAATTTTTCCATTTGGCTCACTTATTTTGATCGGGCACACAAAAAGAGGTAACAGCAGGATTTTCCAGGTGCTGCTGTCTTCTCTTCATCACTTTTGCACTACTGTTGTTACAGTGATTTAAAATATGTCTGTTATGTGTGAGTGTTCAGTATCCGTGCTGGGGAAATAAAAGGTCTTTCAATATACTATCTTTTTTTTCCAGGTGATTATATAACATGGCTATAAAAAACCCCACCATTTGAAACACACAAAACCAAATTTTGACTGGGAACTTTATGCTGAGATTTAGCCTGCAGCAGATCTTTAGAAGTGAGCTAGAAACTGAGCATTTCCATTACAAACAGAAAGCGAAGGATGCAGCAGCTTGAGGGTTACACAGTCGGAGGAAAATGCCTTCCCTTCTTTATACAACCAAAAATGATTTTGCAGTGGTGTCCAAAATTTGCTTCCTATGACGTTTGGTGAATTGAAAACAAAACAAAACAAACAGAAAGACTGAGATACAGATGTTATAAAGCTGTCTACAAGCAAAACCTATTTCCTTTCCCCTCCCCCCTAGATAATTGCTCCAATTTTTCCTCCAGCTGAGTTCAGATTGTTTCTGCCTAACAGATGAGAGAAGCTTCATCACATTGACTATACAGCAGACGTTTAATCATATATTTCCTAGAAGAGATGAGAAAAAAGTCCAGAAACAAAACACAAATTGCTTAGAAAAAAGTAACTGACAAAAGAGGCTCATGCTCAAAGTTGTGCCTTATGTCAATTAATGTCATGATCCAAAAGATGTTTGCAGAAGCCTCACACATTCATAGAAGCAACGTGCCTTGGAAACTATGACAAAGAAGCAAATATGCTGTGACATAGCACTTTGTCAGCCAGAGAAACCTGTGACCCTAAAACCAAGGGGAGAATCTAAGTGCTTACAGCATTAAATCCTTCCCTGATTCAACTGAGAAGTGGGTAAATCCGGAGCTACGGACAGCTGGAAAAGGCACAGGCCCGCAGAGCAGGATGCGGCCCCCATCACCTTGCACGTGGAGGGTGTGCAGAGGGCAGGGGGAAGGCAGGGCAGGTGCCAAAGGCCATCCCAGGGCACCACCGTGATGATGTCCCTCCAGCAAACGGTGGGAAACAGGCAGACCTGGCAGTGGGTTGGTATGGCCACAGGGATGCTGTCACCCAGTGATTAACCTATGTTGCCATATCCTAGGCCTGTCAATCCCAATTTTGCAATAGTGTTTTTGGAAGATTCGTCCCAGCCTCCTACAGAAATTTTCAGCTATTTTTTTGCATAGCGCATTTGTTACAAGCGAATTACTGCAGCCTTGATTCACCCATTGGGACTGGATCCAGCTCTCCTCCCTCAGCTGAGGTAGAGGGCTTGTACCTAGTCTGTTAATTTATGCCAAAGCATAAATAATTGCATTACGTCTTTTTCCCTCAAACATCTTACCCTTATAATAGCTCCAGAACTAAGTAGCTGCTTTCCTGACATGCACGGATGTTTTTATGGACTTTTAAGAGCCACACATTGATTTAGCCACATCCTAGAGGGCTCTCTCATTGGGTGGATGTCCACAGAATTTAAAGATAAAATTCTCCAGGATGGTTTTTAATGCTTTTAAACAAGTTTTGTACGGATACTATGAGATGTGTGAATGCTGTGAGCTAGGATTGCAAATAAAGATATTTCAGATTAGCAGCCATTTCTATTCTATTTTCTCAATTTGTGGAAAAAACTGTATTTTATCCTATGAATCAGTTTATCGTTTGGTGCAGCCAAGTCTGCTGTCCCTGGGGATTTACAGCCACAGCCGCCTTCCCTCCCTAAACAGAGTGAGGAGCGGAGCTGGATCACCAGGGCCAACCCAGCGAGCTGCCTCGAGCGAGGGGGTGCTCTGCAGAAAGCAGCCTGGCCAAAGGCTCCATTGTCTCCAAGGAAGGAAAACAAAACTTTCCTGATTAACAGCCTTTGGCATTTCTGCAAAACCAAGAAGTGACAGATGGGATTACAGAAGAAGGGAGAGCAGAAAGATGGAAAAATGAGTGTAAATCAAAAAAACATCTTGGGGATGTATCTGAAAGATGAGTAAGACCAGTGTGCCAGGGTGCTCTTAATGAAACAGAAAGATTTGGGACAGAAAGGAATGTTATAATCTCAAGCATTCACTTTTCAGGGTGTGGTTCCCTTTGAGAAAATGGGATTTTTAAAATTAAGCATTACTATAAACTAAGTATTAGCACAGACTATACTTCCATATTAGGAACGAAATCAGACATTCAGGTATTATTATTATTATTATTATTATTGTTGTTGTTGTTGTTGTTGTTGTTGTTGTTGTTATGAAATGCTTAATAATATCTCTGCTCTACTTAAAGCAGTAAAGAGTACAAGTGTGGCTTGATTTATTCACAAACTATTCGCCAATATGCCCAGAACTGCCCACGGGAATGCAAGACTGGAAGTGGACTTCTCGAGTCTCCCAAGATCAGGTCGACCATCAGCGTAAATCTTGTCATAAATTGATAAACTCCATCTAAAAATAGGCAAGATTTATGCCTCCGTTGCTGTGATGAAAGGCAGCCCAGACCTCCCCTCCCCAGTGGTTGGAAGGCGTCCAGCTTCCAGATAGCGAACATCCCCGACCAGTCCTTGCCTGCTCATGTGAGCAAAAAGTGGAAAGAACGCTCTTTCAGAAGGGAATAAACATTAGTTTTAAAACACGGAGAGACTGGGATTTGGTCTTTGCTATCGATGAAGTTACAGTTGCCTGATGGAAAGGATGTATGCATACATAATTAATCTGCAGTGAAGCCAGTTGCTGGGAAGTCATTAACAGCTTGTTTGGTTGATGAGAAACAGTCTCTCTGTGACAAAATTTGGTTTGGCTGGTGAGGATTCACTTATTCAAAAGACACAGAGCCTGTTCGTTGTGCATTTTCGGAAACATCAGCTCCATATCAAAAGCCAAAAAAAGACATTCCTTTTTCATTTTTCATGTAATACTGAATTTTTTCGTTTATGACATGACAAAGGCTTTAAAAAATTTTAGTGTTTATTTCTACAAATAAATGCTAAATAGCATAACTTTTTTTTAAAGTTTATATACCCCTTAATAAAAACGTGGTAACTTTAACATAAAGAATAATAATTTCCTTTCCTTTCTTGTTTTTCAAAGTCTGAATTATGCATGAAACCCAAAGCTTCTTTTTTTTTTTCAACTGGTTTTACACCCCTCAAAATCAAAACTGACATTAAAATAACATTATTAAAATGAATTAAAATTAAGTAAGGAAAATCAAAGTATGTAACAGCAGTTTTTAAAGTGTACTACCTATGTTTTTACATGTTTACAAATTGTGTACAATATATTTTACATAATTATCTGTAATATATTGTATCTGTCATCAGTTAGAAGAGGCCCAGCTAAAAAGTAAAATTACAAATCAGAAAATTGGTTCTGTTTTACCTCAAACCAGGACATTATCAAATAATGAGATAGAAAACATTTCCTATAAAACTAACTACCTGTTCGGTTTTAACCTTTGAGTGAGTTCATATGGCAACACTAATACAGTCATTGAAATTTCGTCTTTTCCTAATATTTTGTAATTTAAAATTGGTAACATTAATGTTGCAACCAATATACTGTATGGTTAATTTGGGTTCCTGGTTTGGGATGAATTACTGTCACAAAGAAGCACAAAGAAAGAGAGTATACTGACTTTTAAAAAATCTATCTAAGCCTCAGCTTCTCGTAATGTTGGAGGTATTCACATCATATCTGAAGTTTTCACAGAGCTCTGAGAAAAAGAGATAGCTTTAAAGTTTACTTCCATGTCCCCCCTTGCCTGATTTCCAGCACGGCCTAGGTCCAGGGTTTTGACTGAAGCTCATTTCTTAATATTTAGCTAATTTAAATGCTAATTAGACTAATTTGATGAATAAAACGTGGTAGGAATCCATTAACAACTTTGCTGGTATTGCTTTATGCCTACAGAGAAATTTTCTAAAACAGGGCTCCGGGGACAGTAGCGCATCTGTTACCAGTTGAACAAGTTGGATTTTTTGTAATACTAAACCTTAGAGTTGGTAATATAATTGCAGAGGAGATGGAGGAGCGATTTTAAATTTTCCAGATCTCGCCCATCTTGGACATAGGCCACTAATGAAGAAGAGGCCTTATGTTGTCCTGGGCCGATCTGCTTCATGGGTTTTGCTCTGAGTTTTATCCACAGAGGAAGCAAACATGCCTTGTCTCTGTCTCTCATTACCTACTACAGTTGTTCCAGCTGATGCTACAGTTGTTCTGCCTGACGTTATTGCTGCCTATACAAAGAACTCAAGCTGTTCACCTCAAGTCTGGTACTGTGGATAAACTTTCACAGTTTTGTTGAGCCCCATGAAGTCAGTGAGGCTCCACAGAGGTGATGCGGACAGAAAAATGGATGAGATGATCTCTTTGGAAGAACAGTCCTGGGTTTTTTAGGTTTGGTTTGGTTTTATTTGCTTTGGGATTTTTTTTGGTGGATTATATTTTTTTTTCCTTTTTTTCTGCAGCATGTGTCATTGCCACAGTCAACAAGATACTTGAGCAGATGCCAAATTTTCAACATGTGACTTTGAATCTGTTCGTAAGAAAAGTTGCTCTTGGGCTTAATTAGGTGACTGAACTTTCATCTGAAAAAGACAGAAAAGAAGTCCTATGGAGAACTTCCATGGGACTTTATAAGGAAGAAAAAGAGGCTTCTCTAAAAAGAGAGTGCCTTTCTGCAGAGCAAGCAGGTAGATGCGTTATGGCAGTGTATGCCACAGCGAGCTTTCTCTTAAATGATACCCATGTTTCAGAAGCTCTGGGTTAAGACTCCCTTTGTCACTCAAATTTCCCAGGGCTACTCCCTAGGTAACACTGATGAAGAAACCTGGCTTCCTTTCACATATACAGACAACCATACTCATATCAGAATACCTTTTCTATGCAACACTATTGTTATTTAATGCTGCCTGTCTGCTTGGAACATACAGTGTGCCCTTCTCTGAATAAATGAGGCTGCTGCAGGAACCCCAACGCAGTCAGAAGTGAAACGGTCCTGTGCAGAAGCCTGTCAACAGACACTGTAATGCCAATGAAAACTCAACCATTTTTCACTGGGAAAATAAACTTTCCCTGCTAGTCTGACTAGTAATTAGCTGTTCAACTGACAATACCTTTTCTCTGTGATTGAGGTGTGAAGCTTGTTTCACTCTAAATCAGCAGTATTTACCTTGTGCCTCTGATTCCTACCCCATTAACTTTCCCATGCTATCTTAAATTGAACTTAGAACTTATGAAAACTGATAGCACTGCAAATATGAGCTTTCCGTATCTCAGTGAATCCAGTATATCTGTCAACAAGCACATGCCCTCACAATATTGAGCCTTTCTAGACTTCCAGTGTTTCTCAGCCACAATTTACTCGGAGGAGGGGTGAAAATGTTTTGTATCTGGTGTGTCATCTGGGACTCGTGGCTGAGACTGACAACGAGCAAAGCACTGGTGATGAAGCTTTGATGCCATGGGGATGTTTGTATAATACTTACTGGCAGAGAGCATAAACTCATGTTGTCTTCTGCAAGTTTTCTACAATATAGAAGCTTTTATTTCACAGTGATTGCTAAAAAAGAGTCTGCTTTGGACTCTGATCTCCTCCTGTGTCAGCTCCCATGGCTGAATTAGTCTGTGGTTATTTTAATTTGCATGTAGAGCAGCAGTCCCCACAGGGCCATCGAAAAAATTCCCCAGCTTTGTGGGAAATATGGATTCAGGTCCTTCCCTGCTAAAGATTTTCTGTGATACTCAAAGTGGAATACATAACTGAGGCAACTCAAATGCCTGCAAGCATCTTTCTTCTTCTGAAGATAAATATATTTCATGTATGACTTTTGAGTCCGCATAGGTATTTAGATACTTAATTCTGATTAAAAAAAAATAATCAGTGGCCGAAAGAAACTTAAATATCACTTTGGATCTGGGCATTACTATTTCTTTGCCTTAGTTTTCCACCTGTAAATATTACTCTACCTCGCAAAGGACCCAAAAAGATAAACATGTTACAGATAGTGAGTGATGTGCTCGAGTATAGCTGTAGTGGGGGCCATACAAACATACGATAATTAAAAAGGGGGTAGGAAGGAATGTAAAGGAGGTCATCTGTATTGAGAATACCATTTATCAGTGAAAAAGCTCCAAATCAGCTTACCACTATTTTAGTTTAGTTCTGTGCTTGGTTTTTTTTTTTTTTTTTGTTTAAACTTTTGTTCCTGAATGCCGAAAGTGAATGTAATTAAGTTTAAAGTATTTCAAACGGAGGTCAGTACTCACTTCTACATGTTGACAGGTCTGAATGAGTTTCGCCAAAAGAGTTTCCAGTTCAGTATTCCTTTTAATAAGGTTGGTGAGGTTACTCTCCAAATTTTGCTGTCAAAAAGAAATAACACAACACATTAGCATTTTGAAGAATTTAACATTTAGGTGAACAGTTGAAGAATGGATATATTCTCAGGATCTGAGTTTTATAATTACACAGGTATAAACATAAGACTTTCATTTTGTTATGCTCCATTGGATATTTTGTCTATGCATCAAGCATGGCAAGACAAGAGAGCAGAAAAGTTCAAGGTAAGAGCAAGTTCTAGAAAATAGAGTTTCTAAGGACCTACTAAAAAGGAGTAAGGAGAACAGCAGGGAAGGTAAAAAATGTTTCACCAAAAAAAGTGGTTTATTTCGGCTGAGAACACTTTTTGACTCCTTATTTCCTGCTCTCAGTCTAACATCTGAATTTAAAAGCCTGCTGCTAACTGAGGTCTCTGAGCATGTGCCACTTTGGGACTGTGTTTGTAAGGACCCAGTAGATGGGCCAGCACTTTCTTGGGATTCACAGCACAGGGGAGATTGATCTAATGGATTTAAACGCCGAGTTCAGTAGAGTTATATTTTTTAATAAACAATTCTAAGGAAAAACATCCTTTCTATGCATAAGAATAAAATGTCTACTCACAGACTGTGCCTTCACTAATTGTTCTTAAGGGAGAACTTGTGGCTTGTGTCTATCAACTGACTATGGCTGCAATAAATATCTGCAACTGGAAGCTGGGAGTGCTTCCCAGCTTCCAGATCTGAGGCCGCATCCTGGCCGCTGTACTATTACATGTGAGATTGAGGTTCTAGAAACAAATGTTTCAGCCTCCCTTCTTCCATCCGTACCCCCAGGAAGGAAATCCAAGGGCATGAGGAGGAGGAGGTCTGTGATGGCTGTGACCCGCTCCCTGGTCTGGCTGCCTCAGGATCAGGACTCTGTGGTGCACCCTGGAACCTGCAACTACCAGCGCCTCGATTTTTACTATACATCCTGTGATAGCTGCTGTTTTACAGGAAATTCCATTTTCTGGAAGCACATGGGCATGAAAAAGTCCTGGTTTTGCATGAAATGCAAAGTTTCCACAGAGATAAAAGCACCCTGTAAATATAACTTCAGTACATAAAAAAGAAGACTTAAAAAAAAAAGAAGCAAGCCATTAAAAAGAGTCCTGACTGTAAACACTCATTTATTTCAGTAACTTCAGGGGCATAAATTTCATTTTAAAAATCCTGGGGACCGTTGGTGTGACAGGCAGTTCCTCATAGTTATTCACCTACGTGAGTGTGGGACACTGGTCCCTTGCTTAGTGTTCCCGAGGGGCTGACAGTCCCTGCTTTTTAATTGTACTTTGTCCTCCGAGCAGCCCCCAGTATCTGGGAAGTACTGAACAAGAATACCAGATCTAGGCCCTGTGCCGCTCTCCTCACAAGGGCTGTAGTGTCTCTGCAGAGCTCTCATTAATTTCACCCCTCCTCATCTTTTATTAATGGGCTTCTTTTCTTCACCCTACTGCTTCTCTCCCCGATGTATCTATTCCGTTGCTTAATTCCCTTCAGCTACCATTAACCCACCTGACTTCTCTCATCCCTTTTCTCCCCCTCCACCCTTACCACTTCCACGCGTGCATTTAATCTGTGTGTGTGCGCCTGTGTGTTTTCTGGCCCTGTTCCTCCCTGCCTATTTCATGGTGTTTTAAAACACTTTGTTCTTTTCCCTCCCTTTCTGCAGCCGTGCAGTCTCCTTACCCCTTCTTGCATATGGCTCCAAACGAATGAAGCTGGCAGCATTTCACTGCTGAACTGTACACCCTTTGCCATTTACCAGGGCTGATGCTGTCAACACCAAAGGAGCAGTCGGTCCTGTTCCATTTAAGATAGCACAGGACTTTGATGGCTTTACGTATGTAACCCTTCTGAGAAGCGTGATGGGTGTTTGAAGTACATAATTTTGGCATTTTCTTCCCAGTACAGCTATGCATATCACGTATCACAAGCTCTGGCTGAAAAAATACCTTCTACACTGCATTTATTTTATAGCCCATTAAAACAAAGAGTAACAAGAACGGGCATTCTTTACTGAACGGTTTGAGCTGTAGCTTATATTTCCATAAGCTGTACTGTGAATGACCATTTAATTGCAAAGGCATGTTTGCTGTGCTGTTAGATGTCCCTTTGTAGAGCTGAGGCTCACATGCAGTCAAAATACCATATATAGTTACAGTATCAGATAACCTTTGTCTTTAAAAACCAGTTTGTTAAGGGGATAAAAATGTGCAAATACTCTTGAAATGATATTTATACACGTTCTTATTGCTCATATATTCATTTTGTACATGCTCTAATATTTTATAGCAACAGATTTAAAATCAAAAATGTATATTCTTGATTGGGATTGCCTAATTTCATATGTATTATTGGACACAATAAACGCTAACAGTCAGGACCTACACTTACTATGAAGAAAAAATGTTCTCAAAGCTGTTATGGAATACTGCGGTGATTTTCAATAGCCTGAAAGTCTCTTGAACTAAGGCCATTAACATATGGAGAGTAAGTATTTTTCTCTGAAACAGAAATTTATTTACCCATAGATTATATGCAGATTATTGTATCCAGGATATTTTCAAATCCTGGATAGAGAACAGAATTTTAGACTAAGTTCTCTATCCAGTGAATACAACCATAAACCCATATACATTATTATGGTCTCACACATCTCTCTTGATGTCCTTTGCATTTCTCAATTGTGAAAATAAAGGATAAATACTGAACAAGTGAGTTGCCTTACAAAAATTACAGTTAATGCATTCCTGTGCTCTAGCTTGTTAAACTGTGTCATTTTCAAACTGGAAAGCCTGGAATTCCGTTTCCTTGCAGTTTGGTATGCAAGAGGTTGGGGTCTTTTTAAGTTGAGAAGTATCAGAATTTTGTTAAACTTTTGTTGAAGAGCATCAGTTTATATTAATGCTTTACTAAATACCAAGAACCTGGCAGCTGCTTTATGAAATTAATGTCAATCTTTTCAGTTTCACAAGGGCAAATACTGAATGGCAGCTCTTAAAACTGGCCTGACCTGAAAGTTTTAAAGGTCATCAAAATTTGATCAATTCTTGCGGTATGTTTACCTGGATTTTGTTTTGGCAGTATCTTCCTCTAGTTCTTTCCCCTATTTGATTCCCATATGGACCCCTTTGGCTACCACATGACAGCGTGTACCAGAAGCAGAGTTCAAGCCCTGCACTCTTTCTTTACTCTGTATAGGGGAAGCTGGAATGGGCCTGAAAGATGTTTAAATTTCAGAAGCAGAAATTTGCTCACAGACTTTCCAAAGTGTTGCAAACTCATTTCACATTCACACCTAAAAGTTCCCAGGTTGTGTGAAACTTCAATGCCAGATTTGTAGCTCTGGTCATCTTGAAAAATTGATTCAGTGCTGTAGACCAGAATTCCTGGCACAGTGAATTGTAGCCAGGTTTTAAGTCTGGAAAAATCGTACTCTCACATTACGATGAATATATGCAAAAATGAGCGGCAGAATAAGCTTATTCAAAGTATCTTCCTTCCTCCCACCTAATCTTCTACTGCCGTGCTCTTAGGTGAAGCAAATTACAGATGTATTTTTGGAAATGTCCTATGTAAAACATCATTTCTTAAACATTTGCACCCGCCTGTCCTTACCTTTTTTTGTCACTTGCCAATTTTCGTTGTTATCTGTCTATTAAAAACTGATCTTAGAAACGCAGGGGTTGGTTTTTAAAATAAGGGCAATAGTTGTTGCGCGTTTGCTCTACGGACAGTCTTCACGCATGCTAACTCAGTGGATGCAAACTGCTCTCAAAAACCAAAAGCCAGGCTGAATGCTTCCTGACTTACCAATGCAGACCCAGACCAAGATCTTGACATTCCAGGCGTGCTTTGCAACTGTTTTTACAACATCCAGTATAAAGTGAAAAGAATGCTTACTGTCCATTTAGCATGGTCTGACAACTATGCAACATAAATATTCCTATGGTCTTGGGATAAATCCAAGTAGATGAAATCACAGACATGTAATTGAAAAGGACAGTTGAGGATGATGTTTCATTTTGACTCTGCATGCCTATAAAATGATATGATCCAGGGACTGGAGTCTGAGGCTGGAAAAATTAATGCTAAAAATTAGAGGAAGGCAACCCAGGACTGGACGCCTTCTTTAAGCTGCTGTCTAGCTCACACTGAACTCATGGTCTTGTTGCAGTAACGATTGCGTGAGGCTGGTGCCCTGATTGAAGTGGGAGGTCAGACTAGATGATCATAATGGTCTCTTCTGGCCTTTAAATCTATCAGTCTATGAAAACCAAATGTGAACCCATGCCCTTTGCCAAATTAACAGTCTCACGCAAAAGCATCACTTGTCTAAAATAGGAAGGTAGCACAAACAGATAGTCCTAAGCTACTATATGGGTTGGAAATGCTGTCAAAATAAATTAATGTAAGCTTCTAAAGAAGAAAAATGCTGAGTTGTGTGCTCCTGCCTTACGTCACAGCGGAGAAAACAGCAATGTCCCCGAGATCTTCTTCTCGGTGGCATTTTTCTGCTCCATAAAAAAAAGTCTATTCAAACGGCCACAAGATAAAACATATAGCTGTCAGCTACAATGAGATTTTAAATTCCATGTGCAGTAAAGCCACTGTCTTTTTCTTATTAAAAATATACTTTTTCCTGCCATTACTAAATGTAAGTACACATTTGTATTTTCCACTCTTTGTTTACTGGAAGGCTTTGAGAACCGATCCACTGAAGCTGCAGCACACGCTAAGACTCACACACAGTGAGACAGTATTTTGTCACAACAGCCTTGCTCACCATTTACATCAAATTCATCACGATCAAAGCCTTTAGGTAGCAAACACTGACAGCAGTTTGCATCTCCTTTGCTCCTGGTGTACAGCTGACCAGGGTAAGGCATATTTTGAGGCTACCTCCCAGTTTAAAGAAAACTACTTTGGAGAGCCTTCTGGGCTTATCAGAGCCCTGCATAGTAGAAATTAGTTTAAGTAATCATGCAGGTTTCATGAGAACCACAGCCACTCTCCCATCATCTCTTTACAAATGGTCAAACTGAAACAGAGGTTATATATTTTCATATTTGGTTGTTTAAAGCATGTAACCAAAAGCCACACAGTTACGCTGCTGTAAAACAGAGATGAGGAAAAAAACCGCCACAAAGCAGAAGTGTGATCGTATCCTAACTTACTCCAGCTAGGGGGGCAACTGGAGTGGTGTTGACACGCAGATCAGTCTTTAGTACCTGCAGGCTGGCTAGGGATCATAAATACATACACCCTGTCGCTAACAAAGTCCATGCAACCACATCTTCACTGCAACTGTTTTTCCTTTGACTCGAAGAAGTTACGCTTGCATGTGCTCCAGTTACGCTTCCACCCCATCGTGGTGACATCCCCTATGAACTAGGCCTGTTGCCTCCAGGACTTGTGTCTAACCTATTAAAAAAGTTGCCAATCAATTCCAGAAGAACTGCCAGAATATCAAGCATGGTTTTGATCCAGGTTTTGGGTGTATGCGAGTTTAACGTTTCCTTTGGTGTTCTTTATTTAAATGGACATGCCAGGTGCACATGGAAAAACTTAAGCTAATTTTTATTATATGTACTTGTCCTGAAACAGATGACTACTCTTCCGTAGGATACACATGCTCGACCCTGTATTTCTCCAGCCAGGGAATGGTAACATTTGCGGTTAATAGGAATGGATTGACCTCAAGTCTCAAATGTGCAGAGCTTGACAACTACACTCCACATTTCTATGTGAAAAGAAATAACAGCTACGTTGTTGATACACTCCTGGGGACTAAGATTTTTACCTCAAGTGATTACAGTATATCACAAGGAAAGACCCATGAGATGCTGAGCTGTTAATTAATTGTCCATGACTATTTTTATTAAAAGTGCATTAAAAATAGCTGCATTTGAAGCCATTATGACTTATATGATGTCAACTAAGTTGGGACTATTTCCATATTTCATAGGAATGTCATTAATTTTTTATTAGCCCTTACTTAAAATGGGAAATTATGAAAATTAAAGGAAATCCAGGCATTTCAGATTCTGACCACGTAAAATCTTTGTCCCAGTTTAGACAGTGACAAAACTGACTATATAGGACAAGCAATTTTTTTAGAGATTCCCGTTTCAGTTAAACTATTAAAAGATATCCAAATGTTGGCTTGGCTGGGATCTAGGGGTTTGATTCAGCCCTATTTATAATGAGCCATTAACCAAAGACGGACCAGAATAATAATCAGGAATCAAAGATCAAGAAAGACTAGATTAAGCATTTGACTGAATTATTACCCCAAATCAGTCTTGGACTGATATGTGAGTTAACAAAGGTTTGAAAAACTATAGATATATTTAAGGCCCCAGTATATTTGATTTTTTGGGGGGGCTTCAATGCAGTAGTCAAGCTGGAAGCTGAAGTGTTAATAGAGTACAACAAATACCAGACACCCTGCATTTACAGCGTATCATTAAAGACTTATGGTGGAGAGCTAGAGGGTTAGTAAGCTCATTCTTTTCCCCATGGGCTAATCCAGTGCAATGAAGGGGGTTAAAGAGAACTTGAACTGTTGCACAGCTGTCCTGCAGCATCCTGGCTGCCTCCCCTTCCAGCCTCCCAGGACATGGGACATACATGAAACCAGGAGTTCAAGAAAAGCTCTTGCTCATGAGATGCTTAATCTAATCTTGCGCGAGCAAGATCTGGGAAGTATTCATTCCAAAAAGCGAAGTTCTGAGTTTTGCACGTAACTAATGACAGACATTTATATGAAGAGAAAGCAAAACGCTCATCTAAAGAACTACAATTTATGCAGTGTTATTAAAGTCCTGGCTTCTACAGATGTCTGCCTAAATATTTCTGAAAGTTTGTATTTTATTTAAGAGGTTGTATTATGGAAAAAAATCTGGTTTTAATCAGTCAGTACATATTACTGCATTTTGCGGTTGAAAAATTCCATCTTATCTAACCAGGTATGTATAAAAAGCAACGCAGCATTATGCAAAACTGGCAGGTTAGAAGGGACGGCCAGCTAGGCGAGGAGTAGAGAAGGTCAACATGGTGATTTGGTCTGTGTTAGGTAGTAGACCGGTGGAGTTGTCACGGACCTAATTCAGCTCTTTCTGCTGGCCTGTAACAAAGCTGCCATTTGAGGCAGCTGCACCCACCTGCATTTATGTTTCTCAGTATGGCAAACAGCACTTTGAAGGACCTCTATAGATTGCCCTCTGAGGATATTAATCGTAAATCCAGAGAATGAAGCTGGAAGCCCCTCTCCTGGCATGGCTGAAAGGACTGGGATGCCCAGGGCACACACTGGTTTTGTCTGTTACTGGTGCAGCATCTAGCAGTTGGGCTAAACAGACCATCAGCAGGAATTTATTCAAGAAATGGGAGTGCCTTTTGATGCAGTTCCTTTATAGGGAGGAAACAGGTGCATCGGTGAACATTGTGTATTCCCAGCTGTTGCTCTGCCAGTATTTTAGGAGCCACATAGGCACCATCGGTAAGCCCAAGTAAAGCCAGAGCATGGCGCCTCTTTTGGAAACACAAATGCCACTGTCCGATGGCATGGTGCATGAGGCAAGTGTCAACCAACCACTCAACCAGAAAGACCCAATTCTGACTTAGGGTAAATCATACTAAGCAAAGCACCACTTATAATTACATTTTATGGTATCTTTTTGTGTTTATAAACCCTCCAGGATTTTGCCAAGAAGTACACCATGAGCTAATTCTTCCACTCTGGAGTGCTCTGGTTTTGCACCACTGAAGTCATTGGTGTCTTTGTCTTTTCCTTCCAGCGAATAGGCTCCAGCTGCAAGAGGTTACTCGCAATAAAAAAGTTGGCATCTGTCCCGTTTAGTGCTCATTCTGGCACATGGTCATTGCCTTGCTGCCTGCAGTTAGAGCTTGGTCTAGACAGAAGTGTAAATCTTGCTGTGTTTTCTTCTCTTCATTTGCTCTATTTCCTATTCAGTAAACTAAAACCCTCTACTATATTGAGTAAATGCCTCAAAGAAGTTTGGTACGGTGAACTTGAGTTACTCATAAAGTTTAGACACAGGCTTAAGTACTTTTTTGTAAAGAAGGCTTAAACTTTCATCTAAAATATTTGTCAACCTGGACTGATAATATAATTTGTGAGTATCTTTCTGTACAAAGCTTTTGACCAAGCACCAGATCTTGAATTTAGGGGTTAGGAAAATAATAATCCTTGACTCAGATCTCAGCTACAGAGTTGTTATTATATTTAAATCTTTGACTTTACAAGTTGCTATGGATAAAACCAGATAATAACGTTAAATAATCTTAGTACTAATTCGTAGGGACTTACTAAAATAATGTGATGGTGCTGAGCTGAGTTTAAACTAAACAGTGAGTATAAATTGCAAGGTACAGATCATGATTTGGAATCGGATTTTGTTTCATATGTCTGTCATACTCAGGTGAAGTTTCTGTTCTGATCTGCCTAACTCTTATTGCCAATACTTCATGGAATCACGGAACCACGTAATTTTCAGAGTTGGAAGGGACCTCTGGAGATCATCTAGTCCAACTCCCCTGCTAAAGCAGGACTGCCTAGAGCACATCACTCAGGACTGCATCCAGGCGGGTCTTGAAAGTCTCCAGAGAAGGGGACTCCACAACCTCCCTGGGCAGCCTGTTCCAGTGCTCTGTCACCCTCACTCTAAAGAATTTTTTTCTCATATTTGACCGGAACTTCCTGTGTTCCAGCTTGTGCCCGTTACCCCTTGTCCTGTTACTAGGAACCACTGAAAAGAGTCTGGCACCATCCTCCTTCAACCCACCCTTTAGATACTTGTAAACATTAATCAGGTCTCCCCTCAGCCTTCTCTTCTCCAGGCTAAAGAGTCCCAGCTCCCTCAGCCTTTCCTCATAAGGGAGATGCTCCAATCCCTCAATCATCTTTGTTGCCCTACACTGGACCCGCTCCAGTAGTTCCCTGTCTCTCTTGAACTGGGGAGCCCAGAACGGGACACAGTATTCTTGTTGTGGCCTCACCAGCGCAGAGTAGAGGGCGAGGATGACCTCCCTTGACCCGCTGGCCACACTCTTCCCTATGCAGCTCAGAATTCCGTTGGCCTCCTTGGCGACAAGGGCACATTGCTTGCTCATGGATAGTTTACTGCCTACCAAGACCCCCAGATCCTTTTCTTCAGAGGTGCTTTCCAGCAGGTCCACCCCTAACCTCTATTGGTGCCTGACATTCTTGCTCCCCAGGTGCAGGACCCTACACTTGTCCTTGTTGAACCTCATTAGGTTCTTCTCTGCCCAGCTCTCCAGCCTGTCTAGGTCACGCTGGATGGCAGCACAGCCCTCTGGGGTGTCAGACAGCCCACCCAGAGATCAACTACAGATTTAAAATTCACCAACCAACAAAAAAACCGCAAACCAACAAAACCCCAAAAAGACAAAAAACAAACCAAAACAACAGCAAAAAAACAGGAGCCTTTGGTTGGAAAACCAGGTTCAGGTCTGAGCGTAATTTAAATACTGATGCACTGGAAAAATAATCACAACAAAAATAGCACTTCATTTTTGTCTTGTATTTGCAATCAATAAATGAAAGAAAAGCATAACAAGCAAATACTCAGAAGGCAGAAGTACCATCCTCTCTTATTTAATGTACAACACTAAAAGCTTTTCCTCCCCTTACCTCAGCAGTGGATCCAACTCCATTCCCAGACATCCTGATTTCCCTCGCCACTCTTACCTCCAAAACATGTAGGTATTTTGCCCCTTTTTCTTTGGTCATGCTGTGACCTGCCCAGCTGCTGCTGCTACAACGCGCCTCTCACCTCCTGCTAGATTTCATGAACCTGAGTTGAACCCAGTTGCTGGCTCTTGCTTTGCCGGCAGTGCACAGTGCCAAGAGTTTCTGCGTAGAAGGTCTGAAAGTAACTTGGATGCTCAAGAAAATGCACAGGGGGTGAGAGACACACGCTACAGCCAGGAGAGCACCCAAAGAAACAATTGCTTTCCTTCCGCTGCTAAGATATTATTTTCCAGTCCCTACTGGAGTGCACATTCACACAGATTAAAATGCAATAATCAAGTCAACGTTAATCCAACTACCATTTGAGAGGCCAATAATTCAAGGACAGATTATTATTTAACAGCCCTTGACAATGTATATGGAATGGTCAAAAAAAGCCAACAAGCCAAAAGCAAATGTCCCATGTGGAGGCCACAGCAGACTTAAGTATTTCACTTATTTCAGCATTGCAGATAATCACAGATGTGTTTCATTTTACTAATATGAACTAATCAATTAGAATGAACTAATGAATTGTTCATACTATTATGAAGAATTGCATGAGATACTTCAAAGTAGTGAATTTTAGCTCAAAAAAGCATGTTTGCAAGTACTTTTGTAGCTTATTTTTAATATGTTCCTATGATAATAAATCACTTGTAGCATGCCAAACCATAAACGTAACTCAAGCCAGTTCTACTTTGTCAATACTTGAGGTCCCATCATTATATTCCAAACATCATTTTCCATTTTTTGCTTCAGTTTACACACAGCTTGAAAGCATATCTGGTGTAAAACTTCTGTCGATAAGAATCAGCGGACTGTAACAAGATGTTCCCAGAAGCACCACAGAACACCAGTCTCTCAAGACATTTAAAACATACCATTAAAAAATAAATATTCTGCTCTGGTTTGGCAAGATGATAGATCACAACATATGAAATCAAAGGACGTTAGAAAAAAAGTGCAAATAGAAGTCCAAATATGTGCACCTGTAAACTTTCAAACTTGCACTGCACAAGCGCAGACTTATCTATCACTGTTTCAATTTCTAATGCATTATTTTGTACTGCAGCTTCTGAGTTGGAACTTTCCCTGTTTTCTTGATATTTCAGATTCTCAGCTGAAAGGCAGAACACTGAGGAAAGATCTATGTATGCTCTTCATAAAAGAACTCAAACAATTAAAAGATCCGCATGTTCTAATATGAAGAGACTTTGAACATTTTACTAATAAAATAAGGACAAGATGCTTTGCCTTTGACCTTACCATCTAACACCCAAATTTGCATTAGTAAATTTGGTAAATCTGGCATCAGAAAAGAGAGCATTTAATGCATAGAAAACCAAAGCAATTTTAAAG
This sequence comes from Chroicocephalus ridibundus, assembly GCF_963924245.1. Classification (NCBI taxonomy): domain Eukaryota; kingdom Metazoa; phylum Chordata; class Aves; order Charadriiformes; family Laridae; genus Chroicocephalus; species Chroicocephalus ridibundus. The sequence continues at coordinate 82,845,067 of NC_086284.1, forward strand.
TACATGTACATCCTAGAATTTCATAAATGCCCAATTAAGAACAAAATACTCATGAATAACAGAGAATAAAACATATGAATCCATAGTCCCTTTTCTAGAAGACCAGCAAGTGATAGGTATAACCCAACCCTTCTTTAAAACTGTAGAAACTTTAGAAAAATTAAGAACATTTTTAAGTGTCATTTTCCTGTTACTACTTCTTCTTCCATAATGCCAAATGCAGAAATGATAGTCCTCTAGAGGAACTCATGTGTGAGCAATGAAGCCTTCTAACTTACCTTTGAATGATTTACAAAGAATCTTAGACCCTTTCATCTTATCCCATCCAGCAAATCTAAATTAGGGATGCAGAACTGAGCTAGTCTTTCATGGCCTGCTGATCATCTTCACATCAGATGGGCACACAGTAGGAAAATGCAGAATTAGCCTGCCTGAACCCTCCCATATAACTTTGGCTACTTTCCTGTAACCATTTATCATGATTCATGATTCAGGCAATCAGGCATTCAGGCAATAAAAAATATATGTGCCTACATTTTGGGGGAAAGGCTAGCAATTTAGAGAGACGTGCGAATCCAATTATTCCTGGAGAAAGAGAGAGGGAGTTCTTAAGATTTCATTGACACATTTAGATAATGTGACCGATTTATACAGACTTCCTCTGGGCAAATTATTCATATGATTTATCACAGCCTTTGAAGTTCTCCCTACTATCAAGGCTGGTAAACTTTTCCAGTGAAAACATGAGCCAATGCTGATTATATAAGTATACGATTTTCATGGCACTTTGGGAAGATATAAAGGCTGTAAAGCCCATGGAAGTACTTATTTGGGGCCTTTAATTAACTAATTTTGATTTTCATCTTAGACAAAGTTTTCTTCAGAGAAAAGACATGGACTTAATTCACCCAGTGCACTACTTTAGGCTTGTATTTTCTACATCCATTGCTTCTGAGAGCCAGGCCTACCGACTTTGTGAGAAACACCTTCTCTTTAGGCGTATAAAACATACACAAGCGTGCATTTACATAGGTACTCACACGTGTTCTGTAACATGGAAAAAGTTATGCAATGTGCCAAAGGTGTAGGGGGAGAACACCGAATCTCCTGCAGTATTTCTGTGCATGATTAACAATAGCATTTTGAGGTGACACAACACTGATTGAGGACTGAGCCTGATTTCATACACTCATCAGTATTTAAAACATCTCATGTAAATATAGCTCTTTAATTTCCTTTATTCTTTCCCTTGACTAAAAGAGTTAGGCTTGACTGAAGGAGTTAGACCTTTTCTCCCTGGTGAAGAGAAGGCACAGGAGGACGTCATCACCATGTTCCTGTGCTTAAAAGGCAGGTACAAAGAGGACGGAGGCTCTCTCTTCATAAGGCTCCACATGGAGAAGACAAGGGGCAATGGATACAAGTTGCAAGTGAAGAGGTTTTATATTGATATAGGAAATTTTTTACAATTCACTATAACAACCTCCCCAGGGACATGGTAGAGTCCTCATCACTGGATGTTTTCAAGATGCAAGTGGACAGATAGCCTAGATAACATTATCTGGGCTCTCTTTCCCATGAAAGGTTGAAAGAGATCATCTTTTGATGTCCCTTCCAAACTGGGGTGTTCTATGATTGATGATTTATTAAGTATATTGATTAGTTAAAGAGCTGTATCTATAATTGAATCATTATTTTAAGTGTGGCTCTGTGTGCGTGTGCATGTGCATGTGTGCACATGCATAAGGGTGTGTTTTAGCAAATACTACAGTGAAATCACCCTACGGGTTAGCTTGGGCTCTTATTGTAGCTCACTGGGCTCCATGCCTGTATTTTGACCTAATTTGCCCAGTTTGAGCTCATTTCAATTATGTGACTCTTTCCTGATTTAGAACGCTATAGGGTCACTAACAGCCAAAAATGAGCTATGCATGGGAGAGGAGAACTGACATCTCTCTAATTCCTACTGGCCTGGTCCACTTTTCCCCAGATCTCCAGGAGATTGGAAAGCAAAGCCTGGCAACACTTGTCAAACCTCAGGTCATCAGGCTCTCCCAGACTGAGGGGCTTCCTTTCCTCCTTTCTGCTCGCACATCTGTTTGCCCCGTGCATAAACACGCAAGTGTGTGAGATGGCCAAGAAAATAATTGTGCAAATAGCTGAGGGGGTGCCAAGAGGACTATGCCATATATTGCCCACATAACTGATGTCAAGAGTAGCTCTATTTTCCCAATTGCTCTGCTGTTTCTAGAAGTGTATACATTTTGCAGTTACACTGTGACAGGAAAAGCACGTTGGCGTCAGTAAGCCTTTCACTTTGTTGTAACTGTTCATGCAGGATATGGGAATTACATCTGGGAAATTGCATATTCTAGATAATATTATTGAATATTGAAATGACAGCTCCATTAACTTTCATTTTTTTTCCACTTGTTTCTGCCAGAGTGGTTCCTATTCCACACACTTACAGTATAAGACTAGCTTTTACCCAGGATTTGTTAATCAGTAAGAATCGTATTCTACTTTATAGTTCAATATCTCAGGGTTTTTTGTTTTCATAATAATGTGTTTGTTCCCAAAGCTAATAGCAACTCAGATCTTGAAAGGTCTTTGTTTCCATAGTAACCAACTTGTTTCAACTGAAAGAAGCAAATGAAACATCAAATACACGAGGCCTTAAAACACCTTAAATTACTCATTTAAGTAATTAAATAAAAATTGATAAAACCAGTTTTCTTAATAGAGATTAAGCAGTAATTGTTCATACTTTGTACTTTCCCTCTATGAATTTCAATTACTTTTACAAGAGAGAAACATTATGATCCTTATTTTACAGATTATTCAATTTCCCTAAGATCAAATGCCTTTAATCCAAACCCCACTGAAGGCTATACTAGTTTTTGTACTGAGCCAGTGGGCTTTCAATGAGATTCATCAGAAGCCAGTAAAGCTAAGAAGGTCCCTCCTGTCACAGATACCATGTGCTGGTAACACATGCTTGTGCAGACAAGTAATCTGGGTGCTTTTAATCAAGATATTGATTAATTACTACTGTGTTGTCAGAGTAGTATCGATATATTTGATATCAAACTATTGCTCAAACAACATATAGATGATTAACGATGACAACAAAAGCAATGACTCAAAGATGCCTAGGTTTGACTAACGGAGGTACATTGCCCTCCCACTGTCCATTGACATGTGATCGAATTGAAAACTTACTGGATAAACATTCCCAGTTCAGTCTTCTAAAACTAGTACCTCAGAAACATGTTATGAAAAATTATTATCTTGCTGCTGAATGTCATTTTGAAAGGGCATGTCTGAAAAAAGGAGATTTCAGTAGTTCCTGCTGGGTTTGTCCAGACCTTTAAGGCTGTACATTCCCATTACCAAACATGTGCTGCGTTCTGTCTCCAGTGTATGACATTAGCTGCTGGGTACTTTTCAAAGTAAATACAAGTCTGGTTTGTTTCATTTTGCAGAGTTCTCTACAGGTACCTTCAAACATGTCTTAGGTACAAATGAAATTTGTACATCAAAAATGCTTTTAAGACTTATGGTAGAACAACTAGCACTGAAATCAACTGCGAATGAAAGAAAAGGAAATCACCATAAAAGCAGTGCATTTAATAGCACAACTTGGTGATTTTCTTTAAGGAAACGCTATACTTGGTAAAACAGCTGTTCACCCTGATGACAGCAGAAAAGGCCCCACAGATCCTGGTAGACAACAAGCTGACCATGTGCTCTCAAAGCAACGGTGGCTGTTGTCACCTTGAAGGTGTTCAAATGCTGGAAGAGGTCGCCCAAAGAGGCTGTGGGCTTCCATCGTCAAAGATAACCAAAACAGTTAGTCCCTAAGCAACCTGCCCTCATTGTGCAGAGGGCTGGACTAAATAACCCCCAGAGGTCTCTTCCAAACAAAATTATTCTGTAATTCTGTTATTAAGATGCTTATCTCCATAAATCATAAATTTTACTAAAATTGTGAAAATATGAAGATCTTTTAAGATAGACAGCTGAGTTAAAGAATTTTTGTATAACGAATTTAATGAAGTATATTTATTTAGAAGCTTTCTTATACACTATTTTATCTCTCACCAGAACTTCGAGACCTAGAATATCCAAATATGAAGTAAGATAATGTGTTTTTTTAATAAAAGTACAAGGAACTAATAAGCATCTATGAATTTAAGATTTTGTTTTTGATATTTAAGGGACAGATTTCAGGAAAATCAGCTTTTAGGATTTTTTATAAACTTCTGATCTTTATGAGATATGCTTAATATGCCCATCATTATAATACATAGGTGCCAACTTTTTTTGTATATTTGATTACACTATTTAAAGTACATTTTAAACCATAAGCAAATAATACGCCTTCATAGCTTGTCCTATTAACTTCATTGAATCTGTTCTTTGAATTCTTATCTTCTGCAGGATACAAAGTTTTAGTGAATAATATACTTTCTGGGTAGTGTACAATTACAGAAACATCACATCTTTTCTACTTTACCTGGAATCTGTCACAAAGAAAGAGACTGTAAATTATTAAGGGATGTTTTCAGTTTTCAGGGCAATTGCGAGAGATGATAAATAAAACAGAACAGGAACTCCAAGCCATCTTTAGCCTTTACTATTTCATACACTCCACTAAAAAGAAAACTCTGATTTATTTTCCTCCATTCAGCATTGGTTGGGCACTCTAAGCAAGGGTGGAAAAATTGCCATCCTTTTTTCAAGACTTGGTCTGTCAGCATGTGGCACCAAACAGTTGTGATTTAATGCTCCTGGGCTGCACTGACAGACATGAAAGTTTCAAAGAGCTTTAATTTTAAAACCCATCAATGGAGAGAACAGATTCAAGCCTGCTTTTAACTGCTTTTAACATTTGCTTGTTCAATATGAAAGCTGTAGGGCAAAAGGAAAAAAAAAAAGCCTTAAAATGTGAGTGGATTGCTTTACATAGAAGTACAAATTAAATTAAGACAATTTAGTACTACACAGTGTTAGAAAAGTGTAAAGAAAAGAGCACCACCTAAATGAATTACAAATCCCTACATAAAACCTGTGCCTATTTCTCAGTTCTCCCTGAATAACCTGGCTGCCCTGTTTTTCTCTGTCCCATTAAACTGTGCTTTTTTTCCACAGTCAAAAGTGCCACTTAGCTGAAGTGAAATCCGGAATTCTTTTGAGGGTATACAGTTCGGGTCTCCTAATTAGGACATCCTGTGGAAACTCAGTTTAAAAAAAGACTGGAGAAAGAGGAAAGAAATACTATATAATACTTTGCACTGAAATAATGCACCAATTAAATAAAAATGCAAGCTAAAAATTGCACGCTCTTCATTTTTCCCTGGAGGTCTTGCAAAAGGCTGAAAGCATTTTCAGTTTAGCCCCACAGATTTAAAAATTTGAGTGCTATTCTGCATCAGAGCTGTAATTAGTCATTTTCATACTAACAATGGAGTTTATAATTTCACACCAGGCTGATCATCACTTAAAACCATTTATTTCAGCTCAGTACATCCCCTGTTAATTGGAATGTTTTGCTAGTGGTGTGTTCCCATTCAGATACAGTTGTGTCATTACGGCCATTAGGCTCAACCTCTTCCCTCGAATACAACCCAGGCAACAGCTCCCCCTCCCCGAATACATGCAGATTGATAGCTGGATTTAGATACACTAACGCTACCTTCTTGTTCAACTGTGAGTTTTAGGTGAAATAACAGAATCAGTATGCAAAATGTTGCAGTCTCTCTTGCACTTGAGGTCAGATTCTGCAATTACAGTGGTCATGTCTGGCCTTAGAAAGCTGAGAATTTATAATGCCTGCCTGCAGCAATTCGAAAAAGTAGTTTTGCTATACACAAAGGGCTAAATTCAGCCATTAGTTGGATGTAAGAATCACATGATTTCCAGAGATGTAGCTCAGTTCATAATTTATCCTCAACTATTTAGAACATATTTTAGACTCTCAAAAGCTGTTACACATATCATCAGGGATTGTAGTTTCACCTATGATTATGCACATTTGACATTTCTCATTATTACATACTGATTTCACATACAGCAATGTCAAACTTTAGTAATTCCAGATTAAATTTTCCAGTTACAGTGTTCCTTGGCCTGATTTTATTCAATTTTTATTTTTATGAAAATGTCAGCCAAAACCACCAGCTAATTTCACTAAGCAGGCTAGGGGAAATGTGCTGCCGTCAATGATAAAAAGTCTTGCTCTGTTGCTTCAGTGCTTTGAAAGCTGGACTTAAATTTGGCAGGAGAGGTTTCTGTGTGAGGTATATGCCTTTTTGCCTTTTGCTGCTAGTCTTTCCAAATTCAGGCAAGACCTGGAAAAAAAAACCTGTGCATCACAGTTTTGGAACTAAAAGCTGTGAAGTTTTGGAACTAAAAGCTGTGAAGATTGTCAACATTAGCTGAGCTCCAGACTCACAGCTGACCAGACATTATACATAGCATCATGGTACAGCTCAGCACTACTAAAACCAAATTATAATATCGTTGTAATGACTTCTCCCACCTGATGACCCAAGGCAGGGTCGTGTTCCTGATTTAAAAGGAGAATGTTTCTCTTGTGCCCTCAGTTCCCCTCCCATGAGGACCCACTGGTTAATGCATAAAAGTTCAATTGAAAATTGAAATGAAGTGTGTGCCTTAGTTTGATTAGAGACAGAGAAAGGAGTTTGACGAAGACATGGGATCTGGTCGACTAGCAATGGATAAAATTGCTCCTGGTGAGGCTAGACTGGAGGCAGGCGCTGGGAAGTAATGGGGATGGACAACTGGAAAAGCAGAGTGACTTTGGAAAAGGATTCTGAGTCTGGAAGTTGGGCAAGCTGGAAGCCCCTCTGGAACTACAGCCAAGCAAGAGAGCCTGGAAGTGAGAGGGTAAAATTGTGGGGTAGATACTGGAAATTATAAACTCAGGAATGAACAAGGGGCAGAGACGGTTGAAAGATAAGGTGCGGGGAAGAAGCAGCAGTGCAGAAGAAGGAGCAGAGGAGGTCAGCATGAGTTAGATTACAGTTTGCATGTGGGAATTACTGTGGTGGGGAAATAGCTGGGACTGGGGGAAAAAAAGCCTTGCAGGGCAGAGCCACTGGGGCAAGAGACCAGGGAGGGCAGAGCCCTGAGCAGAACAGTGGTCTGTGGGAGGAGGAGCTTACCGAAAATAGATGAGCATCCATGGAGATCCAAGTAGTCTGGGAACCAAAGGAAAAGGTTCAGAATAAATACAGATGTAGAGCCGACAGGGAAACAGTACTCTTGAGACATGGATGCTGATCATATACAACTGGAAAAGGATCTCAGCGCGCAAAGAGACTGAGATTGGGTGTCAGGAAAGGCGAAGACTGAGTCTATGGAAAAAAGGTGGGAATTAGAAATTAGTCTCCCTCAGAGGGAGAGGCCTCAAGGCGAATAATTTTGCAAGCCATTGTGTGGGCTTATATTGACAGAGAGAAAAGTCAGCTCCAGATAACATTCTTATAATTCTCAAATGATCCCTATGATATCAGCTATACTTTCCCATTTAGCAAAATATTTCCATCTGCCAGCAGAAATGCAATCATATAGTATAACAGAATCACATAAATGAGACCAATAGAGGCAACATTCTGTTTTTAATTGTTCCTCACAATTCTTTTTTGCAACCTTGGGAATTCTGCTTATATGCAAAAATTAAGAAGTAAAAACCATAAACAGTCCAATGGTTGTCTCTAAGAAATGCTGCTCTTTTGTAGACACTGAAAAAGGGAAATATCAAAGGATCCTTTACTCTTCTAAATTACCAACCTGTGATTTCTGTTTCTATGAATTTTGCCATTGATTTGATTTACATAGGATTTCACCCCATCTTTCTTTGAAAAGGAAACTGAAACAAAGCACTTGTTCTCCTAATCCAGCTTTTAATTAACAGAAGACCGCAATGTTAATATGATTGGTTTCCATTTTTGTTATGGGTATTTCAATGTAAGGATCAGCTCTTTACTCTCTGCAAGTTAGCAGGGAGCTAGAGGACAATATCATTTCCTTCTACCAAGTATAATGTATAATACCATGCAACTTGTCATCAGCTTTAGTTAGGTTGAGTGTTTAGTGTTCTTATTAATAAGTTCTACAAATAGAAGACTCTGTGGAGTTTGTAGTTCTTTCTTTCTTTTTTGACATTGCCAATCAAAGAAGAAATTAAAGTGGTTTCATTTCCCAGATTACAATTATTTCACAAAATGTGTTTTTTCACAAAATGTGTGACAGTTTTGGCCTACAGAAATTTGTTGATTGGGAAAGTACTTAGAATTTTAAGCATATGCTTTTAAGGAGCAGATCTTTGGTTGATGTAAATTGTGACTCTGCTTTATGTCAGCTGAGAATATGTCCCTGCTAACTGTGCTGCTGATATTTACTTCGAAAAACAGATAAGGTACCGTATTATATTTATCATGACAAAACTCCCACAGATATAATATTTTTGAGGCTATGCTATTTAAGCTGACATACAAGCCTAGGGTTCTACATGAGCCATTTAAAAGCTTACATTAAAAAAATTAAGAGCACTAATTTTTCAGGCCAGTCAGCATAGGACAGTCAAGTATACATTTATAGTACAAATATAATGACAGATCTGAAGTGTAGGATTTAGCAAAGCAGTGGCATAACTTTGTCCTAAGAATGGGAAAACAGATCAGAAAACTACAGGAGGCATTTTTTAGTGTGCTACTCAGTGGATACACATCGAACAGGTTTAACGTGGGCTAGGCGGTAGCCAAGTAGGAAGCTTCCCCTACTTAAAGGTATTCCATCTTCATCTTTCCATCATTCTTTTTTTTTGGTTTATTTTGCCATGACCCTGCTTCCAAACTTCTGGGGATTGCCTCTGAGGAAAAGATTTAGGTGGTGGTGGAAAGAGTAATGCTTACTTGTAAAGACAGATGTTGGGAAGTGGTGCATGTAGCTACAGATTTCCAGCCAGTGACCAGTAGGCTGTTTGTAATACAATTTATTTATTCTACGTAAAGTGACCTTCCTTGCCAGGGACAACTTGGGAATAAACTACTGGCCAAATCAGCCTTTTGTTTGCACTGTATTTCAAACAGGAATTAAATACTTGTGTGTCTCCAGGGACTGATCAGTGCTTGCAAGAGAACTTTGGAAGACAGATGGTTCGGTGTGGAAATCATCATGGCAAGAGTGGTGTATGTGCTGCAATTCAGGAGGCTGGGAACAGCAAGCAGAGAGTAGAGAAGAATGTAATAGCAGAAGGAATAAGTGCTGGTGGCAGCAAGGCCATACCTCAGGTAAGAACACAACGCAGATGTGGAGCAACAACAGTGGGATGCGACTCAAGCAGACCCAGAGCTGCCTGTATTAAGAGAGAGTATAAAGGCTGTAAATATCATATGGTGTCTTCACCACCCAGGTGAATCACAGAGGCATGATAAGGACTTGTCCTCTGCGTCACTACAGGCAATCCTCACCGGACCACCTAGACACATGTGTCTTGGTGCTAGTGAGAACGTGAATATGCAAGAATGAGCATGAAAGAATAAGTGGGTGAAATCACTCTTAAAAATGTGGTCTCACACTGAGTTTTGCTGGCTTAGTTGTGATGTACCTGATGGAGGCAGTTGCTGAGGTTAGCCTCCATGTCTGTGTCACTAGCCTTGTTCTGCCATTAAAGGGGAGCAGCTAACGTGGTGATGGTGGAAATAATTACTCTTCAGGTTTCTCTTTGTATCCATGTGTCACTGTTGTGAAATGGAGAGCTGGTGTAAATTGTTCTAAGCCTCCGTGGGCTCTCAGAAAGGTTAATATAAAAGCCAAAGAGCCTGAGCTGTGACAATAGCTGGTTTCCATACAAACAGTTTATGCTACCAGCATGTGGGATAGTGGCTTTACAGCTTGTTACTCCAGAGGAGCAGGTTAACGCTGCACTGGTTCCAACCCAGAGTTGGGCACTGCTTGATAGAAAAATTAAAAAAAGGGGCAATCCCAAGCACCAATATAGGCTGGGCAGTGACTGGCTTGAGAGCAGCCCTGAAGAAAAGGACTTGGGGGTGCTGGTGGACTAGAGGCTCAATATGAGCCGTCAGTGTGCACCAGCAGCCCAGACAGCCAGTTGTATCCTGGGCTGCATCAGGAGAAGCGTGGCCAGCAGGTCGAGGGAGGTGATTCTCCCCCTCTACTCCACTCTCGTGAGACCCCACCTGGAGTACTGCGTCCAATTCTAGAGCCCCCACTACAAGAGAGATATGGACGTGCTGGAATGTGTCCAGAGAAGGGCCACGAGGATGATCAGAGGGCTGGAGCACCTCTCCTATGAGGACAGACTGAGAGAGTTGGGGTTGTTCAGTCTGGAGAAAAGAAGGCTCCGAAGAGACCTTATAGTGGCCTACTAGTATCTTCAGGGGGCCTACAAGAAAGCTTTTTAGGATGCCGGGTAATGATAGGACTAGAGGGAATGGATTAAAACTAGAGATGGGTCGATCCAGATTGGATGTTAGGAAGAAGTTCTTCACCCTGAAGGTAGTGAGACACTGGAACAGGTTTCCCTGAGAAGTTGTGGATGCCCCATCCCTGGAAGTGTTCAAGGCCAGGCTGGATGGGGCTTTGAGCAGCCTGGTCTAGTGGGAGGTGTCCCTGCCCACGGCAGGGGGGTTGGAACTAGATGGTCTTTAAGGTCCCTTCCAATCCTAACAATTCTATGATTCTATGATCTCTTGGGAGCAGCTCCCTCTGGAACCTAGGGTCACAGTGTGAGAGACCTTGCTTTGCCCTGAGACCAAGCCATATGCTACATTGCAGGGACTTGTCTCCAGGTTAGCCCTGCTGTCCGCACTGCCCTGACTGAGCCACCCTGCCCTCACACCCTTGTGTGTCGTGTGGTCCTACAACCAGCGGCATTCAAAACTTTTGTTGAGCCACCTGGAAACACTTTGTCTCACACCAAAAATGAAGTGAAAATCTTGGACATCAAAGTGCTTCAAAAGCATGCTAAAATGTTAATTATGAATGTGTGGGGTTCGCCAAGTTTCTATTCCATCTTAATTACCAGTTATACTTCAGTGAAGGATGCCAGGCCAGCTCTCCCTGCCGCTTCCTACACCAGGGATGACACCTTCAGTATGGACAGCACTAAACTGCACAGATTTCCAATCTGTCTTTATATTCAGTTCTGGGCCCCTGGTTTGGATTGCAATGAAACAAAGAAGCAGCTGGTGTTATGGCAGGCTCAATGTGTTGATTTACGTTTTTCAAAGGTATGACAGTTGCAATTGCAAATATGTTTTTTTGTGAGATATTCATAAATGCCTAGAGAAGCAGGCATCTAGAATACAGATCTGAAAAAAAGTTGTTCATATGATACATATTAATTTCAGATCTAGACTCCTAAATGCAGATTTTGAAAATATCAGATAAAGACCCATTCTCTTCAGTCATCCATGTTTCTATAGCCAAAGCTTATTTCCCTATATATTATACAGAGGTAAAATCTGGTGAAAATATTGCACAATGGAAAAAACCACACGTTTCTAGGTGCTAATACTGTGATAACCAAACCCGTCTGCATTCCTTACATCCAGAGGCAAGTTAAGGCCACTTAGAAAAGGCACAGCCTGATTCTGCTATCTGGTTTAAATGTATTTTAGCATTCATCCAACACTTGCCGTATGCCAAAGGTGAAATGTTCTTCCCCAATGCTTTTATTCAGCACTAGTCATTTCTCTTACACTGCCAGATACTGCTATTTGTTCAAGGAGTAAGTCACTGTCTGGAAGAAAAACTGCTTTGAAAATAAAATTCATATGTCTGACGACCCACACAGAGATATCCCAGCAAATCCCAATTCCCTTGTGAAAAAAAATCCCTTCCCTTGTGTGGAAGATTTACTATTTCTTTAAGAGTTTCTGGAAATGCCATAGGGCTCTAGTGCACAGCAGCATGCTTTTAAATATAACAGGTTTACTATGTTACTTTCTTCAGCATTTGTCTAAGGAAAAAACATTCATGACTGATAACATCTGGCAAAGAAAAAATAAATCGGTTATGAGAGGCACATTATTTTGAGCACAGGCTGGTAGGCAACAAACTACAGAACAAGTTTTCACATACATTTTGTCTTGACTTCTCTTCCCAGGAGTGATGTTTATTCTCTGGCCTTTGCCACCTCACATCACTGAGTATTTCAGTTCCTTCATCTATAACGGAAAAAAAGTAATACTGGCCTAACTCTAATGTAATGAGGCAATGCAAAAACGGGCCTCAGGGCAGTACCCAGAGGCCTCCCACAGCTGCCCTCCCTGACGCTGCCACTTGCTGGGTTTTGTGGGGTTGGGGCGGGGGAGCAGCCACTACAAATATTCTGGCAGGCTGTACAAGTTAATCCTCAGCCTGGGACTGGTTAGATACAGGTGTCACAAGAATACCGAACATGAAGAATACCGCAGTCTTTAACTTGATATTGTCACTTACCAGCTGTGAGGACAAGGCCAGTTGAGGAAGCTCAAGGCCCGCCCTCCCTGCTGCCCTACCCCTCCTGGCACCACCCTGCGTGGCTGCGTGGCAAGCCAGGCCTGGGTTAAAAATAAACCTCTGAAAGAAAGGAGGAGGGAATGGGAATGCACTTTAAACCAGTATAAGAGATCCAGTTTGCAACGCGGCCCCCCAGAGACTTGTAACAGAAAAATGGAGGAGGTGGTGAGCTGTGACCGAGCAGGGAGAACAAGGTGCTGAAGGGTCCGAAATCGCCAGGTGGCCTTCACATCACAGCCAGCACCTCGTGGGTTCGCTAAAAAGTAATCCTGACTCACCAAGTCCCTTCAGACACCATAAAATACAATTATATCGATCACCACTTTTCACTGGTGGTGTGATGTTAAGAGGGGGAAGGAATTTACTAAAGAAAATTACAAAGTCAGCATCTGATACTACATGTGATGATAAAAGAGAAAGGGAAGGGGTAGAATAGCTGTATAACTGGTACCAGCCATCAGAAAAACATAAGCTGAGTTGTGTGATCATGTCTCCTTGGTCAAACATTATTCAATTTGCAAAACAGCCAGCCAACTCCAGCTGCAAATCAATGTTACTTACTTATTAAACCTGATAATTTAATGATGTTCTATTTGCTTATTTTGAACTGGCATGACGATCTGTGCTATGAATGTGTCTTACTTCCCTCCTAAGATCTATTTTAAATTTACATACACGGCCAAAAGACTTTAACATACAATAAACAATGCCGTCATTTCTCAAACATCATTTATTTCACATGACCACTGAAAATGTACTCATTACTGGATGTCTATATGCTTGTGTTCAGGAAACTTAATTATGACTGCAGGTTTCCTTACCTGGCCTATCATGGCATTACAGAGTGATACTGCCACAGCTTCTGAATTCTCAGCAAGTTCTGGACTTGAGGGTGGGGTTAGTTCCTTGGTGAGAAAGAAATGAATTGACACAGACAGAGTTTATGGCATCCTTGCATCTTTTGTTTACAGTAGATGCAATTTTAAAGAGAGGAATTAGATAGAAAAGTCAGCATGTGCTATGTGACTCGGAGACTGGTTCTGAAACTCCAGAAAAGAGTCCCTCGTATGAAACCCTACACTATTTCTCTGAGTAGAGGGAGGACTCTGTTTAAGCTCCTTTCCCCAGATAGTCAGACAGGGATTCTTCATTTTATTTACCATACTTTTTTTTTGGCAGCTAGTGACTTAATTTCAAAAGTTATTAAAATAGCTTAAGAATGTGACATTGTTGAAAGAGGCATTCCTGCTCCCACCCTTTCATCAGCACTGCAGCATGTCAGAGCATATAGTCAAGAGCATCGAAATATTACTCTCGGTAAAAACAAATCCTTCCCAAAGGAACATGACTGTAACAGACAGCTCAAACGAGGCAATGTATAACAAATTATCTCAAAGCAAGTGGTGAAGCAGAACCTATCCTATCGATGAGGTCACAGATCAGCTGAAACTGCTCATGAAACTTCTTTAAGTGACATTTTCCTCAGTTTCTAGAGCCTACACTATTCTCTTTAGGCTTATGGCCATTGAAAGTCTTACAGCCTTTCCGAAAATTAAGCTACTTTACTTAGAGATGTTACTAATTAGTTTTTCCAGATGCCTCGGATTTGAAGGACACATTTACAAGACATGGATTTTAAAAACACTAGAAAAACTAGGCCCAGATGAAGCATTGTACTTCAGGCACTCTAACTCCTGAATAACTTTTGCAAATCTTGCATAGGCTCAACATAGTTGATCTACATCCCCCATCGTAGCATGTATGTGCTTTGCCACACAAAGAAGCATCTTACTGCTAGCTCTATGAGCAAAGGGTCAGCTAGTCAGAAATATTCTATTTGCATGCTATTATAGTTTGTTTATCTTTCTGGATGAACAAATTACAACTGTAGAATGGTGAATATCCTCAGAACACGTATGTCTAGAAGCACGAGGATCACTCATAAATTGAGAAAAATACGATAGCCAGTCCCTGCAAAGACTTCATCCAACTAACTTTAGAGTTGTGCTGGGGAAGGAGGGAAGAGCAGGGGGTGTAAAAGTAGCTTTTTAGCATTCCAGAGGGAGAGAACATATTGAGGATAGAAATGGTTTTGTTTCCAACGGGGTTTCATTTAAATTAATCCTTGTCTCTAACTTTGACCTGACTGCCTGTTCTATCTGCCACATCTACATTAGTTTACGACTGAATTGCTAGCTCAAAAAAAAAACAGAGACAGAAGTCTTGGATGTGTTAGAGTCCTACAAATTTCATTAAAACTGACTGCTGGGTAGCGGAGTGAGGACTCAGCTGATGATCCTGCTGAGGAGGCAGACTGTGGTGTGCGCTGAGCTGACTCACAGGGCCTGCTGAAGCGTGCACCTACCCTGGCAGCATTTGCTGTGCTGCACTGCTGCAGCATAAGGGAGGGATGAAGCACTGAGGATGCCTGTGACATTTCAAGAAAGTATTGCAAGAAAGGAAAAGTGAATCCACAGAGCATGGGAACAAACTGAGCTTATATGGAGCGGCTGTTGAGGCACAAACCACTTTGATTGTAGCTTTGTTAGTCCTGCTGCCCATACAACCTACTTTGTAGTAATGCACTTGCCACCTTTCCAGAGTCTCCCATCTGGACTGGAGCTGGGTTATGCACTCCAGGAAAGGAGCTAACCTCTGGCCACAGGAGAAGCAAAAGCAAAGAATAAATTAACGGGTAAATTCTTGAGCAAATTCTTGAGCATCCACCACTCTCAAAGCAGAAAGTATAGTATCAACCTCATCGGGAAAGTGCTACAGTAATAGCGGTTGTATCACCAGCAGTACTGCAGGGTACCACTATATGTCATTATGTAGTATACTAAAACACATATGATACTGCATACTATACATTATTACTTGCTATACTATACTGCAATATTGCAATCACCAGCTGTAACAGCATGAGGAAAATCATAGTCCACAGCCTTGAAAGAATTATAGTCAAGTATTACTGTGAATACAGCTTTGCATTTTTAGCACATTTGATGTATTATCGGACTTTCACATTCATGTTTACAATACTTCTGTGCCTGTCAAATTTGGGAAAAGTGTCTAAGTTAATGAGAAAGATCTAAATTATCAAAATAATGCAGCTAGATCTACAGACTGGCACATTTCCTCTAAGCATGTTTTAAGAAGGTTCCCAAGAACTGATCTATCCTAAAGAGCTGTTCTTTAGCTAATTCCTTCCAAAGAATAACACCAAGCACTCAGCTAATCCATCATACCTAGGTAGGTAGACTTTGCCATTTGCAATAATAGTGCCCCATTTCTACATCTGCTGAGTGGGAAGAGAGCCTTTTTCTCACCTCCTGGAATGGTTCAGAGGATTTAGGCTGGAATTCATCAGGCTGCATAACTATGTGCTCACCCTTAAGCCCCTTTGTAATTATGCAGACAGTTAGCCAGCACTAGGAATCCACCTGAACTATTCCACTTCTACAATACGCAAAGACTGATGTGAGCCTTCAAATCATTTAAAAAAAAAAAAAGCACACAAAATAAATCAATATTCAGAAAATCAGTTAATATACTAATTACCAACATAGAAGAAAGGACAAAACACTGAATTTTGAGTCTGCTAGAAACCCTTTCCTTCTTTAGCGCATGAGACATTTATCTGCAAATAAAATGTCAGTAGTGAATAATTGTGAAGTTAAAGGAAATTTGTAATAATTAAAGGCAGAGCTGAGCACTGAAACATTCCCTCCAGGGACACTTACTCAAATACTGCCTTGTTTAAATGTGAGAAAATTTAGGCTAAAACTTAAATAATGGTAATTATACTTAACCCATTGATTACTGATGAGTGATAGTTGGTCAAAATTAAACTCATTATGTTATTTATATGTAAATATTATAGATTGTGCTTTAAAAACAATCATTTATGGTTAGAGAAGTATCCCAAATGTTTGTAAATAAAAAAAAATCATAAAGCTAACATTTAAAATTTTTTCCCTGCATTTTTTAATACTTACTATATTGTTATATAGTGGATCCAAGATGGAAAATTAATTAGTCAGTAGTTGTGAAATACTCACAATAAAGAAACAAATAAGCAGCTCAAGAGACATACTGTACTTCTCTTTCTGTCTCCTGTTGCAGAGTCCTGTCACACATCAGAACTCTGCTGTGCTAGGTGCTATATAGATGTAAAGCAAAAATCCTAGCATTAAAAAAAAAACAGAAAAATTTATATCTCCTTTTATTAACATTATTTTTTAATTCCTTGACGCATGACAAATATTCTGAAGAAGCAAAAATACGAACTTCACTGCTTTGGAAGTCTGTCTTGGAGCCTGAAGGGACCTTGCCTTGGATCACCAAGCTCTATTCTAGCTAAGGGGACTGAATGTCAGAAATGGATGTGTATTTGGAAACTGGTAGCACTGAGACAATGAGAAGAACAGGGAAGACACAAGAGATGCAGGAAAAGTACCAGCCTGCAGGAACCCTGGGAAGCAGCAATTCAAGGGACATCAAAACAGCACGATACTAAAGGGATGGCAAAGTAACACAGCTGAAGCAATGGCTGGGACATAAAAGTTTGGCAGTGGTACCCAGGACAATGAGGAGGAGTAAAGCAAGGCTGGAATCAACATTCATGAGGAGGCAAGAGTAGGAGCCTACATGGGGAATGATCAGAATATGGACAAGCAAGTACATGAGCATGTGAGCAGCTGTATCAGAAAATAAAACGCTGAAGATGTAAGATACTTCAGCCTGTCTGAAAACACTGTTTTAGACAATGCGTACATATACATATACACATACACATATATAAAAATATATACCTGCGTATGTGTGTATTTACACAGACACGCATATATGCATGTATTTGTCAGTGGTCAAAAATCTCTTGAAAAAATTAAATAACTTCTGCGAATTTACATTATTCAGCCCATGCGATTGGCTGATTTTCTCCAGACCCCAGCAATTTTTATTTTTGTTTCATGCTGTGTTTGTTTCTCCCCAGCTCCTTCCCTTTCTGAGCTTGCTCCTGACTGATCTCAACTGCAATAAGGTAAAACCAAGCAAGGGGATGAGAAGTACTGCCTGAGTGTACGGGATGCTAAAATATGACTCTCTGAGAAAGATGTCAAGCCCCACAAATGTCATCAAAGGTCAGAGTGTCAAAAATCTTAAAAATGAATTTCTTAGATGCATATTCTCTGAGGGAGAGTTTTAAAGAGAGCAGTAGACAGATGGGGACAAGGAGGCAGTTGCAGCTTTTGAGAAAGGAAGCCCACATTAAAAAACAAAAGGAAGTGTGGGAGCACAGGGAGGGGAATGTGTATGAGGAAAATTACGGCTGGCTGAATGTATTCTAGCAAAAAATTAATGAAGACTGGAGAGCTTTGCAAGAATGGTGACAGAAAGAGAACTGTATTAACTGAAGGCACTGGTCAGGGACTTCAGGAGATAAGCAAAAACTTGGGTTTTAGCTTCTACATTTCCTTTGGCCCCAAGATGATTCTTTCAACACAGTTGGGTATATAAGGAGCTGTATTCTCTTTCCTGAATTGTAGAGAATCTTCTCATTGTGTATGAATATACTTGTGTGTGAGGTTCGTATTACTGCTGTGATTTCAATGTTTATAAATAGTTAAATATAAATACATATTATATCGAAAATATACTTGAACTTTGGTATCCCATATTATTGATTTGAACAAGTTGCCTTAAATGTCGATTAGCAGCCTACCTGTGACTGGAGCATGCAGTTCCTATCATCCTCTTTCACAAAGTCTCCCCTTACATATACGTTCACTTGTAGAAACAGGTTTGAACTTCCAACAGGGAGTTCTCTCTAATCATCACTGAAGAATATAAAGGTTATTCTGAGATGGTTCTCCTTTTTTTTTCCCTCAACCAATTTCTGGCTCTCTCCACAGAAATTTTATTAAAAACGGATCTTTCCCAGAGAAAAAATAATAATTATATATACCAGCATTTACAAAAAACAGCAATAGAAAGTTCATTTCCAAATTCCCAGTTGTCCCTGCTCACAACCCCATACACAATCCTATCATCCTAATATCTATAAATCTCTGCAATAGTTGTGTAAAGAAAGGTAGTGTTCACCTTTGGACACTTGTCTGTGCAACACAGATTGGAATGCCCTAATTAAGAAAAAAAGCCAAAGCACAAGTGTCTCTATTTGAAAGTTTACACTGGAATGGAAACTGAATCTTTGTGACCTAATAATGTGTATATGTGACAGGAGATTCAGTTACTGTTTCTGAAATGATCAAAAACTGTTGAAGTGAATTACAGCATTGAAAGTGGCTTTGTGCCCAGACATTAGACTATATTTCATTTAAAGTTTTTTTCTTGCAGACTGAGAAATGAAATAAAATATTAGACAGCAGATGATAGAAGATAAGATAATTTATTAAATATTAAGAGTAAGGATGGGAGGAGAGCATACAATTTTATTTCATTCAGTCTTAACTTTGTTTTAAACACAGAAAAGTAATTTAATAATGAATTCCCCTGTTAATATAAACAATAACTCTTTCCAATGCTTATCTCATGTTGTCTGCAAAAATAAAAGAATACAAAATCACTACCGTTATTTTCCTGGTGCTTTTGGCTCTTGATCAAAGATAGACCTGGTCTGACCTGCCTGTGCCCTATACTGAGATTTTCTATTGGAAGTTACACTGCAGCATTCATTATTTGTGAAGTTTCAGGTTGCTCTATTTGTTCCACTAGGACATAATGCTTTGTCAGACTTTTAAGATACTTCTATCTAACACAATTAAAACTAAAACATTTGTTCAGCTTCCTTGTTTGAAATAAACATTGAAACATTTGGAACAAAATAGGTAATTCATATCTGGAGAAACTGAGACTAATTTTTTTCAGTCACCTGAGGCAGCACTGTTTACCAGTTATAATATAAGCACAATACTAGTACCTGACTATTGACACAAGCAAAAAACATGGGTTCCACCTCAACGCTTGGCAACGACTGTGAGTGAGATGAACACAATGTTCTCTGTTCTCACTGTAAATCAAGGGTACACTCACAGAAAGTGTGGGAGTAGATACAGTTTTGAAGAGCTTCAAGAGGAGAGAGCACAATAGAAGCGATGAAAGAACATTTGTGGTATTCTGCAGCGTCACATTGCTTTCACTTCATGCTGTGGTTTTCTTTGAAGTTCCAACAAAGCATTTCTCCCGTCCTAAGTTCCGCTAGTACATTAACTCAAAAGTTTAGATAAAGAATCCAGATTAAAAATGTCCAGACAAAAATCAAGAGAACATAGCTATACCTGTCATAGTGTCCAAAATGATTTCCAGTCTCCAAAAGTCTTCAAGAGTAATTCAGGTGCAATCCACCATCCAATCTGTGATCTCTACTACAACCTTTGATGGTGACTCACAGGAATAAATAAAGTCACAGCTAGTAGTAAAAGTCTGCGACTCTGATTTTCAGGTTGGTTATACATTTGGGACTTGCGACACTCTTACTTTGCAACGACGATTTAGAAGACACAGTAATGCTAGCTGCAATGCTTTAAATGGATCCGGCTGCACAGACAATGTTTAAGACTCAATCATTTTTTTATTTAAACTTAGTATACCAAGAAATTTAGAGGATAAAACAAACAGACTCTTCTATTTGTTATTTACTTACCATTTTCAAGTGAATCTGTCCTGCTTTATGCAGCCCTACATTTAAAAGAGTACGTTCTTTTTTTCTAACATGTCTATGTAGCTTTGTCATGTAGTGGAAAATATGCCAAAGAGAAAGGGATGCTTTCAATTTGTTCTTTCTTGTACTGTGGTAAGAAATGCTGGTTGGAGGCATTCCTGGCAAATACTGTTATTTAACAATTCTGCTTAGTGTTTTGAAACGGCAGCTCTAGACTTTATCCCATAACCCCTCATATGAGTGACCCTTACTCTTGCAAGTAGTACAACTGCAGATTGCAACGGATTGCTATGTACTGTACACTTCTGTTACATGGGGCTGATATACTATATTGCTTTTTACTGCTCATGCCTCTCCCTTCTTAAAAGCTTATGCATTGAGATAACATGTGGAGTCTTTAAAAGTTCCATTCCGAATGGTACCACAAAGCGCAGGATAATTTTTATTTGCAAGTAAGATGCACTGGGCTGCTGTGACCTCTTCCAGGTAGAGGTCCCATTGCAGTTATCCCACCTCATGGGACCTAAGCACGCTGAAGGGGCAGGTTAACCATAAGGGCAGAATAAACAGCTTCCAGCCTAGGCCAACAGATAAATGACACAATTTATCAAATTAATGTATTTAGAAAAGTTGACTTTATTTGAAAACGTAGCCTTTTTTTCATGATATCTTGAGTTAACTATAGTCCTGAAGGCTTCCACATTGTACAAGTGCAGTATCAAATGGTATATGAAATAATTATGAACCTATCAAACAAATGGTGCTGGTAAACATCCATTTCTAAGACTCTCAAAGCAGAGGTCTTCTATAATTTGAGAAAGATATGAGTGTTAAATAAGGAGGTCACTCAATCTGGCTGCTGATGAATTGAGTTGAGGAACCTCACCGAACCTTGTGAAAGTCAACTGACCTCCTTATACCTCAGTCAGACTACAAGGATAATTTAATAAAGTAGAGCTGCACTAAAAGTTAGATGCAACATTTGCATCAAACATACCTGAACTAAAAAATTCTCATAGGAGACCCTGATCCTGCAGGCAATTATACACCTGGATTTAATAATACATAATGTTTCATGGCCTCCTGTAGAACCTCACCTATTAAGAGCTAATCTTAGAATTAGGCCCTCTGTCACCTATATATGGTAAAATTACCCATGGATCTTTACAAAAGCAGAGAAGACACGATCTCTGCCTTATAAAATTTAAATCAAACAGCCAAGAGCAAATAGAACAAAGAATAATCTGAGTGTGTACAAATATTTTTTTCCTCCAAACCAAACATAAAAAAATGTATTTAGAAAAACCTAGTATTTTAAAGGTTTCCAGATGTATTTTGCATGAAATGAGACAAAAGATATGTGAGAAAAATACTACACAATGACATTATTAGGGCTTGTAGAAAAGTTAATCAATAAATAGCAGTCAGAGACGTAACTCACAATGCGAAGTTCATGGTACTTGGGCATTTAATTGCTTGATTACGTGCTCAGTCAAAGCATATGGATTTTGCTGCAGTGCTTTTAAATGGTTTATACACCGTTTGACTCCATGGACCTCACTTGATGGTTTACTATTCAAGATGCAGACAAAACACTCAAATTAATCCCAGTAAATTTTTTACGGGTATAG
The DNA here is from genome assembly GCF_963924245.1 of Chroicocephalus ridibundus. Taxonomy (NCBI): domain Eukaryota; kingdom Metazoa; phylum Chordata; class Aves; order Charadriiformes; family Laridae; genus Chroicocephalus; species Chroicocephalus ridibundus. The sequence continues at coordinate 82,866,937 of NC_086284.1, forward strand.
CCATCAATTCCCTGTAGTACTTGTGCAGCAGCCTCCAAAGTCATCCAGGGCCTTTTCACTGACAGCAACGGGCCCTGAATCACGCCTGCGATGTTAATACCAACTGCAAAACAGTAGGGTACAGAAACTGAAACGCACCCCTAAAAATGGATGATAAAAACTGGATGGTACTTTACAAGGAGTCACAGAGTAGAAAGAAATAGCGTAATATTAGTTCTAATTCCCTAAATATAATCCACAGTATTTACAGTAAGATTTAATTTGGTGATCCTAGAAAATTTTTTTTTAGGTTAAAAAAATTTTAAAAGTCTGCCATTGAGTGTCACATCTATATACACTGAGGAGTTCAGTGTATTTCAGAGCTGTATATACATTTCACACCAATACCTAAAGGCTGAAGTAGGTACCGAGTTGAGCTAGACGTCCCCTGCTGTAATCTGAGGCCCAGAAAAGCACAGAAAGTTGAAACTGCAGTCCTTTTAGTGAATTAACTTCAGATTTGACCTACAGAGGCAGGTTTCTATGGGGTAATGTGAAGTAATTCACTATAGGCTCATTTAATCCTGAGGTCTCTTGCAAACAAAGCTGCCAAATTGCAAAGGTGCTTTGTGAAATCACCTATTGTACATCAGATGCCGAACTGAGACTCCAGTGTTCATCCTCTGCCAAGTCCCCAGACATAAAAAGCTCATGTTTTACCTCACTAAAGACCCTTTTTTTGACAGCAGAATGAGAGCTTCAACAGACTACAGTTTGCCAATAAAAATAAGAGGTTTACTAAACTTGTTTTAGACATTAAATGCTAGCCTGGGGGTCTCTAGCTCTTGGGTGTTTTCCGTGATGTGAAAAAAATATAGCAAATACACAAAATCACTTTACATAATGACAGTCCCATATCTTGTAAGCAGTCATTCTTCTCCAGAGCAAGTCCCTTCTCCCATTTAAATCAACAGCAAGATTTCCACATACAGGACTGGGGCCTTTACACAGTTTCTATTTACCTTTTCTTTTCTTACATATTTTCTATGCTCATTTTCATTCTTTCCTCTCCTCTCTTCTACAATTTTTTACAAATTAACTGAGTAAAATATATCTGTCTTGAAATACTTGCAATTATTAAATTACATTAAAACCAGAATTTTTGCCAATTCATATATACGTCATCAAAATAAGCAGCCCTTCACTTCAGTCAAATAGCAAGTTATATTGTTCAGAGAAATCAGCAACTACAATGAAACCATGAACCCTGATGTTCTCCAGAATAAGAAGTCAATAATAACAGGCTGACCACATAACTGCCTCAGAAATATCTTAAAATGTATTAGAACCATGAATTTCAGAGACATAGCAATTATCCTCTTTTCACATGCAGTTTGAAAGCAAAAAATCCATTAGGATACTCAAAAGATATGTAATTATATACTTTAAAATTCAAAGTACTTGAGTAGCATTATCTTAATTCAGGGGGAAAGAATACTGTCTCAGAAGGAAAAACAGAGTCTTCAAGAGACATCAATTTTTGCTCTTTAGAGTATGCACAAACTTGTGTCTCTTACGACTCTGTAACCAGAAATAAAAGAAGTAAATATAGTAACAAGCCATTCCATACATTCAAACTTCTATTGAAATAGTGTTGTGTGAATTGGAATTAAGAACAGAAAGACAGGACATATTTTCCAACTATTTTTACCATAACTTTGTGGGCTACCAGTTCATGAGTGAAATGAACTGAATGAAACAAAGAAAATAACGAACAATGAAATAGAGGAATAAAGAACGAAATAAAGATCAAATGCATAATATCCTGGTGGCAGATTTCCTTGCACTGCAGAGTCATTCTTTTACCCTCAAGACCAATATAGCCAATATGCTTGCAGACCACTTATGGAAACTTTAAATACCCGCTAGAGGTATTTCCCCAACAGGGCCAGTTTTTCTAGTGAAGCGTCAACACACAGTGTTAAGCGGGTCAGCAAAATTAAACTGGACCATTTTCACTATGCAAAAACCTCTTTGTAGTTAGAAAGCTGGTGGTGGTTTTGTTTCCACCTATGTCTACCATCATACGGATCATCCAGGGAGGCAGGAGCTTGGGTTACATAGATGACGACTGTTATTGCTGGGCAGGATTTCCTCATCGAAAGGCTGTGAACATTTGCTGTATATTCAATAAATCTGAGGTATTAAGGGCATACAGAATTTCTGGGGCTACAAAGGACATCTGGGCAGCGTGTGACCCTTCCCAGGGACCTACATCAGGCTTATTATGAGGTTGAAAGTGAATATATAATATAGTGCATGTTCAGGAAGGCTGGGATGTCCTGACAGAATCAGAATTTCTGTGCATGGGTAAAAAGCAGCGTCTGCATGCCTGGGTGGTGATCGCTGGAAATCCTAAAGACATTTAGGATTACAGATGAAGAGCATCCAGATTAGAAGCGTGTGATCCATTAGTTACCATCTGGAAATTCTGGGCACTCTTTCACAGCCTTTAAAATTTGCACAATCCTGAAGATTGTGCAAATCCACTCACCCGAGAAAAGCCGTGTGTATGGAAGCTTTTTATTACAAACCTGCCAGGGATAAGAATGTGAAAAATATATCATAATAATGAATGCTGCTGAAACTCAGTTAGCCAGAATCAGGGAACCACAGTAGGTTTCCTGAGCCCATCTCTCCCATGAAGTCCACTTGAGCAGAATGGACAAGGCTAATAGAAAACATCCTTCCGATCTGATGCAGAGTTGACACAGAAAAGCTGTGTTGTTAGCATACAAGCTAAACTCAGCTGAAAAGCTGGGTAAAAACTAATACCATAACTTGTTCATTATTAAGAAATTCCACTTAAACTAGTAAGGCATTATTTTCCAGAAATTAATAAATGCTTTTTGCTGCCATCAGCTGTCTGCTAGAGTATCAGTATCTGTATTTTGCAAAACACGTTAACTTCTTAAAACAGATATTCCCTCATTGGGAATGGACCCCTGGCTCACACATAATAACCATTGCAAAAAAAAAAAAAAATTGCCCACTCTAACTTTATTCTGTGATTGAAACAGAACTAAGCAATAGAAAGTAACATTTTGGATGAGAGTCCTTGCAGAAATTAAACTCCAGTGCTTCTCAGAAGGAGAGGTTCATTATGAAAGGCAGTTAGTTTTAATGACGAGAAATTAACCAAAAATTTGAACAAATCAGAAACACAACTTTTTCCATATTGCTTATTATTTGGATAATTTTAATTCCCGGGACCGCACTCCATAGGCTGTTAAACAAGCCTCCAGGCTTCTGGATTTTAGCTGCAACCAATGTGAAAGTGCAGAAGAGAGCAGCACTCTTTTGGCATTTATCGCTTGACTATGTCCTAAAGATATCAAAAATCAGTGTCTGGAAATCAGCCCTTTCCCAAGGCATCACAGAACTTACTGCCATTCCTTGATTGTTTTGAAAACCTTGGCATCAGAAATCTCACCCTCCTCCTCTGCCACGTTGGGAAACCTGGTGTTGGGTTCCACAGGACTTGGCAGCATCTCTCCTCGTCCCTTCTGCTGTTAAACTGCGCACTGCCTCGGGGTTTCCGAAACAGACACACATCAGGCTTCGTGGCATACCTCCAACGGAGAAGACTTGGAGCAATTCAGCTCTTCTGCACTGTGTGGTTCACAAACAACACCAGCCAATCCGTGCTCTGAGGCTGAAATAGCCCTTGCAGGGACGAGTCGCTAATAGACAGTTTCCTAACACCGGTAGGACAAAATGGGCCACCGAAGCCACGTGCTTCAGTAAAGAAAACCTCCCTTACACAAACGAATGACACACTGCTGTGTTGCTGGTGGTGTACAAAAAAGAACAGCATAAAATCTTTCCTTCTTTCTCCTCCAGTTATTATTCATTTGTAATGCAAAACCATACCATTTGGTAATCAGAGTGATAACTCATGCAAACGCTGAAAAAGCTGATGGCACAAAGTTTTTTCTTCGAACTCTGTGGGAGGCTTTTCAGCCTGGGATTTGACCTTGGGATTTGCAGAACTACAGAAAGCCGCTCTAAATATCCCTGTTCAGAGAACTTGGCCCACCAGTGCCATCACTAAATTACAGCGGGTCAGTTGATTAAAGATGAAGGTATCCAGAAATGACTGGATTTGAGGACCACAAAAATCCAGCTGCAACAGCTGGGCCAGAATAACCCAAACTTTCACCACTACTCATTAGTAATGAGTGTCCTGGTTAATGATCATTGAAAGTAAGCAGCTGGCATCAGATGCAAGACATGCAAAGGCAAGCTATAGATATGAGGAAGCAAAGATGGGATGTTGCAAAGATATTACAATGATGAAAACTGGACTGACCACATATCCCAAACCAGGCTGTAAAAACAAAAGGGCATTTTAATGGGTGGAAATTATTTCTAATATATTATTCTCCTCACATAATAAAGAGGAAGTCTCTTTTTTTCCTTTTGCTGTTCTCTTATATATTGGATTGAAACACTTCCTTCTGGTCCTCTCTGCCAAGTCTCAGTATCAGAGGAAATATCAGCTCACTATTGTTAGTATATAAATTAGTTGAACTTCATCTAAGATCAGTCTGTAGAACTATTGTGCCAAAGGAAAAAAAAAAAAAAGAAGTTGGTATTCCCTTATGCACTGCATCTCTATTTTAAACAAACTGGCTCAGAAAACAGGATTCCTTTGGAGAACGTAGAGGAGTATAGCGGAGTAAATAAAGCAGCACACGGAAAGCAGCCTCTGCAGGTGTCTTAGCTCCACACAGGCCAGCCATAACCACTGTCATACTGAATATTACCTTATTCTGCACTACCTAGGGCTCTGACTGTACTTGATTTTCTGGGTCAGCAGCCAAACTGAGATACTGGAAGCAAAAAAGTGGCTGTGTCTCTTTGGCCCTGTCCCCACCCTGGACTGGGAAAAGAACGAACTTGACCTGGAGTTCCCACTTTTTTAAAGAGAGACTGAACCTCTCTTTCCTTTAGGAAAAACTAAGCAGGAAGGCAAATGTGGCCAACAACATCTCTGCTGTTAAAGCTGTTTCAGCAGCAGCGTAAGTCTCGAGGCCACGCGCTGCAGGGGACCCCGTGGGTCAAAGCAGGTGGGAGGGCAAGCTGTGGACCCTGGGGATGGCAGAGCCCAGCACCTCTGGCTGGCTGGGCACAAGAGACACCGTGCATGCTACGAGGGACAAACTACGCTACTACGGTTTCCGAGGAAAGGGTCAGAGGAAGAATTGCTTTCTACCCTCAGAACTGAAAGACACAAAGTGCAGTGAAGGGAGAAAAAGAGCCCACTCCAAATTCCCTCGAATTTTCTCCTTGGAGACACTGTGATTTTGCAGAGGGAGGTGCAGCTTTCAAGACTTTCATGCTGAGATAAAAATCTAATTCCATAATCCCCATCAGCGGGTAAAAGAGGGGCAGCACGCCTAGAATTTATCTCAAGGCTATTTTTTTCCTCACCTCAAACCGATTCTGCAATTCTACTCAAAAGTGGAAACAGCTTCAGGATCAAAACCCCACTTGTGATGAATTTGCGGTCACTAAAAATGTTACCCAACTCTATTGATTAAATTGCAGGATAAGGCCAGTCTGATCCTTCCAATAAACTCCAGATTATGACAGCATATTCTCAGTGACTTTGCAGAACTTTACAGCAGCCAATTAACCTGACCAGACAGGCCAAAACCAAAGCCATCATCCAGTAATGCTTAAAAAATCACAGTGGAGTGGTTGAGCAACTGCTACATTTTTTTGTGTTATGGCGCGGGATAGAGGCACCTGATTGCCTTCAGCAGTGCTGAAGGTATTATGTATGAAATCCAGGATAACTGTAAAGCTTATTGTGAGCTGAAACAACATGGCAACAAATGATTTCAGCCTCTTGCTGAGATTGCCAACACTCTGTCATTTGGCAAACCTCTGAAAAGACACGAATATTTGTTTTTCTAAATCTCAGACAGCTTTGGGTTTGCAAAGCTACGTAAACAAATGAATTACATGAAATCCGTGACTGATCTACAAATCCCACCCTGCCTATTTCTCTTTTCACTTCCCCTTCTGGCAGTTCAAATTCAGGAGACATCAGTCTGTTGCTAGAGTAGATTTATGTTGCTGGAACATTTACCTTGAGGCCAAATGTTAGCTCTAATAACTATTTTTTATATCCACCCAAAAGAATGTTTACTGACCAATGCTGAGCAACAGAAGGATGCAGCAGGCTCATTTTGTGTTCTTGTTTTAAACCTTAGGGTAGAAAGAATATCAAATCTCAAAATAAAGCTTAGCTCTAAGTAGACGTGTATATATACACGTACGTAATAGGGATTCCCACCTACCTCTGAACTCTTTGCTCATAGTATTTTTTAAATGTTCTTTCCACATCAAAGATGTTCTGTGAGCTTTACCATTGAACATAGTAGCCTCTAATCTCAACGTTTGATCTCTACACTTCCCTTTCTTTAGCAAATGATTTTTTTTGCTTTTCATCAAATGCCTGAAATTTTCCTCCCCCCCCTCCCCCCGGTTTTCAATTAGTTCTGCTGGCACTGCTGCCAGTTGCTGCTTCTGCAACTTTGCCAGTAACTGCTATGCACTAAGGAATAAAAAAAAATAATAATAAAAAAAGAAGATAACGTGAAGGACTTTATTTGAAGATAATGTGAAGGACTTTGTTAGCTTCATCTGATCAGCTGTCCCTGAGCTGAAGTGTTAGGTAACTTTTTTTGGAACATGTAATGTTAAATATTCATGGATATCCAATTCTGAAGCCATAATACTGAATATTTATATTGGAAACACAATCCCAGGAGCTTTGCTTAGCATATAAAGGAACTGAAACATAGATGTTAAACTACAGTATACTATAAGCCACAATATTTCATATATGGTTAATAATAATAGGCATGCTAAGGCTTATTAAACACAAACATTAAAAGGCTCAGATTTGTCCCCAATGCAAATTCCTTTCTCCTGAAATTAAATTTAATTTGGGGTCACTTTTAACACAAATTAGAAGTAAAACCTGCTTTTTGATGAGAGAGGATAACACTGTGTTTAGTTTTACAGTTTTGTAACCGAGAAAATGATTGTAGTAGTCACTTCATCATCATAACTCTTGGCACTTTAATGACTGCTTGTTTGATCTTGAACAGCCCAAGCAAAGACAATGTTGGTGTGTTCAGCACACATCCATCACGGAAGTTTTTACAGATGTTTGAGCCGTGTGTTGTATCTCCATGTGCCAGCCTGGGTCCTGACGGCTCCAAGGGAATTCATCACGCAAAAGGCCAAGCTGCCCAACATCACTGCTTTCCCACAGATGGAGATCGTTTAAGTTGTGATCAAGCATCTACACACTTGCTGACAGCAGAGGGGGGAATGTTTTTGTAGGGGAGCAGCAGGGAAGCTGGGTCAGCTCTTGCCTGCTTTGGGGTTGCGACTCTTCTTACCCTGATGGCGGCAAAGCTGTGGCTCCTACAAGCTTCCTTTGGTGGACCCTCTTTCCTCATTGACCTTGTCACCGTACAGCATGGTGGAGAATTTTTCTAACGTAACTCATCTAAGGCGTCCCCTCCTGTCCTCCCCTTGCCTTCCCAATAGGCTTTCCAGCATGGCTTGGATTAGCCTTAAATTCTTGTGGTTTCTTGTTTCAGATTTCGGTCTGGCCATTTGTCATCCTGGTTCTGTTTCTCCTCTCTCTGTTCTTAGAATGACAGAACACAGGATCACCTCTCTGAATAAGATTATAAATGCTTTGCTGTCGAATTGCCAGTAATGAGTCTCTGCCAAATTTATATTCTAAAATTCCCCAAGCAGCAATTTAATTACATTATTTTGGATACAGCACCATAGCAGCTGCATTCATTTGATGAGGATTCATTATGGTTTATGGTGAAAACAATGGCAAATTAGCTCTGATGTGTTTTGGAATTTGCTCTTTATTTAGTTTAGAATAGCCTCGTTTTAGTCAGTATGACTCCTAAGCCCATTTGATCCTGCAGTCTGTGAGAAAGTGGGAAGGCTCTGACAGGAGTTCTTAAAAATCAGATACATCTACACCTGTTGCAGCTCAGTTATTGAAGTCCTGCTGGTTTGTGGTTAAAAGGAAATTACCACACAGATCCATTCCACTATATTTTAAAGACTATTCCAGGACTATCTCAAAAGTCATGTGTATAAATCAAAATAAATACATAAATAACAAATCCTCAGTTTTGTCTATTATTTTTCATGGATGAACTTTTTCCCAAAGCAGAGAAGATTATGTCCCTACTAGAAATTTAGAAAGGGTTCTCAAGGAAATCTAAAACAAATGACTCCTGTGACTGCTTCCAAGCTCAAACTTTAAGCCAGATTTGTGAAATATTTGTTCAGTTTTTTGGAACTGTCTGGAGGACTTACAGTAAGTTCTAAGCACATACTAGGGGGTGACATGAAGCCTAATCATTGGGCAAAATTCATAGCAAGGGGAAAAAAATCTCCAAAGATCAAATTTGTTCTCCTGCCACTGTTCCCAACAAAAGCCGCAGCTTCACATTAGAGGCTACGTTTGAAGCTTTTGCCAGAGCATTAACATCATGTGAAGGGTGTAACTTCTGCAGGGAATATTTGTACTGAAAAAAAGGCTTTGTACAGGCACAGTTATAGCACCACTTTAGTATCTCTGTAGTTTATTTTGCTTTGTTTATCAATGCAGTTGCTTTTATTGGCAAAAATACTTTATTTGCCACTTAACAACACAAGGAAAAAGAAAGCTTTCTTTTTTCAGCTTTCCTCAAATTCTGAAAGCTTGACTCAATGTCAAGAGTCACATCTGTACATCTTAACAGTGGTCTGTGCTGATAAAGAGAACAACCCCTAACAGAGCTGGACGTAGAGAAGTTGCTCTATCCCTTTTTTAGACACAGTTAAGGGCTATAGGTGGAGTTGCTCCTCCTTGCTTAGGTTTTAAAGTCATTTCAATTACCTTCCTCCCTGTCCTACTCTGAAAGATCTTCGTCTTTCCTTTGTGCCAGAACCAGAGTAAGTCTGAGCCATTTCAACTTGCTACACATCCAGAAAATTATTCACTATGCAGAGTTGGTTTTTTACTGACCTTGAGAGCTGGCATAGCTCAGGGTGGGATGGGACAGGCATGGCACAGACGCTGAGGAGAAGGTAGGGATGCACCACTACAGGAGGGGGCAAACGGTGGACCCACAGAAACCAGCCATTGCATTGATTTGATGGTTGGAAAATTGTATTTTAGGCAGTTGATCTGTGCATCTACTATCAGCATCTACCACAGCAGTCTTCCTAGAGTACACCTGTGCGGTCAGTGAAGGTGGATGGGTGCCTAAGAGGGGGAAAATGGAGCAGATTCACTGGTCCCGCCTCACTCATGCCTGCGTTGCCAGGGCTGCTCGCTGCCAGCAGAAAAGGCAGGGAATCAGCTCACCACAGGGTCCACAAGTGCCAGAGCTGCTTCAGTGGGACAACACTAGTGTGCAGAAAAGAGAGGGAGAACAGGCCAAATGATTTTTTGGCATCAGCGGGCTTGTTAAATCAGTTCAGTGATCCCATAATGTACCTTCAGTGATACCAGTATAAATAAAGAGGACCCCAACTTGTCAATAATAAATACCTAATAAAGAAAGAATTAGTAAGTAAGAATAATCCAAAAGTCTAATAATATTTGCTGAAGCAATATGGGATTCTGCTGGTGTGCCTGAGGCCAGAATTTGGTCTATACTGTAAACATAATATAAAGCAAAAGTAGTAATAAGGCCAAATTTTTAAGACTGGACAGGAGGCCCTTTACCCCACACTACTGAGCTCTTACTGCTTCACAGCACTGCAAACCAGTACCAAGATTTCTGACTCTTAAACAAGAATACTGAAATTATGTATATACTATATAAGAGTACACAACCCCAAAGCTCCAAAACGCTTCTCTTCTACCGGGCGTGCCCAATTTGAAATGCCTTCTCATTACTGAAGTGCTCAGCTACACTCCAGGGTTTCTGACAGACTTTCCCTATGAATTTTTCTGCAGAAATAATGACTCAGAGAGAGCAACCCGGAGACAGGCAGCTTCCAAGATCGGATATTTGCCTGACCTTGCAGACCTCTTCAGGAAGGAAACGAGTTCCTCCAAGGAAAACACGTGACAGCAGATTCAGAGCCCGTTCTGCAGGCAGGAGTCATTCAATGAGGCGCTGCGGTCTTGAACTTCAGGGTGAACTGGGGTTCCTACCATGCTTAGAATACGTCAGAAAAAAAAATGTAAAGAACAAGCATCCTCTCCTTTACTTTTCTGTTGTTTTCTTCCTTGGAGTGACAGTTTCATTGCTAACTATAAGCAGAGTCATTACAAAATAAGCCCTCTCACATCTGAATTTTTAACATGTGACAATCATTTACCCATAATCCAGCAATTTGCTTGTACCCCTGTACTGCAAATACTCAACTCTGCATACGATAGAGGCAACAATTAGACTAAAATAGCATACTAATTTATTCAAAATTATTTTGATATTGTATGTATTAAAATCTAAAGCCTTCACTGATCTTAACAGTGCTGAAATTAAGCATTATGAGATTTTAGAGCAGAATCCAAATAGGTTTTATTTGTTTGTTTGTTTGATTGATTTTTCCTAAAGAGTAGCAGTGATTTATTTGACAGAAAAATTACATTGCTTTCAAGTGAGAACGTGCAAACTGATTTAGGCAGAGCAAGAACCCATTTAAAACTGCTCAAAATTCAGACTTCATTTAAATGTTTTTCAGGTGTTCAGAATAATGTTTTATTAGCTTATCACTCTCTTTGCCCGGCCTCTTTTAACAAAAGACGTTACAAGAAAATTATTAATCTAAAGAGGGAATATTACTTAGAGTAATTCATTGTATGTTCAGACAAAGGTTTTCAATTTGTATGAACACAGACAAAGCTGGAAGAAATCAAGTAAATTAAGGGGCTAAAAAAAGGCTCCTCTGATAATATTCTTACCCAAAAAGAACTATGGTAACTCATGGCATGCTGCCTGCATAAGAATTTCAGTGCATCAGAATTTCAGGAGAGCTGTAGCACGTGTCTGCCAAGACTAAAAAGAAAGCTAATTGAGCAGAGAGAAAGACAATGTAAAAAAAACCACAAAAAGGCTTCATGGTTGCTGCTCTGATTGGTGGATCTGAATGGAAAGGTCACTTTTTCCTCAAGAGTGATCATACAAAATACTCAAGAGAGGGTGAAAACGTTATTGTGCATCTAATAAAATGCCCTTTCTCCCCCCCGCCCCAAGCTGCATCATATTTTTTAAGTTGAAGGTTGTAACCAAATGCAGGGGAGAGAACAGCACCTGCCCTTACTTAAGTATACGAAGGAAAAGATTGCATCATCATATAAATTCACCTGAAGTTTGCATAACCTCACCAGGCATCTTGAGTGGGTCCTTTCAGTAAAGAGCCACTATCACCCTTTCAGATGAAAAAGGGCCTCAATGCAGCAGCTCCCTCCCATGGCAGAGTTTTCAATGTACTGAGGAATATTAACCCTCAGTGCTAGCCTTCCAACAGCAAGCCTGTACTCACAGAGAAGGAAATGCGGCTCGCTCCCGCCAAGCTGAAGAACACCCTGTGCAATGGGAGAGCCCCAGCGTTGGTAGGGCCATCCGGGAGTGACCCACTGCCCCAGCAGCCCCCAGCATCCATCTACACAGGGGAAACCAGAACCATAGGATACAGTGACCAGGAGGTCCGTGACTACTGGAAAAACACAGGGGCTTTCTCTTTCAAGCATTCACCTCTACCAAACTTGTGCATATCTGCTCATATATTTTTCTCCTTTTATAGTTTACAGAATATAGTCAGGTTTGGTATTTTGTGAAAGGCATTGAAAACATTATTTTTGGACTGACAAATTTTAATTCTTTTAAAAAACCGATGATGTCAGTGAAATACTTTAATAGTTCCTTCAATTACTCTTTTGAAGGGATTTCTTGCGTGTATGTGTTTAGAGTTTTTGGTCCATAAATAAAACATTTTAAATGCCTACTCAGATGAACCATCATCCATACACTGATCAATATATTTTCTTCTCTTTAGTAACTTATTACGACAGATATTGCTCAAATTCAGTTTGAATGAGTTATATTCCCCATATGCTGCTGGCTTAATCTGGAAATAAAGTTTGTACACACTGTCATTAGCTATAGCCTAACGAGTCTGCTTAATGCTTCTACCACGAGACACATATGTCGTGAACAGCTGCCCGTCTTTAATCTCTTTTAAAGTTTGACTGTATCATAGCAAATAACAAAACTCAGGCATATAGCCTTACATTTCAAAATAGCCAGCATGTCTCCAGAAGCGCAGAGATGAGTTTCAGTGGGGAATGCAGGAACCTACAGCAACTGCCAGCCGGTCTTAAAGCACTGGGTGCTTACCACGAGAACATTAATCCGTATAACCAGTACAGCAACAGGGGTTCTTCTCTTTTACTTTGTCACAGGATGTTTTCGTTTCTCCAGTAGTTAATGAAAGATGATGTCTTTTCTTTTTCACCTTTAACTAATTTTACCTGTTAGCTAGACTTTCATATGGAAAATTTCTCTGATATTCAAACACCTTAACAAGTTTGAATTGACACTGTTGTTCGCAGATAGCATGAAATCTCAATATAGACTGCATGGGGTAAACAGGAGGGTTTGGCAAGTCTTATGTTTTGTTTGCATATATATGGATACTTTTAGAGAAAAGAGAAAAGCTGGATTATTTTGATCAGGGAAGCACTTTTATTATTTTTTTTTCGTCAGCTTCAAATTAGCCATTGGTTCCTCCAGCTCTGATACTCCAAGCATGCTAAGAAATCTTCCAGTACTATCTGCCATCAGAGATATTCCAGCTTATTTGTAGCTGAACAGGTTAGTGTTTATCTTCTGAGGCAAAAAGAGAAGCTGAATACCTTTAAAGTATGTATTTCAAAATGTATGTGAATTACAGGTGGAAGTACAGGAAACAATACAGAAAAAAAATGCCTGGGCACCTTGTGATTTTGGGCATACCCCCTGAACAAGATGTGTATTAACGCTCCTGTCCTGGCACCCAAGAACTACGTCCCCCTCTTGCTCCCATCTCTTCACTCAGCCTAACAACAGACTGCTAACAGGACAAATTCCTCATCTCTCCTGGTATTAACAATGATTTATCACCCACAACTGGTGAGCCTACAGTAAGCAATGCTGTAAGAAATTGTTTGTACAGCATGGCACTAGGAAGTAACGGCATCGAAAAGGCCCCTTTGTACTTTTTAGCTTTTTAAGAAAAGACTATACATTTTATTACCATTTATTGTAATTTATATGAGCTGTTGCATATGTTACATGAAAGATCTCTTCTCATTGTACCAGGTTTTTTATTTTCATTTTATTTAGAATATCCTTTGGAAAAGGAATGTGACATCAAAACCATAATTTAATTAAGAAATAAAAGCTGAAACCGTTACAAGAGAGACAAGAACGTCTAGCTCAAAAGATATGAGATAGAGATTCTCTCAGATTTTGGAATTTCTCGTATTTCAGTTCTTTTTTTTAAATTTAGGGAGTGTGAATTTTCAGTCAATAGAGAATACTGGCACTGTTATAACAGTGTACTAACATCAGTTTGGACGTCAGAATTGATTTGTTATTAGACTGGCACATAAGAGAGGACATACAGAGCCAGGAGTTGCACTGGGACCTCTTCCCCCAGATGAAGGGCACAAGAATCCAGGCCTTTCAGCGTAGTGACAAGGGGGAATGAGGCTATTGTATTTCAAACCAGAACAATTACAAGAAATCAAATAGTATTGCCTCCACTGACTAGTATAACTAGCCAATATTAATTTAAAACTTTTTTCTTATTTAATCTTACCCATTACATGATGCCAAGAGCTCGCCTGAATCTTACCATGACCATATAAAATTTCTATGTACCTGTCACGCTTGCTTTCGTATTTTGTTCTAAGCATAGTTGAATGAATAGTTGTTGAAGCTGGGATTAAATCTCATGTACTTGTACAAGATCTTAAATTACAGGACTTTTTTTGAATTGAGCCTTTGGGAATTACCACAGTAAAATTAAGTACAATCATTTCTATACTTTACAGATGCGGTTGGCAGAGATGAGAGTACAGTGGAATACTGTGTATTCCAAAGTCACAAATGCCCACAGAGATTGCCTTTTTAATTTTTTTTTCCTTAAAAAAGCCTTAACTTCCGTACAGATATGAAATTGTATATTACTCCACCCAAACATCCTTGCCTTTTCAAATTTTCAGCATTTGGTTTTTGCAGCCAATGTTCTGTGGGCCACTAAAAAGCTATAGATGACGGGACTGTCATAATTTAGGAGATCGTTCTCAATATCACAACTAATTGAACAGACAAATCATGAAGGAAAAAGCTAGCCATGGGCACTCTAATTATATTTCTCATCTGTGCTGAATTTGATCCCTCTCATACTGTAAAATATAATTATAGGATCGTACTGCTATTTTATGTTATTATGGCCAACATGCTGTAAGGAAGCTAAAATTGCAAAGTTTCAAAAGAGAAGACTGAGATTTAATTTTGGCAGGAAATTTACATTTCTCAAAAAATGCAAATAATGTGAGCATGGAAAAAAAAAAAGCCAAACCACTAAACCCTGTTGCTTTCAAAGTCAAACTGATGCAACTTTGAGCATGTATTCAACACAAACACAAAAATAGCCCAAAACTTCTGGAAGTGCAATAGAGTTGTAATTGAGATGTATGGGAAAATATTTCTACAAAACTATAATCCTGACTATGGACTCATTGCTTGTGCCTTTTTCTTCCCTTTCCAGTTTTCAGCACTCAGAATCTCACAGAGCTCTGTCAGAGACAACAAGGTGGATGTGCAAAGACACAGATGCTAGCGGGCGGCACAGAATATTCTAAATTTTGCAGTTTCACAAAGTCTCACATCTTGGCAACTAGGGACAGCTGAAAGCGAGTCGGTAAGCTCTAACATAGGGGATCTGTAAGGTACAGAGGCAGCGCAGAGCTACAGTCGCTTGAGCGCATTTGTCCAAGGCATTAAAACAACCCTGCAGGTGCTCCCCTTCCACAGTCGTAAATTGGGATATTGCATAGGGCCAACATCCCACACAAAGGAGAAATTTGTAAAACAAGTGATAATTCCACTCCAGACTACAAAACTTAAAAAACAAAAGGCTATCGTAAAAAAGAAATCCTGATGTCACTGTCAAGGTACATCATCAAGAAACTCAGTGATATATCACTTACTTATTAGCTACCCAATATGTTCTAAGAATTTTACTGATGAAGACAATGCACTTTCAATTAAGCATTTATACTTCAAAAGAGTAAGAATTGCTTAAGTAAGCATTTAGAGAAGGTCTAGGAATAACTCAGTATAGTCACACCATGATAAAATCATCTAATTTTCCATTTTCTTTGCTCCTCCTTAATTTTTGACTGACTTTAGATAACTGGAAAACAGAGCAGGCTCTGTCTGATTTGTGTGAGTGCATTATAAATGAGAGGTGAAAGCTGTGAAGGGCAGGAATCTCCTCACCCGACATCACTTGTGTGGGTGCTCATGCTCGAGGGCAACAGCATCCTTCCCAGCAAAAGAAAAGGCTTCCTGCATGGAAGGTCAAGGGATGCCAAGGGAGATAGGGGGCTGGATGGCTGGTGGGTGGCTGGTTTGGGGGAGAGGTAAAAATACAGGTGGGAGAAAGAGGGAACACACTGCCTTATCACCCATATCAGGCTTGGAGTCCAAAGTGTGCTTTAGCAACCCAACACGGCTTTCCAGACCGTGACCTTCTGGAATAATCCTCTCCGTGGATTAATCAGGTGTTCCAGATTAGGCACCATTTCTGATTGGTATGAACCCCTATGTATAGGTTCACAGTGCTGAGGATACATGCAAGTATTATCATTTTGCTAGGAAGTGTACATTTTGATGAAAAAAGAAGGCCAAAGAAAATCATAATAGATGTACACCTCATAAAGCCTGAAATGGAAAGTACTGTACTGAGATCGTTGTTGGATTTGTGTTTTAAAATCAGACAATACGAAAAAAAATATAATAGGCCATGAAAACTGTCCAACAGAAGATGAAGAACTGAAATGTTTTAATCATGCTCCTGTGATTGTCTGTCATTACAGGGTAGAGTTAAAGGAATCTCGATTTCTCTTCATGGATTAATTTAACATATTAAATTAAAGCTTGAGAGAAATCTGAATATTGAGTGTTCTGCAGTGCTTATTTGGGAGATACTTACATCCAGGTTTTGAGATGGGGTTTTTTCCTATTTAAAGCATACTATTAACGACCTTCACCTTTGTTTGAAAATGTATTTGTTGTTGCATTATTTGTGTAAAATATTTGCATTAAAATAAGGTTATATCTTAAAATAAGTTCAGAATAACATACCTAACATACAGACATGCATCTTCATACCCTTCCACACACCTCTCTCAATGCCACTGAATAGTGTGAGTTTTAGCCTACCATCTGTGGTTAAGTGCTTTTAGCCATGCTTTCCCAACCAGCTTTATCATTCCCCGGTCAAACACTACAAGAATTAGCTTACTGTTTCTATTTATCAGTCAGAAGAAAACAAACTGTTATGCTAAAACTCGTAAATGTTCTACCTTTGA
Source organism: Chroicocephalus ridibundus (assembly GCF_963924245.1). Lineage (NCBI taxonomy): Eukaryota > Metazoa > Chordata > Aves > Charadriiformes > Laridae > Chroicocephalus > Chroicocephalus ridibundus. Next base: position 82,883,621 of record NC_086284.1, read on the forward strand.
AAGGTCACTTGTTCGTAACTTTTCCTGTTACCAACCCTGTCTTTGTTACTCCAGTAGGCAGACACTACATTTCCTAAACAAAGTGTCAGCCTCTGCCCAATGTTCTAAAACTGTTCGTTATTTGCCCTTAACCTCGTCAATTTGCCCTTAACGTCGTTGATTTGCTTCATTTCCATTTTTATTACTTTATTTTTTATTGCTCTATTATTTATTATTTAAATGCAAATTCTCATTCTGAGGAAGTATCTGTCGTGCATTATATTCCACCATCAACTTTCAAGCATCATACTGTCTAAAACAGCATAAGCAACGAAGGGTCAGTCAGGAGGTTATTACAATAATCAAATTCAGAGCTAGAACATGGACTTAAAGCCTGTTATCTGAACAGTTTGGACCAGATCCGTGGAAAAGTATGAAAATACATTTAACTTAATGCCTAGTCTGGCTTCCCTGGAAACCAGAGTCACGGGAACAAAGATAATAATGCTGTAGTATTTACAATTTTATTTAATTCTCTTGTTCTTCCTGAATAGATTATGCCTTCAACACCATCATTTCCACTGAAAATTGAAGGAAATAATTAGTATGAGAACATTTTTGAAAGACTCACCGACTGTTAAATTTATGAAAGTACGTTTTAAAAAACTCGAGCTTATATTATTTAAAGGATCGTAGGTAGATAAAATAAAAACAATCTCATAGTACTCGTAACTATTGTAAAGTCATAGCTCATTACCTACAGTCATAAACACAGGGAATTCCAAACTATGATAACATAGTCTAAAATTTACCAACATTCCCCCCAAACAACCTCCCCAAAAAAGAACTAATGTTGTTATTACTGTATTGACATTTTCTATTATCCTTCTAAACTCCACCAAATAAATACCAGATGGAAGAAACAGAGCCATGTGAGATAACACTAGACTAAAGAGAGAATGTTCTAAAGTCTACCTTAATATTTATATATTAATGTAATAAAATAAGTGTAGCTGGAAAACCTTTGTAGTAAAATAGTTCATTCCTACATTGATCCTCTCCCAGGCAACTACTTAATATTTTTGGATCTTTAGAACTACAGAAGCACAGTCAGGGGTTTTTTTTGCATCTATTTCCGGGTTAAGTAATATCAGATAATAATCCGTACTAACAGATGTGACCATTCATCATTTTAATTTTGTAAAAAATGAATACACTGAAATATCTGTGCAGCAGTATCTAATCTAATAATAATATCAAGCTACATCTAATCTAATAATAATCTAATAATAATGAGAGTCCACAAGTTCCACATGTTGTTAGGGATATGGTGTTTTAACTGTATGTTAAACCTGCATACATGGCACTAGAGAAAGTAACTTTCTGCACTCTGAATTTATTAGATACAATGTAAGGGAAAGTGCCACTTATCTAACTGTTTAATAACACTGACATACTTACTATGTCTTTACATATCAGTTGGATTTTTTTTAGTTAAATAGCTTCCATTAAATAGGAAGTTAGCAAAGTTAAGAGTACACAGGGAAAGTATAAATTCAGATGTGAAAATATTCAGCTATTATAAGAAGATATATGCATGGAATATTAAAAATGGATACCAAGTAAAACAATTAACGTGTAGTTTATCTATATATGTGTGTGATCAAATATATTTTTGTTGACCTAAACATATATATGATATTGTATATACTTACTTAAAATATAGTCATATGTGTATTTATTCAAATTCAAGATTCTAGATATTCATGAACTTAGACATTACTAGCAATTACATGTATTTCTCTGCTAGACAAGTCTACACAAACATACACACAAACATAGGTAGTATTGCCTTTATATACTAACACAAGTACTATAAATACGGGCATAAAATGAATAAAATCTATATAGACACATATTTACGCACATGTGCATAATATACGCACATATAAAGCGCAATGTTCCCAGATTGTCAGCCCCACTGTTTGTATGAGTAAAGATTTGTAAATGCTGGGTTCTTACGGTATCACAACATACCAATTAATGATCAAGCTGCAACTACAAAATAATGCCAAATAAACAGAGTTGGAACGATTCAACACATATATTGCCAGTATCTCTGCAAAGACATTTAAATATGAAAAGGTTTTTAATTCATAATATACATAGCAGGGAAACAGACATATCTTTGCGCTCTATTTATAGAAGCTGTGGAGTTGACAAAGTCTCCTACCTTTAGAACGTCAAAGTAGGCTTATAAGAATTAAGAGCAATTCTCCCTATGTGGAAAGAGTTTATGGTTGCTTCCCACCAAAAAAATAATTGTAATGGAATTGACATACCATAGAAAACTGGATCCTTGCATCCTGGATCAACAGTGTAGGAAAGACAGACGTGTATGGATTCTGCCACTAAAACTAGGTGAAAACCACACAAACAAGAAGCTCCCTTTTGTTCCTGGAATTGCTGAGTGCCATTCAGAGGGCTGCCCTGCCTTCGCAAACATGCCCAATACACGTCAGCACTAATAAGATTCAAACAAAAACATGGAGAACCACAGCTAACCTACAGCAGTTTGATTCAACAAAAGATCTTCCTTAGCTAAGTGGTACAAAAATTGTGCCAAAATTATTTTTCGGCAAGAATATATGCATCAGTGGCCAGATTGTCAGTAAGTACGAAAGTGAGTAAAAACATTGGTTTCAGGGGAGTTGTGCTGGCTTTACACCATTAAAAAATATGGTTTACCGTTTATCTTCCTCTTTTGTTACACCTTTTCATGGCTCTTCGACAATATTAAATGACCTATAGCTCTCCATCCGCACCTTGTAACTGTTCCTGAAAATATTCTCTCTTGTTCAAAATTAATCTTCTCTTTTCATTTTTCTTACCACTTTCTTGAGTATAAACGCATCTATAGAACAATGGTAATTTTCTCTAAAAAAAAAGAACATACTTTTCAATCGTCTTTTCCTTTCCATTGCAACAAGACAAAAAGCAAAGAATCAATATAAAAAGTAATTAGCCATAAATATTTTCTTTGAGGTAAGATGGTGGGCTAAGCATAAGCTTTTACATAGCTGTTTATGTAGCTAAAAATTATTTCTAATTTAATCTACAGTTTTAACCACCACCTCATAAATTCAGCATATCACCAGGATATTTCCTGGTCTCTGTTTCAGTCATGGTTTATGATTTTTCCATTTTTAATATGCAACTGTCTATGATCTACTTAAAAAAAGAAAAACTCAACACCACATCCATAAATACTAAAACAAATTTAAGCGTGAAGGTACATCACGCGGTCACGTAACTAAGCAAGAAAGGATCCCTCCTGGAAGAAGAAAAGTGCCCTCGACCCCCTCCACCCCAGTACATGTTGAGAAAGAAAAGCACCTCTCAGGGCTGGAGCCATAGCTGCCAAAGGAAAACACTTTCTCATTTTCAGATGTCCACAATTGCTATTACATTGACTGTTAAATACACTTCAGCATAGACGCCTCTGTTGGACAAGAGTACCGAACTCCTAATTAAGGGGTTTCATTTTTGCCACAAAAGGAGCTAGATTGTAATGGCATCTTTTGTCCTATGCTTAATGAAGGGTGAGATATTGTTTAAATAATTAGTAACACCGCTTGAAGAGAATGCAAGTAATTAGCATAGCTTGACACCCAGAGCAACACCAGTTGCTGTTGTTAGCATCAACAATGTGTGGATTTGAAAAGAAAAATCACAAGAAAGAAGTTGTCACTTGAAGCGGTTTTGCTTTTCTTTTTTAAAGATACAATTAACCACTCATTTTTGAATGAATCCACTATACTATTGGCTACTGCGCGCTCATTCTTTCAGATTTTTTTTTCAAAGATTTGGGTAGCCTATCTATCAAACCCCATAGATTTTAAAAACTCACAGCAGCAATACAGCAAGCCACAACCTGTTTTTTATGTGGGGGTTTTCTGAGCCACTTGAATGTTGAATTTGCCAATGGCGCGTGCGCATTATCTGTAAGTTAACGAAGTAAACGTTAAACGTAAAAGTAAAATTATCTGTAAGTTAACGAAGACCATCTCCAAGGTCGTACCTAACATTTACGTTAACAGCACAGCCAGTGACTCAAGACATGTCGTAACACCAAGGAGGAGGCCGGAACGTGAAAATGGACCCAAAATTCTTGCCCGTCAGCTACCAAACAGTGGTGTGAACAGGTATTGTTCCTTTACTCCTGAGGGATAAGTGCCAATCTACTGAACTGAAAATCTCATTCTTGGAATTTGATACATAAACCAGCACAAATTTCTGAGATGGAAGAGGCAATGAGGAAAGGAAAAACACAGTTTTCAGATTACCTTCTTGAGAACAGAGAGCGGACGCTGGATCCGAATGGAACCCACCTAGTCTACTGTTCCTGGGCTCAGAGTATAAACATGGCATAAACACTGGCATAATTGGCATGCTAATGCCATTTGCATTAGCAAAGTGAAATAGTGTGCCTCATGACAAAGAAGATAGTAACTGGATTTCACGTAGACTAATAATTGTCGGTATAAGCTACTTTTAGATACTTTAGATACAAAGAAAACCCACACCTCAAAAAAAAAATTTGTCCAGATATTATAAACAATGATAGGAAAGTTATTTGACCGAGGCCTATGCTAACCACTAAATTAGTACTTGAATTACTCTTCAAGGAGGCTGGCGGAAAGTACTCTATTAAGCTTCTGCCAAGTTAGCTAAACTGGCTAACACCTAAAGTGAACGTTACTTGTCTGTCTGAGATACCCATTCAGAGTCTGCTTAGGCATCTTTGCATAGAAAAGTCATAGATTGTGTAAAAATATTTTTATTCGTAACTATCTGCAATCTTAAATCAAAGACGTCAGGAGAAGAGACGTGCCCTGTAAGGTCTTCTTTCAAGACTTGCCGTATATGTGTACATCAACACTAAGAAATGTTTACTATTTTTTTTACATCCTCAAAAATATACCGATCAAGTATTTGATGTTGAAGGTATTTCATGTTAAGTACTGCATTCCTACTCTTATAAAGTTGATAAACAATACACTGTTAGCTTACTAAATAGTAGCACCTGTTAAGGATATAAACCTGCTGGATTACTGAAAAGCACTGTAAGTCCATGCACCTTCTATTCACATTTATAGTCCATGTCCCATTTTATCAATGGCCAAACTTCTACCTTTTAAAATAACAAACCAGTTCAGAAAGCAAAAATAACAACTCCTCCTTAGTAAATACAAAAGTCTTCAAAAGATGAAAGGAAGCTGTCAGGTGCAGGGGAAGAAGCATGTTTCGTTATGTTTATACAATCACAGAATATGATCTGCATGTTTGCATGTGCACAGAGGCACAAAATCCACATAGCGTGTGCGTGCAGGTTTTACATGCGCTCACATAAAGTCATCCCAGACACGCGCAACCACTTATCTTTGTCTGAAGGCATTTAAGAAAAAACCACCTCCGTTAGTTAAGCCTATTAATTCAGTTTCTTTTTCCACCTCTGAAATTCCACGTGGGAAGGCTGGCAGATCGTCTTTGCCCTCCACACTTGCGATTTCTCAATTGCGGTCCACCTTCAAAATAATCCCCCCCAAAGCCACGCCACAGGCACAGGCAGACCCTCTGGAGGGGGTGGGTGGAGGAAAGTATGGGGTGCTTAACTCCTGCCTTTGCTCTGCAGCAGCACCCACATCGGCGTGAGAGGAACGTACAGCCAGGTGGGTGGGAGGCCGCTCGTGGTGGCCTCACCGTTCAGCGGGAGCTGTGCCTCCACCAGAGCGTCCTGCGACCTGGCTGCCCACTGCCACCTCACCCAGGGTGTCCTGAGTGGGGCCAGAGGGCTGCCGCAGCCACCATCTACCTGGCAAGGGGATGCGCCGGGAGTTCACTGAACCGCGGGAATGCCACAAGAAGCTCAGAAACAATTTCGGTTTTGTTTCCAGGACTGCACCGCCTGCGAGCCCGGGTGGGAGGCGTCACGGGAAGAGCAGAGCTGGCATTCGGTTTCCCTGGCTGGGCGGGCAGCCGGCATCCCTGAAGCCAGCAGGGATAAATGCATCGCCTGTTAGCGGTGATGCAAAGGGCTTTTCACAATGAAAGCAACCAGATGAAAAATAATCAACAGCAGAGCGTACACAAAGAATGCCTGACATTTCAGTCGGCGCCCGTGTATGTGCTGTCAGCGCTAAACCTTGCCAGCTGCCACAAATAAAGCTGTAGGTAGATAAGAAAATTCACAGAAACAGTAGTATATGCTGCATATTCCTTATAATAGCTATAGAGACAGCAACGCACAACCGAAGAATCTTTCCTTAAGCGAAATCCAAGACATTTGCAATGGTGATGAGCAAATGCACGTATAGATCTGTATGTGTATCTCATCCGATTAGAGAACGTGCACCTATCTTTCCCAACCCCTGCCCAAATGAGGAATTTAGCATGCAACCCAAGGACACTTTCCTTCCCAACTACACGCTGCTTGACTAGAAAGGCCGATAGGTAGCACTAACCTTTAGCTTGTCGTAGCGCTCACTTAAAGCTGCCACCTGATGGTCACGGTGCCGCCCGACCAGCTTACACAAGGCACAGATTAACTGGTCATCAGTCACGCAGTACATGTTAACTTTCTCGTCCTCGTGCTCCAAGCACATTAATCCCCTGATGTGAGAGTCCGGGATGGGCTCGATGAGCCGGTGGCCGGTGAACGGCTTCTTGTTGGGGTGAGTGGCTTTCAGGCACTCCTCGCAGTAGGACACCTCGCAGGTAACGCAGGTCTTCACTGCCTCCTGGGCAGGGTCCTGGTCGCAGAACTGGCAGAGGACCTTCTCGCAGGACGACATGCTGTTGCTATCAAACGCCCGCTCCCGGCGGGTCTCGCTGGGGGAATTGGGCCCGCTGACCGAGGCTTTCTGAAACCTGTCGATGATGTTCTGCAGGGTGACGTTGCGCTTGAGCCCGTCTAGACCGCGCTGGCTGAGGGTGATGACATAGCGGCAGGTCGGGCACTGGAAGGCGGTGATTGACTCCACCGGCTCGTTGGTGGCGCAGTGGGAGACCAGGATGCGGTGCGCGCAGTTGAAGCAGAGGCTGTGAGCGCAAGGCAGCAGCAGCGGGTCTTCAAACAGCTCCAGACAGATAGGGCAGGTCAGTTCCGACTCCAGTGTTTCCATCTTCAGGCAAAGCTTTCCTGTGGCGTCAGCGAAATCCAGGGAAGCTGATCAGCTATCTGGAAACACACGTAAAATTCGATTAGGCGAGAGAAAACATGAGGGGTCAGCCGTGGGGGGTTGTCAACTTTCGCCACTGCTCCCGGGGCTATCAGCCCACCACGCCAGGAGGGAGAGCAATCTAAAGTTTTGAGCCTACACATCAAGGTATTTAAACCTGGACTGCTTTATTTTTTTTCTTGCCTCTGTTCACTTAAGAATGCAAAACAAAAGCTCCTTCTTAATTTCTTTCTCTGTCCTTTTTTCTCTCATGCGATCAAGGAAAACAGCAGATGTTTCTGTGCATTATTTAAAAAACAAAATGATGACTTCAAACAGCCTATTACAGCAAAATTAGATTTATTCTGCAGATGCTGCTTTTGGCTTCACAAATCTACTAGTAAAACTTTTTTTAAAAAAAAACACTTCACCTTTGTATAGCATTGTGTAAGGATTAGTCCAGAGTATTATAAGTGATAATGTTAAATCTCTCACTGCTATTGCAATTAACAGTTATTTTTGCAGATTGACATTTTCATTTCCTATTATAACAATAGTACAGCATTTAGACTACATCCATGTTTACCTGTGTAAATATATATCTGAATATATACAGGGAATAATGTTTCTAGGAAAGCATGTGATTTTTTTACAGATAATGTATACATATCATAAATATATCATATACTAATATACTCCTCCTATGTATTTCAAGAACATGTGTAGCTGTATTTATATGCACCGCACCTGTATTTTTGTGCTTATGTACCTCTACACATACGCACAAACACGCATCGCATACGTATCTGCAGAAAGATTAATATAGCCGGAGGATCACAGACTGTCATAACTGAAATGCCTAAAGAAAGACGGATGAAGTACATGATAAATAGTAGTTTAGCCCAAATTTCTGATGATCCTAACCTATAGTCCAAGAAGCACCTCTAGAGAGCGAGATAGTGAAATGTGTGATTTGCTTAGGGGTTTGTGTGTGTGCTTGCACTTTTGGTGAGTACTCTCTATTGCTAAATCTTAGGAACTACCGCTTGCTTTAGCGGCCTTATTAATCACCTGAAGTGGATTAGGAACCAGTGACTTCTAAATGGAAGGCATGGGATTTTCTGGAGAATGCAGCAGTACACCCCCCCGTCAGAGATCAACTGAAACTTCATTTTGCTTCCTTTCCTGCGCTCGGTGTTGCAGAGAGCGGTTTTGAAAGAGTCGCCCTCCGCAGCTCTCCCTGCCTAAGCTCCCGTCAAGGGCCCGTCGCCGCCGCGAGCAGACGGGTCAGTGAAGCAGAAGCAAAAGCTATGCTTCACACTCACAGAGCTGTACCTCTTCACAGTACAATCTATTTAAGCTTTGTTGCTCATAACTGAGGACGGCTTCAGATGGCACAGCTGCATCGTCTTTACACTGTAAAGTCATTGTTCGGTTGTGTGAACTCTCGCCTCCTCCCCTGACCAGGGAAAAGGAGGGACGGACAAGAATCCCCCACAAACAAACCTTAGTTCATTAAGGGTGAGGGGAGCTCAGGGCTCATTAGCAGCCTTGGGAACCAAGCGTGCTTGAACCTTCTGTACTTCATGACAATTAGCGCGGGGAGCGCAATGGCAGTGACAGGAATGCTACCTATAACCCCAATATGAACCGCAGCAGAAAGGAAAGTTCGGCAAAGAGAGGCAAGGTTCAGACTGCCCGTCGGTATTTAGTCCTGCTTGCTCTGTGGGAAGAGCAGCAAGGCGTCTGTTCCGGAGGTATGCTTAGAAATTAGGATACTTTGCCTCTTTGCACTAATGCGTCCTTTCATTCTGCCAAGAAATCCGAGGATTTAAAAAATGCACCGATCCCATCACAAAATTTGCTTTCTTGTATCTTCTGTGATGCTGATCTTACTTGAAATAAAGTTCAGTTTGCCAGAGACTAATTCTTTTATAACTATCCATCAGCTGCCATAATTGCATGGTGCATCTGGTCAAAATTAAAGGCCTGGCAATTTGATATAAGCAGGAAGACAACTCCCCTCGTCTCTCCTCAGCCGTAGCCACACAGCACAGAAAAGATGAAAGCCCCTTCTACAAACGGAGACCAGTTTGTCTTTCCTCCTCTTCACTCTTTGTATCACAGAAGTCCCAGAAGATCAAAATCTCATTCACATTGTTTGAATCCCTTCCACACCGCAAGTGTGTACCTCATCATCCACTTATCCTGCAGGCTGAATGCTGCACTGGAAATGGGACATGGGGATTTGGCTTTGGCAGGAGACAACGTTTTTAAAAGGCAAAGTAATCATTGCTCATCTACTGGCAGTCCAGTGAAAACCTGCCAACCTTTAGTGTTTGTTTCTTCGGACCGTGTTTGGAATATGGGACTTTCTTCCATGCTATCCTTTCTGCACAAAATCCCTCCTGCTCCTTTGCATGCCAAACAGTTTCATTCATTCATTCATTCATTCATTCACTTTCCTGCTTAAAGCACTTTTTTTAACCAAAGGCTTTTTTATGGTGCTTGTATAAAAGAGAGGTACAGATAGATAAAAGCAGCAGAAAAACATTGGCATTGCTGCCTCATGGAAAGATGTTTGAATAGCACCGTCTCAACTGATGACTAATTCTGATCTATCTGACCTGAATGAGCAGCAGCTCAGCCCTGACTAATGCTATTCAGTATGAGCAAGGGTGCCAAAATCTGATCTTAGATTGTAAACATCTTGGAATAAGAGCCTATCTTCCAAGGTAATCAAAGTTGAGCACACTGATAGAAACCAAAAAATGACATTTCCCTGTTTCCTTTTGCAGTTGCTAAATAAGTCAAAACATACTGCATCTGGAACTGAATAATAAATCCTTTAAGAGGCACTGAAGAGGGGCTGCATTTTCTGGGCAATCCAGTGATTAGTCTTTAATCAACTGCAATTCTGCTTCTACTTTTAGGTTGGTGCCTGAATACAGAGTGTGCTGCTGATCCAGCTACAAAATCTTTCAAAGTCGCTGGCCCTTAACTTAAGGTTTCAAATTCAGTAATTTTATTTTTTTTTTTTGAGAGTGGTAGAGAGTCCATAGCTACAGTAAACTGGAAGATTAGGCAGAAAGTCAATACGCATGGTTTATATGCGCACATGGTTGTATTCCATATTCAACATGGCCCATAAAGGGAAAGCCACATAGACAGCCTCCAGACACAGGAAGGAAAGAAGGAATTTCAAGTACCTAATTTCATATTTGCAAAAATATGGAATTACTGGCAGAAAATTATACTATTACCAAAATGTCATTGAAATGAGAAGCATTATTTTTCTACCCACAAGAGGTAGTTTTAAGAACAGATATCAAAGTAAAAGTGATTGTCAAAAGGCAAGTGTTATTTAAAAATCAAAAATATACTCAAAGAACTTTGGAACTGGCATCTCCCCAGCACTTAACGATTAGTTATGCAATATGTGGTAAGCAATGCAGTAAATGAAATCCTGATCTCAATGCTGTTCATGCCAAGACTTCTACTAACCCTAGTGGAATTAGCATCTTTGTACCTCTTGTTTTAAGCATGACATATTTTGCAGGTAGTATTACTGCCTTCAGTTGCACAGATGTAGAGAGACATGAGAGAAATTAAAACTAAAACTGAACTAGATAAATTTCAGTATGTTAAGTACCAGTAGAGCTGAATAGGTAAAAAAAATCTGTCAAGCTGTTTCATTATTGATGAATGCTATATGCTGCAAAAATGCTGTATTATACCTCCCATTTGTTTTATACTTGAAAAATTACGGATCAGAGATATTACCAAAGTTGAGAAGACTGTTACCACTGATTTCAATGAGACCCTAGTAATCAGAGCCCAAAAATACATTTCCTGAGGAGGACATAAAATATGCAGTTCATCACTCTCTGAAACATTACTATCTGGTGATTTGGTGGCCCCGGAATCAGCCCAGGGATGACTGAAGGCTGACTCTTGATTTTTTCTTTGCTGGGAATGACAGTGTTAGGGATGATCCCTATGCTCTAAGTACAGAAAGCAGTATATAGAAGCAGCAGGATAAAAATAACAGAAAGCGTTGTTGAAGGGAGACTTCCACAAACCAGAACTGTAAGCACTTTCTCACAGGAAGCAATGCACTTCTATATTCTGAAGAAATCACATGAGATTAGAAAGTAATAGAGGAGCCAATGGGAGAAGTGCCATGCTGGACCTTATTCTCACCACTCGGTGGATAAGGAATTGGCTGGATGGACACAAATAGTTGCAGTCAACGGCTCGATGTTCAAATGGAGATCAGTGATGAGTGGTGTTCCTCAGGCATCAGTACTGGGACCGGTGCCGTTTAACATCTTTGTTGACCACATGGACAGTGGGATTGAGTGCACTGTCAGCAAGTTTGCCGACGACACAAAGCTGTGTGGCGCGGTCAACATGCTGGAGGGAAGGGATGCCATCCAGAGGAACCTGGACAGGCTTGAGAGGTGGGCCTGTGCAAACCTCATGAAGTTCAGCAAAGCCAAGCGCAAGGTCCTGCATGTGGGTCAGGGCAATCCCAGGCACAAATACAGGTTGGGCAGAGAATGGCTTGAGAGCAGACCTGAGGAGAGGGACTTGGGGGTGCTGGTTGATGAGAAGCTCAACATAAGCCAGCGAAGTATGCCTGCAGCCCAGAAAGCCAGCCATATCCCGGGCTGCATCAAAAGAAGCGTGGCCAGCAGGTTGAGGGAGATGATTCTGCCCCTCTACTCTGCTCTCATGAGACCCCACCTGGAGTACTGTGTCCAGCTCTGGAGTCCTCAGCACAAGAAGAACATGGACCTGCTTGAACAGGTCCAGAGGAGGCCATGAAGGTAATCAGAGGGCTGGAGCACCTGTGGTATGAGGACAGGCTGAGAGAGTTGGGGCTGTTCAGCCTGGAGAAGAGAGGGCTCCAGGGAGACCTTATGGCAGCCTTCCAGTACCTAAAGGAAAGATGGGGAGGGACTCTTTATCAGGAAGTGGAGTGATAGGATGAGGGGTAACAGTTTTAAAATCAGAGAGGGTAGATTTAGATTGGATATCAGGAAGAAATTCTTTACTGTGAGGGTGGTGAGGCACTGGAACAGGTTGCCCAGGGAAGTTGTGGATGCCCCATCCCTGGAAGTGTTCAAGGCCAGGCTGGATGGGGCTTTGAGCAGCCTGGTCTAGTGGGAGGTGTCCCTGCCCATGGCAGGTGGGTTGGAACTAGGTGATCTTTAAGGTCGCTTACAACTTAAATCATGCTATGATTCTATGAAAGGTATTGCAAACCCCACATTGCTACGTGGCTCTGTTCTCATGGCAAATGGCCCTGTATGGCTCCTCTACACAGGCTAGCACTCTTTCTGTACCCAAACAACAATCAGAAAATTGCAATTAATATCCAAAACAATTAACCTGCTAACCTCCTTGGGAAAAAGACAAACATCCAGCAGTAATACCATAGAACCGGGCGATACTACAGTAATAAAATACTTCAATAAGGTTAACAGCATTCTTTAAAGTTGGATCTGGATAGGACATTTCAGTCTAACTAGTAATACCCAACAGAGAGGTGACTGGTGACCTGACATGGTCTTCACATTTATCTGTTTTCCATTGGTGCTAACTAGATGATCAATAGTATTGATAATTATGTTAACATAATGTCTGAAGTAAAATGCCTGAAATACAAAACTACACTTAAAAATGAATGTATCAAAAATTCCAGTATAATAAAGTATAGCAAGTACTTAAGCAACCTACTATCATAATACACAGCTGTGGTTTTCAAAGTAGCAGTATTTTTCTGTTAAATGCATTATAAAAGGAAAATTTTAAATTTACTTTCTTGTCATAAAACCTGCTATAAGTCATAAAAAAAACACTTGTCATTTCTTCTGTTAGCTTTGGAAAAAAAAAAAGAAGAAGAAAATCATATTCTTTTTGCTTTTTCCTATTCTGTTCTAGGATGTACACAAAATTGTCTTGGGAACAACTTTTCCTTACAACAAGTGAATGGGATTGTTTCACATCACATTCAATAAGCATTTCAAATGTGATTAAACCAATGGACTGTTTCATAGCCCAGTTTGTCCCACGTCCATTACAGCTTTTACGTTCTGCAGCACAAACACTGAAGTCTATGAGTACTCATGATGCTAGCAAGTTTCCTTCTAACCCGAACCATTCTATGATTCTATGAGTCTATATTCGTTTAAGTATTGTAATTTGTGTAGCATAAAAGGAACTAATAATCAACTCAAATTTTTTTCTTTAGAAATATTTAATGAAAACTTCTACAATGCTAAAGAAAGCAACCTGCACACACCCTGAAGCAAGTAAATACTTGTTTTTCCACTGTTTTTTATCCAAGCATTAATAAATATTCAAAGGACAGTGCTGTCCAACAGCTCCTGATATGCAAAAACAAATACTCAGCATAAAATAAAATGACTAGTTCATCCTATTCAGACATTTCCACCGACAGAAGAATGATTATCTGCCTTGTCTAGAAGTTACATGCAGTGTTTCCATGATGTTGAAATAGTTGTTTGCAACATTTAGAGGATATTAATACAGCAAAAGCACATCTGCTATGCTGTTTGTAGTGATATAAAGCCTAGACAGCATCACTCTCTGGTTGAAAGGTATACTAGTAGGAGAATTTATTTTCAAAAAGCCAAATCCTGTATGTTATTCAGTGAGACTAGAACATCTCATAGAATTAAGGTCTTTGACACAACATCACATACTCGTTCTCATGGGAGCTAAAACAATAACTGACCCTCAAAAGCTAACAGTCAAGGAAAAAAAATCATGTCCTGTAAATCCCAAAGCAATCAATAAATGGTTGCTTTAATACTATCTATAGTATTAGATACAGTATTACACATGTGCATAAACATATACTAGTACACATTTGGAATGCTTTTTGATCTTTATTTTCTATATTCTTGCAACTCTCATAGCTTTACATTCTTTAGATACAAGATTTAATATTTCCTCTAAATGCTTCAGGGGAATGAAAGGAAAGGATTGTTTAATCTTTAGCACATGTGAATCAGCACAGGTCTACTGACATCAACAGTGACCTCCTAACAAATTTATGGCTGAATGTCTGTTCCAAAAACCTCTTCTCCAATTAAATTCACACTCTTCATTTGAGAAATTTATTTAGGAGTATATCACGGCTACACAACAACAAATATTGAGGAAGCGGGTTCACATCTCGGCCTGGATACCAGCAGCATGGGAAATTACGACTAGAGCAGCCCCAAATATCTGTGAAAGCTTGCCAAAGGGGACATATTGCTATATTACCACCGCTCACCCCCCAATTTTTTCTCTCTCCTTTCAAGCTAAGAGCTTCATAGACGACAGATGCTACTCTAAAAAAAAAAAAAAAGAAGGTAAAATAATTTTACCCAAACAGTAAATACTAAATACCATCAGTTTTCATAGGGGTTTGGTTGCATAGCAGAGCTAGAAATCTCTCACCTCTCCCCAGCTGGGAATTTCACTTGTGTAATGCCTTTGGTGACATGGTACTCCCTGACCTTTAGCGTAGATGATATAGCAACAGAAATAGCCAGAAATAGTTCAGCACATTCCTTCTGGTCATATGTGTTCACACACACTGATACGTAATTTAGTGCAGCTTGGAAACACCGGGCCCTTAAGCTACTGCAAGTTTTCATGGGAGATCTTAGGGTGCATTCTCTTTCCAGAAAGTTGTGCCATGAATTCTTTCCCTGCAGCTAAGTAAAGGGCGTCTTAAATACTATGTAAATTCATAGTCATTGCTTCCACCTAGATAATGGCATTGTACGTTCTCAAGGAAGAACCCCAAGGTCTGCTTTCATATCAAAGAGACTTTAAAATAGCAGCAAGAAATGTCCCACGAACTACAGCAGGTATGAAGGTGTGACCTCACACGCCATACAGGACTCTGAATTTAAACTACCTACAAGATGCACTTTTGACAAACTAAAGCTCCTTGTGTTTATAAAGCTATACCTATTGCATTACAAGGCACACAATGCTAGCCTCTCACTGTCCTGCTCTCTATGTGATTGTTAAAAAAGCTTATAAAGGGGTTTTGATTTTTTTTAAAAGAACAAACACACATTCTCAGTTATATTCTGCACATTTTCAAAGACTACAAAGAAATTCAGGTGATGGCAAAAAACCCCACTGTCCGACATTGAGGAGCTCCTTCTAATTTATGGCTGCTGTACTCTCAGTACACTGAACTCTGTAAGATCAACGTCGTATTTAAAAATCAAGATCGTAATCAGGTAATTAGAAGGGGAAATTAGCTGTGAACCATGGCAGGGTGGAGGATAAGGAACGAATTCTATCTGTGCTCTGAAGGTAATCTGTTTTAGATCTCTGACACAAACCTCTGTCACTGGTGCAGGAAGCACCCAGCTCAGGCTTCCTGGCCCCAGGAATGACAAAACGGGAACCAGCAGGGCTGCTCCTCCATTTGGGGAGCAGAACCCTCACGTGAGCCCTCACCAGACCCCAAGGCCTGCTCCAAGACGTCTCCCATCCTACTGGTTGCCCTACTGGTGGCCCTCACGAGCATGCTTCTGCCACCCCACCTTGGGGTACTAGGCTCCTGTTCTCCATTAGCAGAATGATTTTAGGATCATTCTTTGGCCCTCTAGACCATAACAGGAATCTGCAAACATCTTGCAGCAAATCACTGGCAGAACTAGCAGTTCCTCTCTCTTGCTGCACAGAGGGTGGCATTCATCTAAACTGGTCTCTGTAGGGTCCCTTGGTAGTCAATAGAAAGAAACAGGCATCTCTAAAGGCATCTCATAAACTATTCTGGATTAGCTTTAGGATTAAGTGCTTACACTTTCTAGATGTGCTTATTTCTTTCCAGGTATAAATGTAACTTCAGAATGTAAGAAATTAAGACTACATCAACTAAGAAGTAACTATTCCCAGTGTTCTTGAGCTTTAAAAAAAGAAAACAGAGAATCTACATGTAGTCTTTGTTATTTCTATGAGCTCAACAACCACTTGTTCAGCCAAATTTGCTTCCAATAATTCTCTTCCAATGTGTCTCATTTCTATCATTCTCTGTACTTAAAGATCCAAGAGGATACACAGAAAACTGAATTGAGTTGCAGGAGAACGATCCCCAAGCGACGCGTTCCCAGCTGACACTACTGAGCAGGACTTTTTCTGGATTCGGATGGTTCTGGTCCCTGCTGCACGTGAAGAGCGCACAGATAGTTCCCAAGAACCAAACGCAATGGGGTCTGCACTAAATCATAAGACTGGCCTGCTTGACATGACAAACCTAAAATCAACTTCCGTATTTTATTCATGTTTTTTTGACAAAATAGTAGCTTGCCTTTTTATAGTGCAGATCGTGAAGCAGGTGCAAGACCCTTGTCCTTCCTGCCGTCCCACTGCAGCTCTCTAACAGGCTTCAAAGGGTTAAGTTTCTCCCACTCGCAATACCAAGGAGTGTAGTTACTACTTTACTAGTCCTCTCCTCAGGTTGCTTGGCATTAGGCAAATGGCAATATTAACCTGAATAACCCAAAGTGGTTAGTGCATGAGTAAAACAGTGCACAAGTAAAAATTCTGACCCCGACCCAAGAGGATGCAAAATGAAAACAGCAAAATCAACTGAGAAGAGAAAGAAGAACAGAGTGGGATGTAGTTAACAAGAGCTGGCTGTTCTGCCCCTAAGACACTCAAGTTTTGGCATCGCAACCCAGCCTGTTCAGTGAGGCACCACCCCGCATTCACAATGAGATGCAAAGCCTTCGTCCTTATTCCTTGCTAATAAAGCTAAATCCTAAGAAGGTGGCACGTTTCCACTTAACCTCTCTTGAGGACTTTCTAAGTCATGTCAGCTAGTGTTTGTTGCAAAGAACCAGTAATGCTTTAGTGCTTGCCAGAGGCACACCCACATGTATTTTATTTCTGGAGAAAGTGTTACTTAACAGAAACATACCACAATAAACCCTGGTGATCTCAAATATTTTCTTTTATGCATTTACATCCTTAAAGAATGTTAGTCTTTAAAGACTTTTAAAGACCTGAGACAAACCAGTCATTAACCACAGCCACATAATCTTGCCTCACAGGTTTCCGTAACCACGCTGTGGCAAAACTTCGTTGCTTCAAGCTAAGAAATTAAGAACTGCAAAAGGCTGCATTGTATCAGCAATGTAATTTGCAGCTTAGAAACTGAAGTGGTAAATAGTACTAGTCTTTTTAAACCCTACTGATGACCAGAGAGATGCTCTGGGAGCTGAAGTAAGTTAGGAAACCAGGTAACACCCATTTCTAATTCAGCTACTGAAGTGATAAGAAAAATTTATCCAGTTTACCTGTGCTTCACTTGACATCAGCCAGAAAACTGTACACCAGCCAGAAGCTCCAGCATTAAATTTAAGCTCACTCTGTCAAATGAAAGCATGGTCTTTTTGAGCTGTCACTATAGAGTGTCTTCGTTGCTTAGAGTCCCAGTTCCCTCCAGCCCCGAGATGTGGGTGGTGGTTTGTTTGTACAGCTCTGCTCCTGTGCTCAAGTAGATCCTGATCTTGGGAAAGGCCTTGCTGAATAGCCTCATGAAACAAATGGAAAATGCTTTTTGACTACCCAGCTATGGCTAAGTGTTGTGCCAAACACACGCACACGTATGCACACACACAGCCACGCATGAAAAGGATCTATCAGCTATAGGTGGTTGGACTACTTACTGAATTACTTGACATCCTCAAATTAATTGTCCTGCAGATAGCCTTCAGAACATGCCAAAAGGGAGTAGGAAAAAACAACTAAAATGAGCAATCGCTTCTGATACTCTTCTGTATCAATACCCCAGATAGGCCTCTCAAGTAAAAGGTTCTCAATGTCACTCACAAAATAGCTTAGTAGCTTTTAAGATAGCATGGAAAGAGAAAACAATAGCTTAATTACATCCCTGTGAGATGTTTCTCATCAACAACATATAAAGTCTTACAGTTTATCTCAAAAAACTAGAATAAATTGTACATTTCCTGTCAGCTAGCAAGCAGGTCACCATTACTGTAATAAAGAGAGTAGCACCCGTGAAAGAATTACTGGCATGCATCTGCACAATCTCCAGCCTCCAGGTTGTTTTTTTTCCAGGAACTTCTTAGGTATCTACTTTAAAACTTGACTAAATGTCAGTTTATCTTCTTCTCAGACAATTGCTTGGCTTGAAATATTGTACTGGGAGAATCACATTAGAAATTCTGTACCTGTGGACTACACGCGCTTTTCATCCTCCTAAATGTATGGCGCGTTTTGTGGGCTTTTGTGCATAAGAACTTGCATATAAAATAACTGTAGTGACCAGACCATCACTCTGAGCATACTGGTGACAAAAAGTATATCCTTTGAAAAAACATCGTCTCTCAGCCATCATACTTAAACACGTTTTCACTTTAGGTTATGTAACTTCATCAGTTACCCATAAATAAACAGGATTTGAAAGACTTTGCACAAGGAGTGGAGCAGGCTTTAGGGAATGACCATATTTTTTTCATTTTTCTCATGTAAACATATTTCTCAGCCTTCATCTGTTATTTTTAAAACAGAATTATAACGTTCCAGATGTCGTTAACAGCATGAAGATGCTAATGCTCCCTTTCTCTCTCTTACTAGCTTTACGACAATTAACAAGACAACAATAAGCCCTTGTTTGAAAACAAAAGACAAAAAATACTCTTTGCTAAAAAAGTTCCCTTTTTTCCTGAGTTTTCAGTACCGAAAAGATAATTCATCACAGCAACAGAACAAACCTCGACTCCTCCCTTACGACTGCTAAACACATTATAAAATACTTCCTAAACTACTTCCAATGGCGAGCCTACACATACGCGTGGGCTCCAGCTCCCGAGAAGTCAGCCGGCCGCATACCCACCGCTGGATCCCGCCCTACATCTTCTGGCTGAAACATTGCTGCGGAGACAGGGATCGCGCTGACCCTCTCGGAAAGCACCGGCAGCCCAGCCGGGACAGGCGGTAGCAGCCACCACCGTCCCAAGTAATCCTGTGGCAGCGCTGACTGCGTCTGCGACCGCGAGACAAGTCGCGGCCAAAACACAACAGGAAAATCTCCCCTACAATTGCAGGAAAAACCCGCTCCACCTAACTGCCTCCGCCAGGATCCCGCGCTCCCAAAGCCAGCCCTTCGTGCTGCGCCCACAGCGAAATACCTCCTCTCCCTCCCAAGGGCCAGTCCCGGTGGGGTGAGAAGGCAGGGAGAAACGGAACCTCTGGCGGAGCATCCCAGCAGTGGGACGGTACTGCTCGGCCCTGGGGGCAATTAACCCAGCACTGAGTGATGACCGGCCGGCAGCGCCCAGGCCCATACCAGGAGGCTGACCCGGACTGACCAAAGCTGTCAGCCACAAAATGAACTTTTCAGAAATTGCAATTCCTGTTCTCCGGAAAGGCAGAACTCTGCACAACAGACTGGTGATAAACAAGCAGTTCACTTGTTTTTACTGTTTTCTCCAAATATTACTCAAAAACTTCACAGCACAAAGACCAGCAAGAGTTTGCCAAAAGTGGGGACCGCCTGAAAGAGCACAGTACCTGAGGGAAAGACTTTTCTTCCTATAAACACCATGGAAATCCCACTTTCTGAAATTCAGCAGGTGAAACACAAGATGACAGCAGTTCCTTAATTATTTTTTATCTTTTTTTTTTTTAAGCTAATTTTGGGTGTAAGCAGTAAACCGCAACAGAAAACTACAAATGCTTGAGCAAAGTGCCCAGGAGGAATCCTGACTGAAGTCACACCAGACATTTGGTCTCCAACAAAGGTGTTAAAAATTCATGCAAAGTCAAAACAGCAGGAAAGAATTGCTTCCTTGTGTTCTCCCTTTTTCATGTTGCAATGCCCTCTTTCATACAGTGGTAACACAGCAAAGTGAAACAAAACATACCTCAGACATTTGAACAGAAGGTTGCAAATCCATACTGTCTTTGGTCTTTCTTCCACGGACCAGCCTGCACTTTGATCTCATTGAAACAATAAACAACTGTTGTGATTATTTAATTTCCTATTCGTTTCATTTCTTTGAAACAATAGACCAAAGCCCTCAACAAATGCACACTCTTCATAAGGTTTTTAAAGGTTTCTGCTGGCAATGTCTGTTAGCATGTGTGTGGAATGACACGTTGTAACTGGCGAAATGAGAACGCAGAAAGCAAGACAGATGTGCGGAAGGATTATGATTACTGGAACTCTTTTCCATGATATTAAATGCCCATGGATAATCTATAGTCAAGTCAATTTATAAGCCCAGCAGGGGCCACAGCACAAGCCCTTGTCGGAAAGATTTTAGATTCCTCAGCTCATATCCTGTCCTTGATCTTTCACTGAACAGCATCACGCAGCTTCTTTGGACCGTCCCTCCAGCCACGCGGGCTCACGCTCAACCAGATGATGATCAACCAGTCATCCCAGATCATCCCAATCATCCCAGATGGGATCAACCAGTCTGAAGACCAGTATTATCAGCAGGTGTTGCCTTGCTGCTCTGCTTGTCCATATTATAGTTAGCCTGAGTTTTTCACGCCCTTTGCTTGCAGACAACTAGCCACAGTCTGAAACAGAGTTTCAGTAAATAAATAATTTTTTTAATCTTTAAATCTTGTAATTTTATATTATCTTAAAATTTTATATTTTATATTTTAAAATTTTATATTTAAAAGTGATGCAAAACAATTCCAATAATCTTAATTCTACTGAGACATCTGCCTTGATTTCTGCATGTGTGCTTCTTCAGGTTGAAGGTAACATTGCATATGTTTTAATAGCCAACACTGGAAGAAGCTTTCAAAACTTATCTGATTGTGTCTATACAATGATATGTCTGTGAAGGCTTCAGTGTACTTTTCATTGCACATACACCAGCATGCACAGGCACATGTGTGCAAGTAAATAATTATGGGTTCAAACCCATAGCCTCAAAAACTTCTGCTTGTGCCACCGGCTATGCTAGCTTGTTCCAGTTATCATTCAACAATCTTAGCTTAAAATAAAGAATGCATCTGACAAATATCCCCTTCCTCTACCATACTAATCTCTCTTCATCCACCTTCTGAAGTCACATCTCAAGTATAAAATAGATGACTTCTAGCCATCCTCCTCTGCAATATCTATTGAAATTCATAAAAGCCTCACTAGACAAGTCTTTGGATATGGAGTTATATTCTCATGTAGCAGAAGGACTGAGATATCCAGCTGAATATGATCAGATTATCGCAGTTTAACAAGATACCATCGTCAAAGCTCAGAGCCAGCACAGCTGTGCATTTGCATACTTATGGTAGCCACTAAGAGCTTTGGTGAATCTTCCTCAGAAAACACAAGATGTGTCTGCCACCAATGGCCCCTTTCTGCTGAAGGTTACCACCTTCACCACAGAATCAGCAGGTTACGTGCTGAACCACAGCTCATGAGTTTCTTTGCAAGGTACAAACTAAAAAACGATTGCTCAAGGTGTATATGGTTGCAGTAAGTTACAGCAGGGGAAAGGGGGAGATAGCTGGTGACAGTAATTTGTTAAACTATGCCCAAAAGATTCACTAGATTTGAACTGGCAAGGTCCCTAGCTCAATTGGGTTGTGAAGAAATTCACTCTAAGACTCTGAACTAATATACTCCTAGAGAGGTGAGTTACCGTATCTAAATTTAAGATAGCTTAAGGCTCAGATACGTAACAAATACCCATCTATAAAAACCACTGTAGAATTATTTCATCACGTGTGAGTTCTAAATTGTGTATTTCTGATGACAGAATCTCCAGAATGCACCTATTTGCTGCGCAGCCTTCTGTCTTCACAGAATTCAGGGTCAGCTCTCCGTGGGAAGAGTTTGACCAGTGTGATCCTGTTGTTTAAGGGAGTGCTAAATAGCATGCTTTGTATTCTGCTCACCTCGTAGCTGTGCTGTATAGTAACCCGGTATTATTCTGGTTACAATGCTCCTTGCAATCAAGAAACAGAGCTCCTTAGGAGCTGGAGCAGACCAACAATAGGACAGAAACAAGCAGGTGCCCAATTCGGTTACAAGAAATCCTATTTCCACAAAACATTCGAAGTCCTAGGAAAAGATAACACCAGGATGGACTGGGAGAAGCAACTTAGATGGGGCAGAAAAACGTAGTCCAGTGTCACTACTGGAATTCACTGACCCACAAGCATCCAGTACAGCTTTTTGTTGCATTTAGTTGTCTCGCTAATAAGTCAGGCATAAATATCGTGGTAAAAACAGTTGGACTTGAAAATTGGTCCAGGAGTTTTTTAAGAAAGGCAGAAAGTAAGATTTCTAGGTTTTGGTTTGGAAATCCTAATATGCAGTTTCCAAAACCTAATTTTTACTGCTTTGCCATCCACCAACAAAAGAGAATTCTCTATGCCACTCACTCCATGTGCAGACCAGAAATACAGTATTTTTTTTAAAGCTCGCTACTTGTGGAATTTTATTTTATCTTATTTTGACGGACAGCAGACCTATAATTTTAGATTGACAGGTGCTGCTGCCAGGCACCAGGCAATTGATACTTCAGACAATCAGCCCACTGTCTATGGAAAGTAGATGCCATAGTGTAGTATAATGAGATCACAGTGGAGCTGTAATATTAACAATTAGAACAAATATGCTAATATGTCTGCGGTTTGTAACTTTCTCTCAGGCAAGAACGCTCATTTAAATTACTTCTTCTATACAGCTAATCATAGAATTTTGATGGAGAAAAATAACGATAGTGGACTGGGTAAAAACAGTCCCCCTCCATTCTTTCTTCTCTTGCCCTATTGTCAGTCAGCACAGAGGGGCTCAGCCAAAAGACGTTTGTGACTCTCTCTCTGGCTGAACAGGGCTAAAGTTTGAGGAGCCTCATCACTGTTCTGAACAGCACGTCAGAGATGGAGGGCTCTCCTGCTCCGGGCAAATACCTTCAGTCCATTACTGATTAGTCACCTCCTCTGCCTACCGCAAGTAAAAGAAGTGGAGAAAGTATAGATGCTCCTGCCTTTTAGTCAGTGTCTGCACCTTGTAATTCTCTTTGCACATCAAGGACATGGAAGGAAGTAAAAGTCAGTCCAGTTATTGGGAAAAATTAGGAAATATCATGTCAGCAAGAGCAACTCATGTGATACAATATGAAACTGTTTCATAGGAATGCTGAGTAACAGTTCTCAAATGGTTGTTAAATTGCTCTTTGAGCTATAAAATCCCTCTGTTGTCTCATTGATAGAAGTCTTAAGACGACGATGGGTGACTGTATGCAGGTCTGCCATTTTCCCTTCTAATGCTTCATCTGCATTTCACAATGGTATTTAAATATCATTTGAATTTGGCCCAATAAGCCATACTATAAATGACCCATCATTAAGGCTCTCTGAAGACAGGCAAACCATAATTCCAACAGCAGCATGTGATTCTGAAACTCTTTGCGCTTTGCTGGAGGAGCAATGTGTAGTACGTGATTCATGTCAGATGAATAGATTATGAATTGCACCATCAAATATCCCATTTCCCTTATTCAGACAATTCAGACAAAATATTATCTTTCTAGACTTCAAAGTAAGCCACAGACAAAAAAAATCCCCTTGCTTACAATGTACAGCAGCTACTTGAAATCTTGGTGGGTAGATGAGGCGGGGAGAGGGAAAAATAAAAGCTACTCCCATCCCATTTCACTGCTACACAGGACTTGCTTTTAACAATTCCCTGCAATCAATGAAATCATTTACTCAGCGCTGCATTTTGGGTTTTGGATAGAGAGAGAGAAGATTAATTACTGTGTTCTCAATTGCTAGATTAATGATACAGCACTGAATTCTAATCTGTCCCCTTGAAGGACACTGAGGGAATGATCAGGGCAGGAGTATGAAAACATCAATTTGACCACATTACTAAAATAAGATTTGAAGACTATCAGTGTGCAAGTGTATGCTTAAAAATGGGGGAAAAAAAAGACACAAACCACCCCAGCTAAATCCACAGGAACCTGTTCCTTTTTATGTCCTCTCCTGCAGTGTAGCCTAAGGAGTGTGAGGAGTTCAAACTCATCACACAGAAAAGGTTTCATACTGAAAAGAGAAGAAAATTGTTCTCTTTTGCTTTGTTGTAAGCTGCTTTTTATCAGTACAATGGCAAAACAAACCCAATCTGAAATTTACTAAACACAGAGCCTGAAGCTTCTAAAGAAGCCTTCTGAACTCAATGTCTCTGCTACAGTATTTGAAAAAGCAATTAATCCTAAACAGTGCAGAGGACAATGAGATCTCAAACCTAGGAAGCCCCAAAACTTTGGAAAGTTTAGAGATCAGTCTTGATTTTGAGGCTGCTGGCTATATCTAAATTCCCCAGTGTTTAATATTAAAAAAAAAAATAAAATTTAGCATTAACAGGCAGATTAGTTTCTTTGGTGGAGGTGCTTTATGAAGAGGATGTTCAATTACGCTTTACCTCTACATGCTCTTCTGATTCAGAAGTCTGGGATGTGAATATCACATTAACAAACTTGAGAAACACTGCCTGAATCTGTTCATTTTTTTTATACAGTGGCCACAAGGAACAGTATTAGAGAACCAATTTAAATGTATATTCTTAAGCATTGAAATATAAGCCTTAGTCTCACAGGAAGATTATCTGGTATTCATGAGTAGTATCAAGAATCTACACTTCCAGTAATTAAAAGTATACTTTAGCCTCATACTCAGCTCTCAGTTTTGCTGAAGGCAACAGTGATGCTTCAGCACTAAAAATCAAAAGATAAGTTTCCCAAAGAGTTCTGCAAGCGCAGGCTTTGTGATCGACAAAGAACAACTAGTATTTCCATGTCCAAGTGTCTTCGTAAGCACCAAGTCGTCGTTATTCTTTGCTTTTAAGCCAACATCCTTGCTGAAAATGATGCAAGTTTTGAGTCACGTAAAGAATACAGAATTAGGTCAAGGCATCTTTTAAAAATTACATTTAACTCAAAATTCCTGGAAAATTGCAGAAAAGCGATCATGACTGACAGATACAAAACACCTTCATTAAACTTGATATTAAGACATAGTATGTTATCTTTAGTGAATCAGACACTGTATGTCCACAGAGAAGTCCAGTTACATTTCTCTTTGCCATGCATACTTCCTACAGGCTATGCTTTGTCTTATAGAAGTTCACGTATTCCCAAGCACCTACACAATATTTGGAAAGTACGTAGCTCTCTCTAAACTGTGTGCTGTTACTGAGCTATTACTTTAATTACAAACTTAGGACTGCATTATGGAATCTATTATTTGCATATTAATGAAATGTGCATGTATACATATAAATTGCAGCTGAAACTTCAGTTCCAACTTCAGTTTCCAACTAAAGCCACAGTTCAACAGCTTTCTTTAAAGGGGGTGTCTTCGTACTGCAAAGAGTAGTGGCGACTGCACTGCAGACACCAAGCGACAGCATCAGATACATGAATTTCCTGGGAATGCTAAATAAAGTTAAGTATATAGACAAATACTTAGAGGATTAGAGCCAAAGCAAGTGTATGCTAATGAAATGATCTTTAGTCCTGAGGGTGTATCTGTTGTCTTCCAGGGATATTCCTATATTCACTGTAGCAGTATATTTTAAAATGAATGAGGACCATTAGCAAATTGAAATGAGTAGCCTTGAAATGTATTAGTAAAAGAAAGCTGCGCCTTTTAATAAAGAACATTAACTCATGCAAAACAAAGCAAAGCATCAGGGAACACAAATCCGTACTTAAAAGCAATAAGGCCTGTCGAATGACTGAAGTGCATTTTACATTTGCAAAAGACTGCAGGATCGAGACCCTCGATGTGTATGGAAACATACACCCTTATGTTATTTTCCTAAGAGTTTATCAAGTTAAGAGATATAACTACTTACAAATGCAAGTGTGTAAAAGAAGAGGATTTTGGATATTCAACGTTCTCAATGGAAAGCAAATTGCTTAAAACATAAAAATGATATACTTAGTCTACAGCTAGTTCAAAGACTGGTTCATGTAACCTCACATAAGATGAATTTAAACATAGACCTCCAGAGACTGCTACAGAAAACATCTCCACAAAGGCTGGTCTTACTGATTATGCTTGATTTATGTGTTGATTTGTGTTTTTCTGATTCTCCAAAGAAATATAAATCACTGTAATGCATTACATATTAGTTGTCATATGCACTACTGACCAGTTCATCTGATTTTTCCTCCACTCAAAAACAACAAAGAGAAAGAATTCATAAACCAATATGGATTGCAAAGAGCTTTCTTACAAAGTTCAAGTTTTAATTAATGAGGCCATTATAGCTAGGAGCACTTGTTAAACATATAGCTCTAATTAATCCCATCAATCATTCTCCCTCTTTAAGTACTCATGATTTAGAAGACATTAAATGAGCACCAATCTTGGGTAACGGAGCAACTATTTTTTTTCTATTTATTATTAAATCTCTGATTATCTGGCAACTTTCCTCTTGTCCTCTTTACGCTTTATTCTCTTGTCAGCGTCTTTGCCAGGGTGGTGCACCTGCATCTAGACAGAAAAAACATAGCTCATTGCCAAATTTCAGATTAAGGACTCATGTAAGTATTATCTCCCATCAGCCTGAAAGAAGAGTCCTGTCGCTAACGTTGTAGGCTCTCCAGAGCCCCTGCAGTTCTCAGTATCACTATCACTGTAGCCTGCATAAAGGAAATTTCCCCAAAAAGTAACGTCGACCAAGAGACAAGGAAAGAAATACAACACTGCTTACTTTCTGCTTTTCTTCAAAAGAATCTCCTGCTACTGTAACCTATCCTAAATTACAAAATAAATTACAACTAAAAGCATGCCTCCCAGCTCAACAACACTGGGAAACGGTGCACGTATTCTCAAGCAAGTGAGAAGGAAAAAGCTTACATAACAACAAAGTCTAGCAGGTAATCCTAAGAACAAAGACTCCAGTAGTGACTCAAGAAAAAAATCAGCTGGTTATTTAAACAGTAACAATATCCTTGGGGAGGAATTGTTATGAAACTTCCAGACCTAGAGCATGACATTTGCCAGCCTGAAAGGAATGGCAAAGTCCTCTAACTGCGAAGGGTGTTAAGCTTAAAGTTTTTGTCAATGAAGAAGCCATCAAACACTTAATTACATGTTTCAAAAGCTAAAGATCATACAAGACTGATATTAACATGCCACAGAGAACACCAGTTAACGAGCTGAGAATAATACATATTGCAGATATTTTAATTTATTTGAACCTCGGATTTTTAATGCAGACTCATTTTTTCATAGGAAACAGCTATGAATTAACCAAATGTCCCTCCTCACCATTGCCGTGGACAGGCTATGTCCCAGAGAAGAAGTGTGAGTTAAGAGAAAACTGTGGAACCAACCAGCTATTGACTAAACCTCTCCCAGGAATACCCACTCTACTGCTGGCAACAGGCGGCTGGACAGACATCCGTGTGCCCATCTCTCATCAGTTTTTCCTCCGAGAGTCCTTTTATACTTTTGGCCTTCATAACATCCCATGACAATGAGATCCACTGTTAATTTTAAGCTTTGGACGTGCTGAGCTACAATTTCACAAAAAAAGTGGATGTGATGCCTAGTAGTGCCTTGCACAGTGAAGCTGCAAGGCATTTTAAAATTAATTTCAAATTAAATTTTCCATTCCAGGCAACATTTATTTGCCACAGCTATCACTAATTTATTCTACTTATCTCTTTTTAGGTCAAATAGAAAAGCAGAAGTCCCTTGAAAAAAATAAAGTTACTGGGCTGCAAATAATAGACTAGATTGGGTTATTCTTTAGCCACGTTTGTTGACCCAGCTCAGTTTTCAGTTGCCACTAGAGACAGCTGCTATGCTCTGCAATTTTCCTCTCCACTTGTCAGTCCGTATATATTATCAGCTCAGGAATGCAATAACTTCTCTTTTCTTCCCTTCCCTTTTTCTTTCCCACCTTCTCCACGTAATTAATGCCAACCAGAATAAATGTGTCTTTGTGAACTAGTCAGACACAGTTGTGGCTGCTCTAGGTAGCTGCTCCAGGTGGTAGTTTGTGTCCCTCCATATTTCACAAAGCAACCAAACAGGTTCAGCAGCATTCGACATCCAAGCACGGCTTGGAAAAAAAAAAGAGGCACCACAGACCTTTGGAATATTCTGCACTAACTCTGGGAATCGGTGGCAAATTCAAGATCGTGATGATTTTTATGTAACAAAGAGATAATAATTCCATTTTTTCGCATAACAAAACAACAACAAAAAAAGAATCTGCTCAAGAGCTTGAAAGATGGGCACAGGGCGTTTATTAAACAGCAGCTAGCCTACAGGAACTTCTTTTCTGGGAAACCAGTCTGGCTGGCAGCAGGAGACTTGCTGTATCAGTCCTAAAACCACAGACTCTTGCAGTGCGTGTAAGGATGTAAATGTCACATTTTCTCACCACCTTTGTTTTCTGCTGCATCAACCTAATATTGTCTTCTGCTTGCATTTGTCCTAGCTGAGAAAATCCCCTACTCATGAACACTCGTCATCTCCTTTCCAGCTACAAGTAACGATTAAGCAGTATTGTTATTACTTGATGTGATGGAGAAACTAAGTAGTTACAGTCTGGCAGAAAGAACATTTTTGCTACTACTGGAAGTTAAAGTAAATATATTTGGTATACCTTTTGGGACTGATGTGTTAAAGGCTCTGCCACTACTCTGTTTTGGAGTGTTTTCTATTTCTTCCAAGTCCCTCATCAGCATAGACACGCACACCCACAACAGTGGCAGGACCGTAATCTGCCATGGAGTCACAGCGGGAATATGAATCCATGCTTTCATCAACTCACTCCACGATTAGATTTCTTGCAGCTTCTTTTCCCATCTTCGGTTAGGAAAAGACAACTTCAGTTGACAGGATGAGCTGGATAGCATGGGGCTGGTTATATCATCAAGAAACAGGTCTAAGAAAGGGCAAATGGGGCAAGGGAGCAGAGCAGGACATATATATTGCTTAAGTTAGGCTTGCCGTGCCAAAGGACGGATAGGTAAGTTCCTCTAGACATGACTGAGAGTAAAACTTTAATTTTATCTGTTGAAAACCTAGACAAAATTTTAGACAGCTGTTTAGGTTCTGTTTAGAAAAAGGAGTGAAACAGGCACCCAGGATGGAATAAATCTTCCTCTGGAGATAGATGACCAAAACAGATAGCGTGAGTGTCCCTTTGTAGGTAACCATCTCTTCCACTGTTAACTCAGAGAAAGCCAGTACAGCCAGGCCATTCTGGATTCCTGACATTCAGAAAGCTGAACCAGTCCTCTCTGGGAGAGAGGGGAGAGTATAATTGCAATCTACAGATAGTTGACTTCCTTTACCACTTCCTTCAAACCTTTCTTAGGTTCCTGGATTGCCATCAGGAATGGATAACCCAGCATTCCTTCAATACTTTCACAAAGGCTGGACCTACTTAAGCTAAGCAGAAATGGTCAGAGCTTGTTCCACGTCACATTTCCCCTTCCTACTAATCTTGCAAATGCACTTGGAAGACTTCCAGGATGGGGTGGTGAGGGGAAATTCCATCTTAATGACATAAAAATACTCACACAAGCCGGGGCAAGCAATTAAGTCCATTTTCAGTAGCTCACTGCAGCCCAATTTTGAACAGTATCTAAAATACTAATTAAAACTCATGGCAGCTCTCATTTCCAGCTCATAAGAACCAAGCCTTGAAAACCCCCTCATAGAAGCCACTTCTATTTTTGGGCTTGTTTTTCAACTCCGTCAGCAACATTTTGTATGTGAAAGGGCCAGGTATGGACACCTTATTTGTAAAACTACTACTTTTATGATATTTTCTGGAGTGCTTTCCTTCCCTAAACTATGGATACCTCTAGAAAATAAGGACTAGTTTAAATCCCTGCCAAGAAGCATGACAGGTCTCCTGTCCAAAAGATATAAGCAAGATACAAAAGATGAGGTGGCAGCAGCAGAGCCTGGCAGAGCTTCTAGCTCATCTTGAGGTGTCTATAATTTAGCAGTGAAAAAAGAGATCCTAAAGCAGGGGCAAGAGCAGATTCTGAAGTGTTACTCTGAGAAAGACCCTGTGTAAAACAACTTTTGCAGTCCTAAATGTGTAGAACACCCTGCAGCTGTTGTGCAGCCCATTTCTCAGGCAGTAATACCAAATGAAAAATAACAAAAAATAAAAAAGGAAGAAAGAAAAAAAAAGTTAATTTGTGGGAAAAAGAACTGATAGGACTCATTTTTCTTATCTGTATTCCTGAATTTAACTATATATCCTATTCCGAATGATCTTTGTTGCCAACTTAGGCCTTCTACTTGACAAGATATTAATTTTTCTCCCTTCTTTCAAAGGAAATGAATCTAAAGGACAGAGGAAAGTAATTTATGGCATGCTGCTTTGTTCTATTAAAGATGTATGGTCCTTAAGGACTCCATGTGTTTCAGCTAATCTGAAGTAAATCTATCGGACTAAAACCACCAACAATACGTTGTCCACTCTGCTCAAGGAGCTGAGCGTACCAGTCCCTCAATGAGGTATTCCCTGGAAAAGATCAGAAACCAACACATTTTCCTCCCATTAGCATGGATGATATGGATGATATGTGCAAGAAAGCCTGAGATATGAAATATTTTAGCAGCCATGCGTGAATTCCAAAGGCAGCAGCACAGCCATCACTTACTTAAATGTTTAGCGCTGAAAGATTTAATGCTATCCTCAGTAAATCTTCATTTGTTTTAGTTAACCAGAAAACAAGTATATTTTCTCCACGTTGATTTTTTAAAGTCATTTGGTAGTAATTGGATACAAAAAAAAGTCTACAAAATAAACAAGCAAGCAATATAGAGATATTATCTACATATGAGAACTACCAGCAGGGGAGATGGGGGAAGGTATTTTTTCCTCCATATTCACATTAAAGAGTATGTTATTCTGTCACCAATGCTAAGCTCCTTTGACACAAAGAACCTACTTTAAAAACAGCAGACACTCTGCATCTGAGAAGACAGATTAAAAAGTCCACGAAGTGGTTCACCAGGAGCCTTGCTATCACTGCTAAGGTTATTATTTCAGCATAAACCCTGCCTCATTTACAAGCTACCTTCCCCCTCTCCCCCAGTGCTGACTTTTGATTTTACAATTTTGTTTTCTCTTTAGAGTAGTGACAGTAGGGCAGTTCGCTTGTGAGGAACTCGGAAACTATGATTATGTGACTGGCTGAGTTTACTGAAGGAAGTTTTGTTCTCTCTCTTTTGTCTCTCCTGGGGCCAGCCAAGTTTTTCCCTCTCTTCCCCTCCCTCTTTTTGAAATTCAGCTGCTCAAACATCAGCCATACATACATAAACCCTCCTCTTCTCCACCCCCTTAACTCCATCCTCACAACTCGGCACATCAACACGCAGAAGCAATTCCCTGGATGGGTGATTTTTAATCACTATCTTCACTGGCAGCACAGGGATTAAGCTATAGTCTACTGGAGAAGTAGCTTTAACACACATTAGCCCCCTGAAGTGCTAAACTCTAAACCTCTTTCTTCTCCTATGTCTACTCTATATCTCGCAAAAACCTTTACTGATGGTTGCAATGCACAGCTTTTAATCCATACTTGGTTACAGAAATGGAATTAACTGTCACGGTGTTTTCCAAAAACTACAATTGAGCTTTCTTTACAGAATTTAATAATGCAGGATGAGAAACATCCTTTTTATAAAGAAATTATTTTTTTGCTGCCTTTATTACTTAAGGCCACATTTTAATTTATTCCAATATCAACTTATTTTAATTAATTCATTTATTATTGCAGAGTTTCACACTACCCTATCGTGTATATCACAAGTTCAGGATGGGGCGGAGGTAAACAGATGATGGAAGATGTTGATCAGAGACAGCACCTTCTTAACCCAGCACAGTTTCTGACTTGATGGCCA
Organism: Chroicocephalus ridibundus; assembly: GCF_963924245.1. NCBI lineage: Eukaryota > Metazoa > Chordata > Aves > Charadriiformes > Laridae > Chroicocephalus > Chroicocephalus ridibundus. The sequence goes on from NC_086284.1 coordinate 82,915,771, forward strand.
CCTAACAATATACCATCTAGACAGATTCTGCTATACTGATACCTTTAATAAACCGGTGCAGATCACTTTTACCATAATGCAGTTCTTCCTACTGAGGCTTTCTTTTCCAGCAGTATCAAAACTCTGCCATTTGTAATGCAGAATAGTCTATCAACTTTGAGAATAAAAGCATCCAATCCAGTGGGCAGGGTTCAACTTTGTAAAATTTCCGTAAGTGTTTGTCCTGTTTAACAGAAAGGAATTTATTGGATTTCTTTTTTTTAAGCCAAGTTTACACTCCATGCCTCTTTTACTGCAGTTGTGCCAGCGTGCCTCAAAATGGGTTCGTTACTGCCATACTCAGCACTGCGTTAAGTGTGTGACGGTGGTTTCATAAACAAGGAACTACACTGAGACCACTGAGCTCTTTCAATTGTCACCGAAATCAGATTACAACCTGGGCTTTTCAAAGGTGAACAGAGGACTGTAGACTAAACATCCAGCATCATTTACATTAAATCCCACAGGAGCAAAACGTTTTGAACTCTTAGGAAGAAAAGAAATTTAATACTTCATTTTGCTGTGCATTCACGCCAGGATTTTATCACATGCACAGAGCATAGAGTGCGTTTAGCAGAGAAACTCTGCTCCCTTTAACACTTATTTTATTGTAAATTATTTTGAAATGTTGAAGTGCTGCTACTCAAATAAAAACCGTTAAGATCTGTGGCTCTGCATTACATTTGCACTTGGGATTATGAAGTTGTAAGAATTAGCATTTCCTGGAAACCAAAGTACTAAAACGTGATCCTGTGAGGCACGGTCCTTGTCTTCCTCAGTGCTTTATTATCGAGTCAAACCGAGCTTCAGAACTGTCTTTAGATGGAAGGTGGGCTGCAGCCTTTGTATGCAATCAAGATGTGGTCAAGATGGTTTATAATTATGAACCATGTAAACAACTGCAAGGTATTAACAGCCTTTCTTTAGATGTTACCTCTTTCATTTGCGTGGAAAACTCAATATATTATGCGCATACAAGGAAAAAGCAACAAAAATCCAAAACACTTGCTGCATGAGAGATCCTTGAAACGACTCAACTATACAGCGAAACACTTCCAATTCAAGTGACTGACCACAATGCCTAGAATGATTTTCACTCCTAGAAGCTAATAAAGTAAATTATATTATTCATGTTTTATACCCAAGTAACAGGGGAAAAAGCTTATGACAATATTATGAACAGAATTATTCATGTGTGTGCCACCACTAACGGTCTCAGCAGTGAAAATCAGACATACGAAATCTGAGCCCTCAATCAGTGAGGGATGTTAATTTTTCAGCAGCATTTGTGTAACACCCCTCCAAAAAAAAATAGTCAAACAAAAGACCCTATGTCACATACCTTCATGTTGCATCGGGAACATGGATATCCTACCGTCATATCTCAGATGCATAGCAAAATAGAGTTTAAAAGAATACATAGGAGAGACAGAAGAATATAAACCATTCAAAGCATAATACTTCACCATCCACTCGAGATTCTCTGATAAATATCTTTCTTTACTTTGAGTCAGACCAGTACTCAAAGGGCCACAAGGGCTTAGAAAGAAGATTTGTTCTGTCTTGTCTGAAGATAAATATCACCCTATTGTACCAGATGAAGTATACCAGTTCTCATGATGGATTGCTTGTTTGGAAAAGATCTCAAGTACATTGAGTAGCGCTTGTTCTTAAGACTAAACATATAAAAAAATATAATCTTTTTAAAGCAGTCTCGCATATATGTTTTTATTCTGTTATTTCATATATTAAAGAATCAGGGCCAAAGTCTTGCTTTCAACACATATTTCAGAAGCAGATGTTTATATTGGAAACTAATATATTAAAAAGATATAGTTTAGATATAGGAGGGAAAGGTGTCTTTCTATGGTTGCTATTACCAAGCCTCCCTTCAGCTCCCCATCTGCCTTTCTCAGCTGCTTGGGGAGCAGAAAGGAACTGTGTGATGGTACACGGCATCTGGAACAGGCTGACTTTTCCAGCACAACTGGTTTGTGAAATGGTTAGCAGAGTGCCATCAGGGAGGATGGATCTGATATTCACCTCTTCCCATCACAGCCCACAACAAGGGAAGCACCATACGCCAGCGGCACCCTTGTTATTACTACCCTCACGTGCACGCAAGTCTAAATCTACCCTCTTCCAGTTTGAAGCCATTACCCCTCACCCTATCACTACATGCCCTTGTAAAAAGTTCCTCCCCAGCTTTCTTGTAGGCCCCCTTCAGATACTGGAAGGCCTCTATAAGGTCTCCCCAGAGCCTTCTCCATATGTCCAGCTTTTGTCCAATTTTTTTGGACGACTAAGTGTTCAGCACTCTTTAAAAAACAGACCCATTTAATACATTACTAGTGACTCTGCCCATCATCTTGAATAAGCAAAAATGAAGTTGCAGTCACATAGCCAAAAAAGTGCTGTTTCCATCTGCCCACTTGTGTCTTGACGTTTCCAGTGCTCAGTATGCCACTATTTCCTTCCTGAATCAAAGTTTCCCCCCTTTCATCTCCAAAATACTCAGCTAAAACTCAGAATTTGGTGGATGTAATTCTTCTAAATGATAGCCCAACACTTTGAAGCTTGATTTTCTTCCTTACCAGATTTGTGCAACAGGCTTCATATTTTCCTGCAGCGTAATTTTGTTTAAATACTAAAATAACAAGACCTTAATGGAACATAAAATGACTACATCACTGCAGATAGCTCTTTGCTGCCAGCCATTCCTTCCAGTCTTTGCCATGCATGACTCATTACACAGGAAACAGTTCTAGTTTTCTTGTGCCCTAGCCCCAGTTTATACGTGCTATTCCTTCGTGGATCATAACACCAGCCTTTTTATTCCCAGATTTTAAAACACGAAACCACTAAATGCATTTTAGTATTTCTTGGTATTATTGGCATTAAATCACTACATTCAAACAGCCAAACAGGCCAGATTATATATGACGGTTGTCTGAACAGGGAACACTTGTTCGTCTTTTTCTCAGTGTTATGAATGCAGGAAAAACACAAGGTGTCATTTTGGAGGCTATAAAGAAAATAGCATTCAAGCATAACTTCAGAAAGAGTTTTAGCCATTGAAACTCAACAGCCGAGGGCAACAAAAATTTCCCATGGATTTAAAATTCATAGAACTGGCAGACCTTTTGTAGAGGCAAGGGGTAAAGTTCATGCGTTTCATAGCTTCACTGACTCCAAGAAACAACGGTGCCTTTATGTACTCCTGAGCTTTTCTATAGAAGGGATCCTTCCATAGTTTGCAGAGATAAGAAATAATGCAACACAGATACAATACTCCCATACTTCTGAGCAGTATAGCTTCCTAAACACATTCATATGCTTGGTCAGCAGATATTCCATTCGTTTGGTTGAATTACAATGTTTTAACAGTAAAAAGCCGTCTGCCACCTTGAAGAAACGCTAGCTGCCTTTTGCAGTTTGGCTCCCTCTTAACTATGGAAAGAGGCAGCTCTGCTTGAAACGGATGCCTGGGAAGACAGAGCGAAGTCTGAATAATCAGGCCCCAATAGGGGTCTGGCAACAAAGCCCAGAGAGGAAGTTAAAAGGATTAGCACTGTAACACTGCTTAGCATTAGTACTCCTCTCTCTCAGACTGACCCAAAACCATCTTCCTCCTACTAAACGTGCCCTTCACCATTTTTACTGTGCTCAGAATAGATAAGCTCACTCATGTATAACTTAACCTCCTTACTTGAGGGATAGTCACACCATTGTGCTTTATGAGCAGTTTGAGTGCGGCTTGCTCATTAGCTGTGTCTGCATTGTTAACATCCTCACTCAGGATGAGCCTGGTTTGGAAAGCAGTATTAGGGAAATGAGCGGTTCAAATGCATATGCTAATTCAAGGATATCTGTGCCTTTGCAAAGCAGAAGCCCTGGGCTTACTGTATGTCTTCCCATTACAGCTTTAGTTCAGGTCATGAGAACATTTTTAAGCAACCTCCCAATCCTCTCCATTAATCAAGCTTTGGTTCACATCGCTGACTGATGCTGGAGCACATGAAGTTTCATCCTCCCGGATGAAATAACCCCAATGATGAGCTCTAGACGAGCACTTAATAATGACCTTCAGTCACTAATGAATATCCAGTCCTCAGACCCTGACCTAGGAGGAGTACACTACGGGAGTAAAATGTGCATAGTCTGGGTACTGTGTTCCCTGCTTGGATCATTTCACTCTACAGATCTGCTGTTAACGGGTCCAGCATGACTTGTTAATGTGGACACACACACCGAGTATGCCAAAAGCTCGGCACCTTCAGGAAAATCTGACTGAGGATTCAGGCATAAGCAAGTTTGGGAAGTAGGGAACATGGAGTTTCAGAAATAGAGCATACGGGGAAAAGTGAAGTCATGGGAATGGGAATGAGTGGGAAAGGAAGACGCTGAAAGAACAGGAATACTTATGAGTGGAGTCCTGGTTTATGAAGATAAAAATGCATGGTATGAAATAGGTAACGTTTGTGTCACAGGCTGAGATTCCCGTTAGGAGACCTGCAGGGTTCGATACAGCTGTCAGCCATATTACCATTCTGGATGGGAGAAATGTTTCTGAAGTCAACATTTTTGAAATCAAGTTGTCAGTTTGTGCCCTTGCTCAGTTCACTGTGACTAGATATCATAGAGTAACACATAAAATAAACTGTGGCATGAATTGTGCTGAACAAGTCATCCCTGGATGCTAGGTGACTGTAGTACCACTCTGCAGTACTCCAGGTAGTGTCTCACCAGAGCAGAGGGGCAGAATCACCTCCCTTGACCTGCTGGCCACGTTTCTTTTGATGCAGCCCAGGATATGGTTGCCTTTCTGGGCTGCAAGCGCACACTGATGGCTCGTGTCCAGCTCTTCATCCACCAACATCCCCAAGTTCTTCTTGGCAGGGGTGCTCAGTCCATTCATCCCCCAGCCTGTGTTTGTCCTTGGGATTGCCCTGACCTTGCACTTGGCCTTGTTGAACTTCATGAGGTTCACATGGGCCCACGCAAGCCTGTCCAGGTCCCTCTGGATGGCATCCCTTCCTTCAAGCATACCAAATGGGTCACTGAATTACTTGCAAATGTTTAATTATAAAAAAATGCTTATAAAATGTATTCTTTTAAACCTACAGAATACAACATGTGGATTTCCTGTTGAAGTTAGTTTTAAAAACTAACTTTTGTAGGCAGCATAGACAGGTAAATGTATATAATATTTGTCTTATAGACACACTTCCATTTTAATCATTTTTAATAAGGATGAGGGGAGAACACTGCAAACTAAGAATACTGTTGGATTTAAGGCTAGCATGATTTTTTTATTGTTTTCTTAGAAATCCCAAATCTACTGGAGATGCCTTTCGCCGACCTTGTTCCTTGATGCTGTATTAGACCTTGCTAAAACATTAACACAGCACTCCTTCACTAAGCCTGACTTCTCAGACAGCAGCAATGCTCAATATTATTTCTATTATTCTGTATTGTTTTGCCTAGATCAAACCCATGTTTAAATTTTTTTTTTTAACCTCAGTCTATTTAAAGCCTTACCACCACTTTTCTCCCTTAAATTGAAGTAAGCATCCCACATAACACCAGGAGGCTGCAGCTTTGTATGTCAACCCATACTTGGTTTGAAGATAGGGAGCGCAGATAATAAAGATTAGTTAAGCAAGGTTTTGTTGGAAAAGGCCTGATTCTGCAGGTCCTCTTTTATATATCTCCTCCCTTCTTATATAAATACGATGTCTAAATGTTATATAAACCAGATGTCTAAAATCCAATTAATTAAGGTAGATAAACTTGTGCTCACTCAGGTATTTACAGTCTTCACTCTATTGTTTTCTCACACCAGTTTTCACACTGAAGCTCCTGTGTTGGTTACTAAGATTCCTTGTGGCAACTCCTGTGGTTCCTCCAGCCGCAGCTGAACCTCTCCATGATGCTTTCCACTCAGTTGCAGGAAAGCCGCCCTGACCTTCTGGGCACTTGAAGGGAAGTATAGACAAGTAGTAGAGAACTAGCAGCATGAAGTGATTTAATCTGCGTCCTCCCCCTGAGGTGGATATGGGATGTTTAGTGGCTGACATGGAAGTAGAACTGGTGACCTACTACATTCCTATACCTACGTCTTTAGCTTGGGAAAGTTTGGAGTGACCGCCCAAACGAGATGAATAAGTAACTCCTCAGTTACAGCATGAACACATGGAAACATGAAATTGTAACAGAGCTTCCCGCCCTGGCTTCCTGTCTCAGCACATTTGCATTTAAAAGATAAAGATAAACCTGAAAAATATTAAAAATATCAACCATGTACCAAACCTTTAACATGATGCTTTAAACCACAGCCAAATTTTGGCATAGTAAAACATCTGTGAATTATTTCATTCACTGGCATGACATGTTCTGAATATTTGGAAAATATGGTCAACACATCTTACACACTCAAAGTTAAACCAATAATGCACCTAAAGTCTGGACAGAAATTCCCCAGGTCAGACTTGGGGATTTAGAGTATATTTTGTGGAACAGCCCTTCTTAGTATGGGCATAGTCCAATTCCTAGTATCATTTGCAATTTTCCCCAAAGAATTTCCTGCTAGTGTGAGGACACCAGCAATTCATCTGCCTCATTCTGAGTCATTCTAAAGGCTTTTATGGCTTTTGATCTTTTATACCATCTTCCTTAAATATTTTATGAGATACCATGACTAACTTCATTACTTATATAATCAGGGTTTGGAGAATGGATGTTCTTTCTTTCAGTCCCTTCTGAACTACTGGAACATCATGGCTGGAATTATATTCAAGCAACTATACTAGAGATTGGAAACAGCCCCTTGTTCTTATCTACATATCACTGCTTAATTTTGCATCAGCTTCTGCTTCAGGACAATCGCTGAATGATATCTGAACACAGCCCGCTGTTGATGCCTCATACAACCTTTAAAGCCTTTTTTCTTCACTGCTGCAAAAGGTATGTGCCTATCTATCTGCACTGAGGTGTGGCAAGGGAGGAAGAACTACAAAAATAAACATGTTGGTTATCTTGTTATAAAAGCTTGGGTATAAAAAAAAAAACAAGGTACCTGCAATGTTTATCTTAAGGTAGCTAGCAAGATCCTCACTATAGTCTAGGCTAAGGATGTTTATCTACCATATCATGACTTTTCCTCTTCCAGAATAGTTAAAATATAATAGTAATCCTGTGATTATAAAACCCACCAATTTTGTTGTTACTGGAGTCAGGAGAACTGATCAGATTAAGCACTTTTAACTACTGGAGACTTGATCATCAACAATGAAATACAAATATTCCTCTTTTTAATAAAATTAAAATATTTCATATTTTAAATTTCATAAAGTCTCTTTTATATCATCTGGTCTGACGCAAAATTTCACAATGAAATTATGTTTTCAAAAGTTCATGTGAATTCTTCACCTCCTCCTTTACCAGATATTTTAATTCCAATGAGTATTTCAGTCTCCTTCAGATACCACAGGAATAGATCAAATTTTTTTGGATAGAACAGTTCCCTGTTGAGAAGTTCAGTTTCATCAAAATATACACATTTTAGAGGAGTATGTCAACTTGAATGAAATGTTTTAAGGAATAAGTAAAAAAGAATTATTTCGATTAATTTTGCCATTTATTAAATACGAATATTTTTGTTTTACATATAGTATGTAGAATAGCATATTTAGTGCTTTTAATATAGTCAAGTTGAAGAAAATAATTGTTCAGTCCAGATACATCTCAGAACAGAAGGACTTAGACTTATTTTGGGGTTCTGGCCTCTGAAAATGAAACAGTTTTCATGGGCTGATTGGTTTGCTGGGGAAGAGGGTACTATTTTAAGAGAAGCATATTCCACAAAGACACAGTATGTATTTCAACCCTATGGTATGAAGCTGTCTCCTACACCTTCTTAAATCATCAATATCGCCTACTCTTACTGCTCTTTGTAAGTAAAACTGCAAGTAAACTTCAAAAAGTCTTTCAGTCATTCTTATAATCTCCTTTTTCCAGATAAGACCAAGGCATGACAAAATTTTCCAAAGGCTCTGGTATGTCATTGTCCAGTTCCCCTTCCTGATTCATTTCAGCTAGCTGCTGTGGATTTGCTGTTCTTGCAACTCTCTTAGCAGCAGTACACCAGAAAGTCGTAGCTGCCCTGTACCACACGCAGAGTCACAGAATGGTTCGGGTCAGAAGGGACCTTAAATATCATCTGGTTCCAACCCCTTTGCCATGGGCAGGGACACCTCTCACATCAGCCAACACTCAACCGACACTACCAACACAAAAAGCACCCTCTCCTCCAACTCTGTGGAGACAAGTCAAGCCAACAGCCTGTATCATCAACAACCAAAGGTATGATGTTAGGTCATCATTTTTAATCATACACAATCTTCAATATCATTCGAGCCACCTTATACAGCTTGTCAGCCTAGGGCACAAGTGGCAACAGCCATGGGCATTTGTTTGGTTATTCCCATTCTCCTAACCTCTTCACCTCTCAAACTTCTCCTGCCTGCAAAATAAAGTAGTGTGGCATGGAGACTTTCTTATTTGATATAAGCAGACTTTCAGCAAAACCCTCCTATACTTCCTTTTAAAAAAAATCTAGGTCTTTCAACAACAACAACAAAATAGGAGCAAAACACCCAAATTGCTACAGTTTACCCATGTGCCATTTTGCATCCTGTTTCTGAAACAAGAGTTGAAAGGCCAACATATGTGACCAATAACTGCTATTCAGAGTTAAGCTCTGCAAATGGTGATTGACGTGGAGCCAGGCATGCCATTAGCCAAGGGAGTTATCAACTATAGACCAGCCAAAATAAACTCTGAGAAATTTCCTCTGGGTGTTAATCACTCTGAGTATCATTCTTTCTCACACACTAGGCAAAGATTCTTGACCTTCTGATTTGGAGCAACCCCACCCTTATTAATTAAATAATTTGTCCATTATCACCTGAAGACATGCGTAACCTTTTCACCCTACACAAGAAAGAGAACGGAGTAAGTAAACAAAAGTCTATTGTAAATATTACTAAATCCCCAAGCTTGCTTGATTTGCTACAGTGCATATGCCACCCTCATATCACTTAGTGTATATCTGCACAGCAAAGAACGTTAACGTGTATTCTTTAAATCTCTAATGGATAAGTCTTTGCACAGCACTTTCAAGTGAAGCAGTCCAAAGCTGGGGAAAAGTCAGTCACCCTTCAACTCTAAAGGCTGGACTTATGCCTGGCCCGAAGTACAGCATTGTACAATATCCATCCACATCATATAAGCTTCTAACTGGTGTCATATCTTTCACAGTACTTTTTACCGAGAAGACGTATCAAAACATCAAACGTCCTTATCATAAAAACTAGCTTTTCCTATAAAACTACAATCATGAAATCACGTGGGAAAAGTTTAGTTTTGGGGAGTAAGAATTTTCATGCATTTGCAAACTAAAGCAACATAGATTTGTTTTTTCTATCTACTAAAAGCCACACTGTCACTTTCGCAGGGCGAGTCTTTCTTCACACAGTAGAAGAGCTACAAGATCACCAGCAGTAAGGGTCTTATAATTGGGATGAAGCCATTTTTAACAGCACCTTACGGCAAAAAAAATTCCCAGATTTTTTTACATCAGTGCTACCCCATAAGTCTGGCTTACAAATTTTAGAAATGAAGATGCATAAAGTTATTGGTACATTTGAGTTTTTAACTGATTATTTATACTTCCAGCCCTCACACGCAAGGTTTCGGCACTTGGCAGAACATGTTTATTTACACGCTATGTAATGACCTCGAGATTGGAATTGCCAAAAATCTTGAAGTTTGATCAGAAAACTAAGCCTTAAATTCTAGCTGCTTTTAAAAACCCAACACCCCAGAATATTTAAGTGTCTTTTAAGGACCCATTAGAAAGAAAAGCTTGCTGGCTGTCCAGAGAATTTATAAAACAAAGCTCCACTGATCATCCCATTATACCTTTGCACTGCAAAGGAATGGAGCCTGTAAAGGACAGGTACCATCAGGGACGTCCTTTCAAGAGAGATAGGTCAGACAGTTTAATGGAGAAAGAATGGGATGCTACAATGGCTGTTGTGAGTGTTTAACCCTTTTGTATGCCTTTGGAGGACTTCTTTACCCTCCCTACCCTTCTGTCTGCTGCCTTTCTTCTCTTTGCCTCCAAGCTCTTAAGGTTTATGAACTATTCCTCTTTCTGGCATCTGTGCTTACCAAGGCAACTTCTGATCCTGTAGCACCAAAAGTCCTATTTTCATCCTCAAGGCTTTCAAACAAGCTTCGTTCACAGTTTCTGTATAAAGGCTCCTTCCTCGGCTTTCCTAGTGCAATTCTAAGAAGACAGCCTGGTAGTCTTTTCCTTCTCTGCAGGCTCCTTCTGGTCTCCTCTCCCACATAGTTGTTTTCCCTCTGGGCCTCTCTTTGTCCCTCTCGTCTGTACTTTATTTTCTGAGTAACCTAGTCTAGTCTCAGGAATGCACCCTAGTATTTTAAAATGTACTGCTGTCAAGAAAAATAGAGAGCTGCTTTCCCTGTTGCCACATAGGAACAGCACACAAGCAGCCAGAGCTGCCCCTTTCTTTGCCTTTCTTTTCCCCTTCTTTTACATCTTCTCAAGTACCTCAGAAAGGCAAACCTACGTCATCTTTCCCTGGCGTAGCACCAACCAATGGCAGAGACATCGGTCAAAAGATGTTTGGAAAGCCTCAACAATATTTTCAAGCTTGGGATTTTCAAGGAAAATTTCCAATTCCACACTGACCAGGACAGGAGTTCCAGGTTGCAAAGCCTACCTCCCTGATGAAGTTAAAAGCACATTCAAAAAGGAGAGGGGTTGAGATGGCGTTTCCCCTCTTTCTTCAAGACCCCTCTCTTCCCCCTCCAGGTTTACAATTCTGTGAGGTCTAGTGTTGTCCAGATGTTCAGGGAAGATGCAGGGCATTAAAGACAGAAGCCAAAAAACTGGGGGCAGGGAAACGAGGATGCAGTAAGAGAAATCCTAGAGCAGGGACAGGGTTGCCGGAGCGAGAATATACTGGAATTAGTCTGAAAACTGAATGGAACCTTAGGGAAAAAATCAGCACCATTGATTATTAGTCTCTCTCGGGGCATACCTACTTCATCAGCTCAAGACAAACAGGGAAATAAAGTACATTTCTCCACAAAGCTCTTTTCTCTGGTAACAGTTTCCAGATTTTCTAGACCACAACGATACAATCTGTCTTCCTAAAGCTAACTCCTCTACAATATTTAAGGTATAAATTCATAGAAACAGACAATAGAAAAAATCATGGAAATAGAGAAATTAGACAAGATCCATGATCTAATACCCCAGGATTTCTGGTCCAGAAAGACAGATGATGCTTGAGAAACAACTAAAGCCTTTTGTGGGCAATCACGCAATAAAATCAAGCTAAAGGGGGAAAGGTTTGGGGTTTTTTTTTGGTTTGGCTTTTTTTTTTTTTTTTTTTGTTGGCCAGGAAGCCTCTCTTGGAGGCTGTAAAGTAACTTTCTCAACACAGCCATAATATAAGCTTTAACAAAGACAAATGTAATGTCCTGCACCTGGAAAGAAGTAATCCCAAGCAGCAGCACAAGCTGGGGACTGATGGGCTGAGGAGCAGCTCTGCTGAAAGGGCCCTGGGAGTGCTGGAGTGCCAGCAGACAGCGAGCTAAATGGGAACCAGTGGTGTGCCCTGGCAAGGAAGGTGGCCAGCAGTCTCCTGGGCTGCACCAGCAAGAGTGCAGTCAGTAAACCAAGGAATACGGCTATTTCAATCTACTTCGAACCCATTAGGCCTGTGACAGTTTTGGTCCCCTCAGTTGCAGAAGTTAGGAAGTGGGGGCCACCAGGATTATTAGGGGGTTGGGGAACTTGACAAATGAAGAGAGGCTGGAGGGACCAGGTTTGCTCAGCCTGGAGAAGAGAAGGCTCAAGGGGGATCTAATCACAGTTCTTGAATATCTAAAAAGTTAGTTATAGAGGAAATGGAGCTATTCTCTTCACAAGGATGCCCGCTGACGGGACAAGAGGCAGTGGGCACGAGCTGCTTCGAGGGAAATTCTGTCTGGATATAAGAAAAAAAATTCTTCCCTGTGAGAGCAGCTGGAGATTGGAAGAGGCTGCCCAGGGAAGTGGTGGACTCTCACGTGCTGGAAATGCTGAAGATTGTTTGAATAAATTGCTGTAGCAACCTGTGTTGAAGAGAAGGTTGGACCAGATAATCTCCAATCAGAACTTTCTGTGAATCTCTATCCCTGCAGTCTTGCTAGCTATATCAAGAGTGTTGTCAGTCCCTTCTCCCTCATCTCCCTCAAGCCAGTAGAGGCTTCTACTGCTCCGGGGATACATGATATTTATTTCCAGTCATCACTAATCTTTCATAAGCATAATCTTTCATAAGTTTTCACTTTAGTTCTCTTTAAAGGGAGGAGGAGCATGGGAGGTAATATCAGACTTCTCCCATGACAGTTTCGTTTGCAGTCAAGACATTCAAGGAGAGTTATATTATGGGAGGATTTTTTAACCTTCAGTAACAAGGCTTAATTAGGGATCAAGAGCAAGTGTTATAGCACAGAAGAGACACCTCTGAATGCTCATTCTTATCGGGCTTTTGTTCCAATTAAGCTGGTTAGCAAGGGAGGTAAGAGCATTTGCCTCTGAAGTACAGACATTACAATTTTAAATTTTACTTCAGCTGAAAAATCTGAGTAAGTGCGACCTCTTGAAGACTAGATGTATTTGTGAAGAAATGGTGAGGAACCTGTACAGCTTTTACCTCATTAAAATATTTCAACACTGCAAGGAGTAAGCTCATGCTGAAACTCAAACCCAAATTTCTTATTATTCAAGACAATATGAATGAAAATAAAACTTGGAAAACCATTCAGGAAAGAAAGCCTGGTTTTGTTCTCACAGTATCAACCGATCTGGTCAGCAACTGTCACAAGGGTGCGAATTTACTCACACACATACTTCTCAAATAACTACAGTAACACAGTATTTTGAAGGAGGATTCCATCCCACCTCCCCAATACCACTGACTTCAGCAGAAGCAAAATCAGGCTTCAGAGCTGCCTGTTTTGGATCAAGCAAGGCTAAGAAGCAAAAGGTGCAACCTTGCAATACCCTACATTGGTTACACACCAGTAAGGGACATAGCCGTGGGTGGATAGGTAAAGCTAAGGAAGAGGCAGAGCTTTCCTTTGCTAGCAATTAACAAAACACTGTAATGGGCTGTAACAGCAACAGATTATTTTTCCATTAGAGCAAAGAACAGTAGGATTTAATCCTCTAGTTGTTCTCTGATGTACCACCATTTGAGTCCAGGCAAACTAAAAGTCTTGCCTTACAAGTCCAGATGGTAGGAGAGGAAAAAATACAACGTAAACATAGATATGAAGGGAAGTCCTGGCGATTTTGCTGAAGGCTAAAAAACCAATCTCAGTTTTTCCAAGAGAAATACTGATGACTTCATATGACATCCTACATTTCACAAGGAAGGAACATGGCATGATTCCTTTAATCCACTCTGTTTTACATAAGCATCCAGGTAAAGTTAAAAATGCTATTTTATAGCAATGAAAAACCTGCACAGGAAAGGTGTACATGGCTATATGAATTAGCACAGTCATTCTTTATTCATTAACTTTAATGAGCTTTATATGCAAAAGGGACAAGGTAATTTCCAGAATTTGTAGCCACAATTTTGCTATGGCTAAATTCACTCCTTTTTGTTGCACAGAGGACGTATGTAAAAGTGAAGCCAGTTTCAGAAGGTTTTGTTTTGTATCAGTTTTTCGTAGATCTCTAGAATTAGCCTGAAGGATCCTTTTACAGAGTACATAAATATATAAAATATTAGGACAACACTGCGATGCAAAAAGGATCTTAAATTGCTCATCCAAGGAGATGACATAATGAATACTGACATAATTTCCAAGCAGCAAAGCAAAACTAGGTCAAATCACATTGACCTATCTAACATAATAAGTCTTTTTTTTCAGATTTTTACAATGTAGACTGTGTCTGCAGGCATTAGTGTCCCCTGTTATCAATGTATAGTGTTGTCACTCTGCTTTAATGTCTTATCACCATGTTGTGTTAATTAGACCAAAACAATATAGTGCACTTTTGAACTGCTTAACTCCCAGTTTGAAATCTCTGCCTAAACTATACTTCTGAGGTTATCCAGTTAGAAATGAAGTCATTAACTCTTTATGGTCACTTTTTTCAATAGGTGTTACTAAGGCTGGTGGAATAACGTAACTTTGCATACAGATCAAAATCTAAGCTTCGTAAGTTGCCTATTATTTGTCAAAAACCAGGTCCGCACAGCTAACATCTGCCAGCAAGCAAAGTGCACGCTAATTTTGATGGCACTCGACACAAGGCAGAACCCTGGCATATACACTCTCCTGAGCATCATGTGGACAAATCTGCTCGGTGCTTGGCCATCACGTGTCCCTCCGAAGCGCTTTGTCCACACGTGGTGCTCTGAAAGGGACAGTCCCTTCCCTTGCTTAGGGCAGCCTTCCCTTCCCCTACTCTTGCTGTTCCTCTGCACGTCAGATTTACAGTACACGTATTTTTCAGTGAGACTATAAAGAGTTCTGTAGGTTTCCACCTACAGCCTCTCCTGACTCCCACAAGAGCAGAAACATGAGAAGCGAGAGCCGTACCTGTCTGTGTCCCTGCCTCCAGAGCTGAGGTGGGACCAGAGACCAGGCTGAGAACTTGAGGCCCCAGCTTCCCAGGGAAGGAGGAGAAAAGCTGAGGCAGGAGACAGAGGCAGACCTTGGTGCTCCACAAAGCAGAAGACATCAATAGAGTTTACATCTGCCGCTAGAATACGTAGATTTTGCAATAAGGCCATAATCTTAGAGGGGGAAACCCAGTGTGTTCCAATGATAAAGCCCCTTCCAACGCTTTTGAAGCTTGCTTGGTGATGAAGAGTACCTTGAAACTGGGATCCTGGCTGTTCTTATGACAGAGTGGCTGGATTTGGCAACTCCAATTCTAAACATATCTATGTGTGTGTTGATATATATGTAAACGTGTGGTGTTTCTCTTTTCTTTGTGTTTTCTTCTTTTTTATGTCTCCAATTACCTCTCAGGAAGAAAAAAAAAAATAAACAAAACCAGCCAACCAAAAAAAAACCCCAACAACAAAAAAAAGAGGGATCATGTTTCCATATGGACAACTACAGAAAAAAAGAAGAGAATTTTTTTGAGAGCCATTTGGCCATAAAATACTGATTTCCCAGTATTTTTTTGGAAGAAAGCACCGGCCTCAGCTAATGCTCAGAATACATTTTCTAATAAGAAAACAGAGATGGAGATCCCAGACATGGTCAGGGGGAGGGTCTCAGCAAAGCAAGCTCCCTCTTCACCTGAGTCTTAAGTAGCGCATCGGCTGGCCGATGGATTAGGATCATACCTACAGCTCTGGTGGGGGGGGGAGGGTCTCTCAGAGCTCCTGCTGCAGCTGTTCAGTAATTAAATACCTGCAGACCCGAAGAGCCAAGTTAATGCCATTAGTCACGGGCACCTGGTCGGGATGCAGGGGTGCCGAAGGCAGGCGGTGGGCGCTGCCGAGGGCCCGCAGGTGCAGGGGCAGCACAAGGCGGCCGGGCTGCAGCCTGATGGGAGCTTGTCGGCACCACCAGAAGCATGAGAAATATGTCGGCCCCCCCTGCCCCGAAATGTGGAGCAACTGTCAGAGCGTGTCACCAGCTCCTTTCTGGGGCAATGAAATACCCCCTCCGTAAATATTTTCATTACAGTCTATCACACTACAATGAAAAATCCTATCAGCCCCATGGACCTCCCCGTTTACTGTCCCACTAAGCCAGGAGTAAAAGCCTGGCCTCTCTTTTATTTGTCTCACTATCTTCAAATTGCTCTTGCACCCAGCTATCTCAACACTTATGCAATCAAAAAAGTTTTATCGTACTTCAGGGCCAAACAAACATCGCCTGTTTGCCAGCGTTTTTGTCCTCCCACATCCCCTTGGGAAGATATAAATAATAATGATAAACAACCATGACACGACAGCAAATCGGAAAGAATTTTAAAGAATTAAAAGCTATTTTTATTGTTTAGAAAAGAGATCAAAATCAGCTTCCTACCCTTTAGCGCCTTTCCCAGCTTTCAGACAGGGTGGATTCTGCACTGCAAGCCGGGGATCTCGGGGATATACAGTAATTCCTTACAGCTTGCTAAAGCATTACAAGCTCTAAGCTGCACGACGGTAATAAAAGACTTCGAACAGGCTAAAGAATGGAGCTCCCTAAGAAGTCTGAAATTCAGTTCAAACAAACACCAGCGCGCATTCAAAAGGCTATTCACACCGTCGTATGCGAATACGGGTCTGCTCCTTTCTCTCAGCTCAGTCTTCACCCACGGCCAAACCAAATAGTTTCTCCAAATGCTGAAGCATTTCCTGAGCTCCAGCACATCCCCTCAGCATTTACCACCGCCAGCTCCTCGTTCCCGGCAGTTCGTTCTCCTCGACCCCAGGCTCCGGCAGACCCCTTACCTCTGGCGCTACTCTGCGGGAGGGACTCTGAGGTCTGACAACTTTTTGCGGAGCTCAGAAGCTGCTGAAGCCCTCCGTGCGGCTGCCTGCCGGCTTCCCCGTTCCCTCCCCAGCGGGGAAGCCCTGGGACTGGGCAGCGGTGGGAAGCCGGCAGCCAGTGCCGGGCCCGCGGGAGGGAGAGAGCCGGAGCCGGATCTCATCAAAGGCAGGAGGCCTGGTGGGGATCAGAGAGAGGGAGATACACATCTAAATAATTCAGAGGCTAATAAAAGCTTTAGGTTGGGCTCTGTTCGAGACGCGAGACGAGGCTGAGTTTCGATGCGTTTCAGGCTGCCCTCGACGCAGAATGCTGCGTTACCTAATAGCCCGGCACTGACGAACCAACATCATTTTAAGAGTACTCCACATAAAGTTTATGAGGAAAGTGGCTATGCCTGGTTTTGTATTTTTATAGCTTTAGCTTTAGGTTGAAATTCTATCAAGTGAAGATTTTGAGAACTTCAAGTCTGACCTCTACAGGTAGGATGCTGAAATAGGTACAGTATCTTTTGATAGTGAATTGTGTGCAGGACTTCTAGAAATTGGAGAAAGGTAATGGATCAGATGTACTACACAACATCAGCTTATCACCACTGCATCTCTAAAGCCGTATTTTAAAAACACTGCTACCTGTAGCATCATCTGTGGTAATTTGGTTCCTACAAATGCTTTCTTGCAAAGTACATAGACGGTGCAGCAACAGCATAAAAAACACACCCAGCATGAACATTTTAACATTCAAAAGTGTTACAGAGTTTTCCTTCTGCTTTTTATTATCTCTCCCCCGTCCTTCCCAATCTTCCCTATGATCTGCTCTTTCGGAGCTCCAGAAACAAACGTCACTTTGAAACCGATAACATCCATTTGCGTTTTGCAAAACTGATGTTTTTAAATGCCCTGATTGGTGCCACCTTTTTCTAATCAGAACCAACCATTCTAACAAACTACCCTTTGTCCGGGGATCCTGTCCCCTCTGTTCCCACCAACCTACAGCACATGTTGCTATAGCTACCCTGCATGTCTATTTACCACACAAGTGATCAAAGGGAGCAGACAACACACATACACACACGCACAGAAAAACCTCGCCAGGCTTCCTACCGAGCAATGTCCAGCCGCTAATTAACTGATACACTCCCAGCCTGCGGACCCCGTACACTTGTTTTCTTTATTCTGAGCGGTACACAAAAAAATAAAAGCAGCATTCTCCGAGATGCTCATTCTTCCCTTACAGACCAAACAAACAACAAAACGTCCCAAGATGAACTTTAAAAGAGAATTTCCTAAAGCGCGGCTAAGGATTACAGCGCTACAGGATAAGAATACAGCTTTTCGACTGAGGAACACATTAAGAATTTTAAAAGGTATGCAAAAGAAAATAGGAAATAAGAAACACATGCTAAGAACTTAAACAGCTGCAAGGAAAGGGCATGATTTTGAATTTTGCATGTGTTTTGCACTGAAATTGTATGCAGCATTTATTCACTTGGCGAATTATATGCACGCTAAAAGCTATATGACTGCAGTCATGACAAGTAATTGTAATGGCTTTATGTGCCTTGGAAACACAGTTTTTCATTTTTAGGTGGCCTGTCAGTTAACAGTCGTTTTGTTGAACCTCTTAATGTGACAAAGGGCTCAAGTCTGCCTCGATCAAAGTCAATGGGACTTCAACAGAAAGACACCAAAATAAGGAGTTGCATTTGTTGTCAATGATACTCCCACGAGCTGCACTTCAGGGATATGTTGTAGGCAAAAGTATTAAAATTCGTCAAACATTTGATTTCCTGTGAAGTATGCTTAGCCAACTTAAAACAGAGCCCACAGTGCCCTCTCCAGTTCTGCAGCAAATTCGGGGAATCCAGCCAGGTAACTGTGTCCAGCCACATGAAACCACTGCTCAACTACATGAAGGCTGAGCATCTTCTCAGGAGTTTGCATCACTTGCAAGATTCCTTACTTAGGAATTTCTTTTAAAGTAATAAACTGAGCCGAGTAGTCTGCAAAGCAGAAAATGTTACCTGCAAAGGCGCTTTTTTGTCAGGTTAGTTGGGTTTTGTGCCTTCAACCATGTTAGATACCTTTAAAAAAAATTGCATTTCTGCTTCCTAACACTAGTCTTATAGCACGCTAGCACACCCAAATGGGTGTATTTCCTGTGGATGCTTAAACTTTTACAGGTACATGGTGACCAGTGCACTTTCACAGACGTCACATGCAAAGCAATAAGATAGACATTGTCCCATTTTGGCTACTGGAGCTTGTATGTGAGGTCATTCTATCAGACAGCAAAGAGACACCTCTTGCTGAGGTTTTCACAATTACCACCTAAAACTGACTGCTTCTTCATACCGTCTCATTTACAAATCTCAACACAACATTTAAACCAGCCCCTGTTACCTGCTGGAGACTATCAGCCTGGCACAGTGGTAAAGCAGGTCGGATCTCATCAACTCGACAGGCTGCATATTACATTTCTACAGCAGTTCCTGCACTTTTGTTGGGGAAATTAGCGCATTTGTCTTGCTGCGTGCTGTTGCTCAGTACCTGTGGGCTGCCTTTGGGCCAGAAGAGTCATCGGCATAATACACGGTTTCATTCCAACACCCGCAACACGCTGTCTGCTTGGTGGTTTAACTCCGCGCCCCCAAATTAAGCGATAGCTCCCACCAAGAGCCTCTCAAAGTGGGAGAGCACTCGCTCCCAGAGCCTGAGAAGAGGAAGGAGTTAACCCACCCCCCTACTGCCTTACAGCCAGCTGGTGTAAGGATGGGGAAGGGAGCACCAGGGAAGGGCAGGGAAAGCACCAGGAGAGGTAGGGAGAGAGGATCTCGAGGCGGAAGAGCAGGTAAAAAAAGCTCTCTGTTACTCTGAACAGCAGGGCCATAAAAGAGCCAACAAAAAAATCACCTCCTTCGTATTCCTCTTTCCCATAACAATTTCAAACCAGAAGCGGGAGCGAGGGCTCCAGCTGCACATGCCTTTCCTGCTCCTAAGTGGCTGCTGGAATGGATTTCCTAAACATTTTGTACGGTTAGTTCGTAGCTCATCACGACCTTCAGTTCCCACTAAAACGAGAGGTCTGCTGCAGGGGGTGGGGGGGTCGCTGCTCCCCGTGGCTCTGTTCCCCCCCCTTGACCTCCAGCTCCCAGGATTTTGTCCCTCAGGCCCTAGCAGCGCGCACAGACTAACACCCCCCCCCCACCCCCGGCAAACTGAAAATATTCGCACCCAACAAACCACCCAAACCCGGAGAAATACTCCTGAATCCTTCACTTGGCGGGCGGGGGGGAGGAACCGCACTCGTGGGCAGGTGTTTAAACAAACTCTGGCAGCGCTTCAGCGGCCGCTCCCCACCCGCCCCCCCGGGGGGGAGGCACGGCGGGGCCGGGGGGGGAACGACACGGGGGGGGGCGCGGGTCCGTCCCGCCTCGGGAACGCGCGTCCCCCCCGCCCCGCATGGCTCCGGCGGGGAGACGGGGGGGCGGGGGGGGAAGGAAGAAGACACCTACGGGGAAGGGCCGGGCTCTGCAAGAACGAGCCCGCCTGTGCCTGCACCTCTTCTTAGGCTGGAATGTCTCCCTCCCTCCCCCTCCAAAAGAGGAAGAGGAGGGAGGGTTCGTGTGTGCGTTAACACACACACACACACCCCCGCCACCCACTCTGACTTACCCTGCTCTTTTAACCCACCGCCTCTGAACCTTCATCGCCCAGGCTTCAGGTAGAAATATTTCAGGAGGGGAAAGTGTGTGTTTCACAGAGCGTGATTTACTCTCTGGTGTTGCCAGGCTGGAACGGCCGCTTCTGCCGCTTTCTCAATTCCTGGTTGGCAACCCCCTGTGCCAAAGTACCCTCTTGTGGTGATAATGATTTCTGATGACTACGTGCGTCCAACTGACCAACTTCAGCTACGCGGTATATGAAATGCCCTTCATTTTGCTTCCCAAGGACAAGAATTCCCCTCTCTCTTTTAAAGAGCTATAAAGGTAATTTTTTGGGCTAGTGGGAGAAAGAAACACCTTTCCTCCCCCCATCACCTGTAGCCTCTCTTTCTTCACCCTTCCCCACCTCCTGTAACTTATAGAAAACTGGTGTAAGGGGGCTGAGATTTCCCACCCTGGTTCCAGAAACCGAGCGGAAAACAAATGCTCCATTTGCACTACAGGTGCAAAATCCTCACACATGCATTCCCTGGACGTGAACTATAAAAGTCCCACTGAGAGCTGAATGAATAACGTCCACACAGAAAAGAACCTAGAAAACTTCTCTCATTTCCTCGTATTTACCCATTGCCTACCTAGAAAATAACATATTAAGTGCAAGTTTCGGAAGTGGACTAGCAAGGCTTTTTAAACTGGGACAGATCTCTGATTCAGTCTTAAGATACAGCCCAGCCAGTTTTCCTTGCTCCCACAAGGCTCTTCTAACTGCACATTGTTGTTGTAAAACTATGAACAGCGAGAATCAAAAACATTTTGCCACTGTGCCTTTTAACTGCGAGAACGAGAATAAAAGCTCCTTTTGTCTCCTCAGGTGAATAGAAGTCTTAAAAAAAAACCTTCCTCATTTGAATAACCTTAGAAAAAAAAAATCCCTAGAAAACCCATCTTAAAGTACTTTTGTGAAGCTGTAAGACAGCTTGAAACTACTACATTTTAAAACAATCAGAAGATTAAAGCACTGGCAGGCAAGGAACTCATGCAGAGCTGTTTAATAAATTATCCCTGGGCTGAATTATTGGCATATTTAGGCTTATAACACAGCAAGTTCTTTCCCTCTCGCATGTCACAAACAGGGCTGCGAGACAGCCTACACAATGCACTTAAACCATGGCAAACTGGAATTGATTTACATCCTTCGCAACCCGCTTTCATGGCCCGTACAACCCCGAAACGCACAATGACCTGCATGGCATCACTGCCTACCGGGAGGATTAAGCAAAAACCTTCATATCAGTTAATTTTTTTTTACTCTTTTTTTTTTTTTTTTCTTCACCCTGGAAACTTACTTTTGACAAGGTTAAGAAACAAGAAGGGGGAAGGGGGGGGGAAGGCAGATGGAGCTCCGTAGGGGTTGGTACCGATACCACCCGGGGCCGGTGAGGCGAGGAGAGCCCCGACAGCCCCCGGACGGGGGCTGTCGGGGCTCTCCTCGCCTCACCGGCCCCAACGGGCAGCGTCTCCTTACCTGCCTCATGGTGAGATTCCCATCATCCATCCAGCCGGCAAGGGGCTGCTCACACCGCGCTGCTGTCGGCCGGGCAGAAATCCATCAAGTTTCCCACCGTAATTTGGTGGACTTGGCAGCGCTGGGTTAACGGTTGGACTTGAGGATCTCCAAGGTCTTTTCCAACCTAAACGATTCTATGTAAGCAAGTCCCCACCACCACCCCCTCCCTCTTCCTCCTCCCTATTTTTTTTTTTTTCCTTCCCCCCTTTTTATCCTTTGCTGGGGGGACTCATTCTTAAGACAACGTCAAGTTTCCCAACCTTCCTTCCCCAGCCTATTAAAAGTCGGGAGCGGGGAGGCAACTGTCCGCCTGGCTCTTATTTCAAACCGCAGCCCAGGGATGTAGTAGTTGGCTGAATTGGGCCATGAAATAGCCTCGCCAATCAGGAGGAAGGGGAGGGAGGTAGAGCACATAAAGGCTGCCTACACGAGGATTAGGAAAGCTTTCAAGGATTTAAAAGACTGAAAGCAGCTGGAAACAGTGTCTAGGGCTACAAAGAGGGAAGTCAATTTGCGGTGTAAGAGATTATTCCCATTCTCGTCTCACTGCTCCGGGTCTGCTTGGAGCTTGACCGGCTCCCAGGACTTCAGCGAGAAAATGTAAATGTCCAGCGAAACTATCAAAACATCTGAGTGACGCAGAAACACTTAACAGCCGCCCAGTAAAGTGGCAATATTCCCTAGTAGTCGGAGCCACATGCGCTCCAGAAGCACCAATTTCCTCATGTCAGATTAAAAAGTAAATTACATAATGACATGAGGAGGAAGTAGTAAAATACAGTCTGCCATCTACATCAAGAGCAAATGCCTGTCTGCCGGAAGGAACAGAAGGATGCCTGTGCATCCATAGGCTTCGGAAATGTTTTGCTGCAAAGCTTTATTTGTCTCAGTGGCAAATGCTTAATTAGCCTTAGCTTTTGTGTGCTATCTGCTTTCCCTTCTTTAGGGAGGGCGGTTTCCTCATTCCTGAAGCTTAGTTCCTCATGCAAGATAACACTGGACCCCAAATGCAACTTCAAAGAAAATAATAATAGTAGATGTTTTATTTTTTATTTTTTTTTTTAGATTTTAACAATGAGATCAGCTTCTATCTGCTGCGCCTTGGTGGCTTTCATTAAAATAAACAAACAAAAGGCAAAAAAACTCCTCCAAATCTGAAGTGCCATTGCTGCTTGAGTTACACCTTTCTTGGGTAAAAAAAAAAAGAAAAAGAAAACACAACAAAAAAACCCCAGAGAAATACAAACCTGCACATTCATACCACCCACTCTTCTCCACATTCTTTGAATCTAACTTAGTATCAGTTCAGAAGCCTGTCAGTCTCTCTGTTCCACTCTAAATGGAAATCTGTCTTTTGATCTCAGGGGACAATCAGGCAAATCTGAAGAAAAGCCCCAATATCGTGGATTCGCTTCTGCAAGAGCTTTATCTACCAAGGCAAAAAGTAGTCACTATCCCGAAAAATTCCTATCAGTACAAGAAATCTTACTTAATTGAGCTGCAGAAAAAGAATGTTACAATGATGTGCTGCCAGGATTTTAATTAAAGGCTTCCTAAAATATATTTCCTTTTAACTTATGATAAGCTCCAGCACCGGGTATGTCACAGGTAAAGAAAGAAAAAGTCTGAAGTATTTATTCATTTGCTTTCCCATTTAAAGACAACAATGATTTTTCTCGTAAGTGCAACCAAGAAAGTAGTTTGCACAGTATTAGCACTGACCAGCTCAGAAGCAAGGCATGGATGGAGGGAAAATGTGATTTAAAGCGCGATTGCACCTCATCCAGGGCTGACTGTGCTCTTGCCTGGTCCATGTCCTCAGGTGGAAGGATCCAGTTATACGCTTTAACGTTCCACAGAAACCAGCTGTCTCCAGGGATCAACGCGGCACATTGCGTAAGGGCAAGACCAGCCATTTACACTAGCCCACGTGGAGACAGCTTAGCAATCCTCCAGTGACGGTCTAGTCCTGCACACTTGCCCAACGGCCCCAAGCAGCTGCAATGCACAGAGCCGGGTACGTTAAGAGCACTTAACAGGAATGCTTGTCCTCTGCTCCCCAAACATAGCTTGGTGGCCACGTGTCACTTGAAATGAGTATGTGGTATGCAAAGACCTTTTACTGTGGTTAAAACTAGGAGAATCCTCCCCAGGGTGCATTCAAAGGAAGCATAAAAATTCTTTTCTGAGGTAATTACAGCCTTAGGGATAAACTTCCCAGGTGAAAGTGATTTAGCAAAAGGTGCAAAACTTACAAAATTAATAAGGATTATAAAGGATTCACCCCAAAACCTGGTATTTTGTTTCAGGACTTTAAGATGGGGATTCTGAGGACTGTTTCACAGTTTCACGTGGAAACGTAACGAAAGACTCAGGAAGAACTCCAACATTATAAAGATAAAACAGTTGCACTCCTTTTCATATACAACATGCACTGCTTACAGGATGGGATGGGAATTGCATTTTTCTGAAAACTCTGCAGAATGTGTCATCAAAAAATGAGCTAGTTCTATAGGATGAAAAAGATAAAATCATTAAAATAAAAAAAATTGGCAGTGACACACGTTCGGGGGGAGGGGGTGCAGACTATTCTTTTAATTGAAATAACCAAGTGTCATAGGCAGCCCCCGTTCTAATTCTGCCATTCACTTTCCACCTTTGAGGAACACGCTTTGTGATCAACCCGCACGGCAGCAGTACAGCAGTAGATTCCGAAAACTAGGTTCTGCACTTAACTTCTCACCTCTGTCCCTGGGAAGGTCTCACCTCTGTCTCACCTCTGTCCCTGGGAAGGTAATGGAGCGACTCATTCTGGATGTCGTCTCCAAACACGCTGAGGAGCAGGAAGTTATTGGAAGTGGTCAGCATGGATTTACCAAGGGCAAATCATGCCTGACCAATCTGAGAGCTTTCTATGATGTTATAACTGGTTGGCTGGATGAGGGGAGAGCCGTAGATATCATCTACCTTGACCTTAGCAAGGCTTTTGACACTGTCTCCCATAACATCCTCATTAGGAAGCTGAGGAAGTATGGGCTAGACGAGGTGACAGTGAGGTGGATCGAGAGCTGGCTGAGTGACAGAACTCAGAGGGTTGTGATCAGTGGCACAGAGTCCAGTTGGAGGCCTGTAACCAGTGGTGTCCCTCAGGGGTCAATACTTGGACCAATTTTGTTCAATATATTCATTAATGACCTAGATGAGGGGACAGAGTGTATCCTCAGCAAGTTTGCTGATGATACCAAGCTGGGAGGGGTGGCCGACACTCCAGAGGGCCGTGCTGCCATCCAGCGTGACCTGGACAGGCTGGAGAGCTGGGCAGAGAAGAACCTAATGAGGTTCAACAAAAGCAAGTGTAGGGTCCTGCACCTGGGAAGGAAGAATGCCAAACACCAGTATAGGTTAGGGGCGGACATGCTGGGAAGCAGCTCTGAGGAGAAGGACCTGGGGGTCCTGGTAGACAGCAAATTATCCATGAGCCAGCAGTGTGCCCTTGTCGCCAAGAAGGCCAATGGCATCCTGGGCTGCATAGGGAAGACTGTGGCCAGTAGGTCGAGGGAGGTCACTCTCCCCCTCTACTCTGCACTGGTGAGGCCACAACTGGAGTACTGTGTCCAGTTTTGGGCTCCCCAGTTCAAGAGGGACAGGGAACTACTGGAGCGAGTCCAGCATAGGGCAACCAAGATGATTATGGGACTGGAGCACCTCCCTTATGAGGAAAGGCTGAAAGAGCTGGGACTCTTTAGCCTGGAGAAGAGAAGGTTGAGGGGGGACCTGATTAATGTTTACAAGTATCTAAAGGGTGGGTTTAAGGAGGACGGAGCCAGGCTCTTTTCAATGGTTCCCAGCGACAGGACAAGGGGCAATGGGCACGAGCTAGAACATAGGAAGTTCCGTTCAAATACACGGAAAAACTTCTTTACGGTGAGGGTGACAGAGCACTGGAACAGGCTGCCCAGGGAGGTTGTGGAGTCCCCTTCTCTGGAGATTTTCAAGACCCGCCTGGATGCAGCCCTGAGGGATGTGGTTTAGGCAATCCTGCTCTAGCAGGGGAGTTGGACTAGATGATCTCTAGAGGTCCCTTCCAACTCTGAAGATTCCGTGATTCCGTGATTCCCAAGATCTTTTGAGTGGCATGAGAGGAAGAGAGAGGGTCCACATCTGAATTGGTTTTGAGGGCAGTCAGCGTCCGAAGACACAATGGTGCAGCTAGATGTGAGGAAGAGGAATTGCCACTTGGGATGCAAGAAAAGGCAGGCGCTGTTTTTCACACCTTCCTCTGAACATCCTTTTTCATATCTATAACCCACATGTGTATGCATGCATGAGAAAGTCATACGAGCTTTGGGGAAGTGAAAGAAGCTTCTGCCCCTGAAGGAGGACACCTTTTGTAGTCTGCCCAGTGGGGACCCACAGAGGGAAGGGCAGCCAGAGGAGGTGGTGCCAGGTGTGAGTTCAGGCATTGGTGGGCACAGAGATCTGTGCAAGCGAGACAAAAGTCATGGCTGGGAGGCCAATAGTTTTAGAGGATTCTTAAGGGATTAATTCAAGTTAAAAGACAAACGGCCACAAGTACACCAAACCATTGGCAGTTTTACATTCTGTGAACTCTGGTTATCAGCAGTAATGGTCAGATCCCCCTTATCAAACCTCAGTTTAACCTGCCCTGGGAGTTCTGAGTGACTCCAGCAGACATAGAAGTACAAAAGTAGCTCTGACCTTGCTGCTCATTGCAGGTGTCTGCCACACTCCTTATCACACATCAAGCACCTCTCAGGCAAAAAGGGCAGACACGCAAGCCCTCCACCCAGCCTCATGTCTCAAGCACCGTGTTGCCCCATTCACTAAAGCAGAGGTAAGGGGGGATAACTTTAGCTGGGCTTCCGTTACCAGCAGACTGACCCAGCAAGAATTTCAGTGTGGTCCATGCTGTTCTGCTCCTGACCTGGCAAAAGTAGCTACCAGGTACTTGTGAGAGCTCAGTGTCTCGGGTGCTAACTCGCAATCCTGCCTCCTGTTGCTACTTAAGATAAAGAGGTAATTTTAGCATGTGTCCTGAGCCGACTTAAATAGCCAAAAAGCTTTGGTAGTTCCTATAAACATGCATCAAAACCCACCATCGTGTAATACCAGGTAAAAAGTGTACATTATGTACAAATATAATGTATTTTTACTAAAACATAGTAAATGATTGTGTGTTCTTTGTCAGCACGTCAACTCTCGTTCTGGAAAAGTTCAGCTGAGTTTAGTGGGATGAGGCTCAGTTCAGTGCTCATCAATGCAGTGGACGAGTTTGTAGGTTTTAAATTGTGAGAAGGCAAGGACAACAATCTTGATACCAAAAATTTCGCACTGTTTCAACATCTGAAACTTTTGCTCATTCTGATTTGTTAATTAAACCTTCCTCAATTAGCTTCATTCTTTCCAATAAATTGCGAAACATAGGAACATTTTTGAACCTAATTGCGAAACATAGGAACATTTGAACCTAATGTAGAATTACTCGGTCACTGGAGGTTTTTTGGTGTAGTACCATTTTATGTAGTCCAGACCAAGCTCGGTCTGCACCGGCTGCAGGGAGAACGCAGAACGGGAAGTGGACAAAAGGACTTTCTTTCATTAGCTGAATTCCAGCTGCTGTGGAAATCCTTCTGGGCCCAGAGAATTTGATATACGCTAAAGACAGAAGAACCACTCCATCTCCTTACAGAGTTGTCCCAAATAGAGACAGACCAGACCCCAGGATCTGATTATATGGTAGGAGTGAAAGAGTTGCAGCAGGGAAAAATACAACCCAGCACACAGGTTAGAAAGAAACAACCTAGTTTTTCAAACCTAGCTTGAAAATCAACATCTTCAGGTATGAAGTCAATCACAAATAGATTGCTTTTAATTTGCAATATGGGCAACTGATAAAAATAAAGACATGCTTTTTTAAAATTAAACAAGCAGGTAAACTGTTGCACTTTGCGAGGAAAAGGTAATATTCCCACTCAAACTACTGGTGTTGAAATTAATTTCTAATGGTTTTTATAGTTCTTCCCTTGGCAGTTTCAAATTGGCACCTGCAGGAAGAGCAGGATGTCCAGAATACAAAATACTATTTAATAACGCCAGATAACACTAGAGTATATAACTCAAGGCAACACGGGAATGTAAAAATAACTGCCAGAAGAACTGGTACAAAATACGAGGTTATAAGATGAAGACAAATTTCTGAGAAGACAGTATGAAAAAAATGAAAAAAATCTGAAATAGCGTTAGTATGAAAAACCGTTCTCAAGCTGTGAGTGTCACACAATGACTTTAAAATATGTAGTTAATATTTGTGGATATAAGAATGTGCAGAGCTGGATCTCACAAAGCAGTACTCAACTGCTTTTATCAACATCGCTGCAGTGAATGCAATGAAGATAAACTAATTACCCCGGCAGAGTTTCTGACTCATGGGTATTTAAACGCACACGCGTTTTCCAACAGAAGTTTAAAAATAAGACCAGCAATGTCAGACATCCTTAAATTTCCAAATGCACACTGAAAGCCACAGCACATAAAAGCATCCTTAAGGCAGACCTTTGGGAAATTCATTGCCTTTCAAGCAAGATGACTCAGCCTTCTGGCAGGGTATCACTGAAACGGACAGAGATGAGAAAGAACAGAGATCCTGCAGTCCTCTTGGTGGAGTGGTCCTTAGATGACCATTCACCCTCGCTTAGTTATCTCTCAAACTGCTCTCATCTCACTTGGGCCTGCACCAGCCGCAGGCAAGAGATAGTGAAGATGTCTTCAGGACAACTTCTTCCTCCATCACTTACGCTATCTGAGTAATCCACAGTTCAGACAGAAAGGTGGTAAAAAATGATCCATCTGCACTTGCCTTAATGACAACAGTGACTAGACTTTTTGATTAAGGTATTTTAATCAAAAGAACAATATCTGCTGGATTTCATTTTACCACATCTGCTATGAGGCAGATACTTGATCTGCTAGGCTGAACAAGTTGGTGCACATTCATGTGTAATAAATTAGTGGTAAGAAGACTCTGATAGTCTATTCCAAAATTATATGGAAGTAGGGTAAGTTAAAAAGACTGACAAAGAAGGATACTATAAGGGTTCATAGTTTCTAAAACATCTGTTCTGTAGTGCATGCAGAATTAAATGGAAATAATTATTAGTATAGCGTTGTTTCTCCATTTTATTTCCTAGGGTTCTACAATTGTTTGATACTTCAGTGATAATACCTTATTACTCTTAAAAGTAATAGATAATAGTTAAATGACACCAGCTTTTTAATATTCCAGTCTTAAGAAGCCTCCATGAAAACAAGAATGATAAAGTAAGAAGACAAGAATCGCCTCTGTAACCCCTATTAGCATAGAAAAAAAGAGTAACTTTCTTTCGTTGCATTCTGTACCAGCTGCTTATTTAGTGACTGATTGCAAAAATCAGTCATAGAATCACAGAATGGTTCGGGTTGGAAGGGACCTTAAAGATCACCTAGTTCCAACCCCCCTGCCATGGGCAGGGACACCTCCCACTAGACCAGGCTGCTCAAAGCCCCATCCAGCCTGGCCTCGAACACTTCCAGGGATGGGGCATCCACAACCTCCCTGGGCAACCTGTTCCAGTGCCTCACCACCCTCACAGTAAAGAACTTCTTCCTGATATCCAATCTAAATCTACCCTCCTTCAGTTTGAAACCGTTACCCCTCATCCTATCACTCCACTCCCTGCTAAAGAGTCCCTCCCCATCTTTCCTGTAGGCCCCCTTTAGGTACTGGAAGGCCACTATAAGGTCTCCCCGGAGCCTTCTCTTCTCCAGGCAGAACAACCCCAACTCTCTCAGCCTGTCCTCATAGCATAGTAATGACGTGGTCATGTAATAACATAGTCATGTAATGACTCAAGGTAAGCAAATAAAGATTCAGGCAAGTAGCAAAAGTTGTATGATATATGCCTTTTATAGCCAAACACCAAATAGTAGCTGTCAAAACCAATACCGTTCTGCTATTCCAGGAGTTATATCCAAATATATGATCACACAGATCTGATGAAGAGTCATCTGGCCACAATTTCACTGAAACAAGTTAAAACCTAAGCTGATAAATTGTCACCTGAAGCACACAGGTACCTACTGAAACTCCCATTATCTGCCTGTTAGCTGAGACCACCAAACCACGCAAATCCTCCCTTTACAAATGAAACCCCCTAACCACAGGTTTACCGCAAAACGTGTAACATTCTCACAGTTAAGACATTCTGTTCTAAAAGAGCGGTTTTCTTAAACCTGCATGCAGCAGTTTAGACATATCCTATGCCACGCAGATGTCTGCACCAGGCGTGAGAAACTCTAAGCGCTGTCAGGACTATGCCATGTCCAGAAGGAATTACAGAGATCTCTCCTCTGTGTTGCAAAACTTTCCGAGAGACAAGAAATGCTGGCATTTTAATATCTTTTCAACCCCCCCGCTGAGGCAAGGCACTAAGATGAAAAGCTGGAGTATTTCTGCATCATTTCTTCTTCTCCACATTTCTTGTTCTCAGAAAACATTTGATATTTCAAAGTTCTGCTGTGCTTCCCTGGAATGACACTACAGAGCTTGGGTCACGCTGAGCTAAAAAAGGAGCTCATCTCTTTACAAATCCCATAAAGCAAACTGCCACTGGAGGGACAACCAACCAATATTTCACTGACTTGAAATCAGATGTTTCAGCTCAGATCAACAGAGCCGAAGTTGTCTAAAAGTTCACGCCAGACTAAAATCTTTTGTTTCGTTTCTCTAGGCAGAAAAATCTGTCAACAATCTGCATTTTCTCATGAAACCTAATTTCATGAGAAAATTACTTTTTGCAGTTGAACCTCCCCAAGAATATTCCCACAGGGAATTCTCATTTATCTCCTCTCTCCAGTGCCCCAGCTACCCGTGCCAGCTGCCTGCCACATGGAAAAAGGGCTTCTGTGAGAGAGGCAACCTCTTGGGACAGGAGATGTGAAAGTCACCTGTCGGTCGGCTCTACAGCCACAGGGTCACGTGGAAACCTTGTGAAGTGACGTGACTCAGGATTGCATCTTAAACAATAGGAATACAAACTGTGACCTGTAAACTGCTTGTGCGTCCATGGGCGAGGCATTTCATCTCCCCTGTCTGAATTCTCAAGCTACGTATTGAAGCTGCCTTTATTTTCCTGAGGATAATAAAGGAGAGAGTAAATCTGTGAAAACTAAAACATCTTTACACATTATAGTAATCAGGGCAGCACATAAGCTCTTCCATAAGCGGGAACAAAAGACACCAAAAGACTAATCTTTGTAGATGTGACAAGTTTCTGGGCTAAACATTAGAAGCCAGAGTGGGAAAGACAGTATTAAACAGACAACGCAAGCAGACTACTAAAATTATTTCTAGAAAATTGTGTGTGTGCACTTGAATGTGTGAGAGAAATATATTCAAATTCTTCAAGTAAAAATAAATGTATATTCTTGGACTTTTTCCGTTAAAAGGCGGTCTTCCCTAGCACAATATTCCTTTTCCGAGATAAATATTTCCCTTGCCAGGGTACCAACGGATTGCAATGTTTGTGGTGAGATGAGGTCTGCGGGGGGCGGGCTGGGGAATGACAACAAAAAGCCTAAACCCAAACCTGAAGTCCTTAGACTCTGCCCAGGAAAACCTCGTTATACAACTGAGAATTTGCTAACATATGTGACTCATGATTTGACTCATAAACTTCTGGAGTTCACTGGGGTTACTGTCAAGGTCAGATTACCTATGAAATATCAAATTACTGTCCCTTCCCACTGCTTCAGCAAGGCCCTTGGTACTGAACATGTAATATATTTATGTGGGAAATAAAAAAAAATCAAAAACATCATGTTCTTCTAATTTCAAATGAGAAAAACAGGCAAAGAATTTAGAAGGAAATCAAAAGAACCTTCTTACCAGAGAATTTTAAATTAAGTAATTCAAGGATGTGGGCAGATACCACAAAGCATTAGTCACAGCAGTAAAATAAGAGACAGTTTCAGAGAGTCTTCCCTATCGCATTAATGCTTTTCCTCACCAGGAGCACTGCTTAAAATTATTTATACGTACAGCAGCTAAGGAGGGGTTTGAAACACTACGCTTACAAATTGGCCCATTGGGAGGACTGCTCTGGGAGGACTGGTCTGGTCAGGTCTCACCCTTCTATTGGTGCCAAGTAGCCCTTTTTTAACCTTTAAACTGTTTTCAGATGGTACTTTTATGAGCCACTGTACCTCGTTCCTTTTAATTACAGACATATATAGTGTAGGTTTACCAGTTTCCAAAAGAATTTTTACTTTATTTAGCTCACATTTCCAGATGTGTCCTCTCTTCAGGCCCCCCTTTTTGTTAAATGGCACTGGCAA
Organism: Chroicocephalus ridibundus; assembly: GCF_963924245.1. NCBI lineage: Eukaryota > Metazoa > Chordata > Aves > Charadriiformes > Laridae > Chroicocephalus > Chroicocephalus ridibundus. The sequence continues at coordinate 82,948,032 of NC_086284.1, forward strand.
TAAAAGACATTGACTGCAAAGATAATGTGCTTCTCCGGGTTCCAGGCAAACTGGTTTTATAATCCAATCCTTCGATTCTCATTTATAAGGGACGCTTATAAAAAATACTAAAATAAAAAAACAGACTGGTCCATGAAAATTATATTTTCATAGTTGGTGTTAAACTTTTTCATGAAGATCCAGTAACTCAGAAAAGTTGATTTGGGTAAGACTTCTGGAATGTGAAGGCCAGCACGGAAATAAAACGCTCATCGCTACGCTTCCATTTTTGCATCTCACTTCCAGTTCATTATTAGTTTGCATTCGTCACTTCAATGCTGAAATTCACGGGTATCGCAGATATTCATGAGTACAGGGTTTTTTTTACAGGGAGACCCAACCATTCTTACCCTTGCCCGCAATACATTCTCTGACATCATTATTTTGCACAAACAGAAGGAAAAAACAGTACAGAAGTAGCTGCTACTGCACATTACCCCACCAGTGAAGGTTAATGCCTGCCTTCTGAGCTATTTCATGTAGCTTTTGATCCCCAGGGCCACACGTTGTCACATATGCTCATACTCTCTTCTCCCTCTTGTTCCAACACCTTCCTTAGCTTGTATTTTGCTGTAACACACTATGAAACTGCAATGATACGCGAAGGCCCTGATTCCCATGTCATAGAGTCCTTTTTCACACCTCTTGGGCACCAAGAAGGTCCTTTATGTGAATGGGGAGTGATGTCCTGATAACCCTGTCAGCTCCAGCCACCCATGCTTTCAGTGCTCTCAGTTTCCCATCTACCACCTGCAATTAAGAGCGAAAGGCTTGGTACTCCATGCTGCTGCAGACTAAAAACAGACATGAAGATGCCTCAGCGCGTACAGAGGAATGGGCTGGATCGTGCAGACACGTTGCTCGATTACCAAATCACTCGGTTACCGTTGATTTTTCCTCTACATGCCTTCTACATGTGCACTCAGGAGTAGAAGGCGTATATAAACAGTATACCGCACTTCAGACTGAAGTGAGAGAGAAAGAATACTGATAATTCAAAAGGAAAGAATTAATTCAGGATTCAAACATTGTTTCCATATATCATTTATCAAAGGAACTCTGAATTCACTGGGATCTTTGGATAACTGATGAGCACCAGCCTCTCTAAGTAGTTTATAGACTGGGAAAATAAAGTCCACCACAAAAAAAGGACAAAGCACAGAGTCCTTTGGGAAAAAGGTGACGACACTTCAGCAGGGGAGCTCTGCAAGCCGTCCCAGTGTCCTTAGCTTTAGGGCTGTGGAAAAATTCTGCAGAAAATCACTGCACGAAAAATTCACTTGCCATACCCACGTTTTAGACTTCAGAAGCATAAAGCTCTGACCACTTGCAGCTTGGAGGTTGAAAAAGAAGGGAGACCACCTGAAATGCAAAGTCTAAAATGGCAGAAGCTGTCACTACAGCCAGAAAGGTCATTATTGTTACAGCTTTATGTGATTCAGAAGCCTGCAAATAAAGTAAATGGCACCGCTGTCTTTGTAAATTAATAACTGCTTCAAGAGAGGGATCTGCACTTACCTCGTTATTTTGGGTGCCTCCCTGTGAGTTCCCATGTTCAACCCTGTGGGGAAACCGTTCCCTTTAGGTTGCCTCTCTTTGGCCACCACAAACCACTCAAGCCTTCAGAACACCTCGCTGAGGGTGGTTATTATGGACATGCTGTGGGTGAAGAGTGATGCATGTCCACCACCCCGCTCCCTCTAGTGACTCCTTCTACCTGTTAAATCTTTTGCTTTTAATAAATAAAACTGATATACGTAAGCAAAGTAGAATGGCAAGGAGAAAGCAGATAGCAGACAGAGGAGTTGTGAATCACAAGCATTTTTACACATTTATCTTTCAGTGTAGTTGTCTCCAAGAGATAATATCATCAGCGTTTTACAAACATTAGCAGGGCACTTGGTGCACGTTTCATTAAGATGTTTCAGTGTCTCAAACAGGTGATAAGGAGTTGCCATGGTTACTGTATTCTCTTAAGCTGAATACTAAATAGGTTCACAAAAAATATATTCTGGCTTGTTAGGTAAAACATTAGTCACCCCAGCTGGCATTTGCTTATACATCCCTTTTATTTTGTCAAGGACTTTTCACTCCTTCATCTTTCAAATAAAGTGGATTTTGGTACTCTTCAGAGAAAGGAGAGGTCACTAACCATTCTCCTCCTTCAGAAAAGGGGACAAGTTAGGTAGCTCATTATCGAGCCTGTTTATCATTAAAACGAAAAATTACTGCTCCACTGTACTAGAATTGTGAGAGCTTTTATTTCAGAGGATTTAATGACTCATGGAAACATGTTTATGAGGCAACAAGCCCACACTACACAAAGAACTCAACATCCGCGTGGCAATAGACCATATAGCTTTTAATGGCCTGAACAATTTGTCTCACAGTCAGACACGGCCCTGAGATTGTCCCACCACCAACATTTGATCCAACATTTCTTTCAGTTACTTTTCTGCCAGTGGACCTCAAGGTGCTATTTAGGAAGTCTATTAGCAGCTATGCAAATTGGGAGAAAAATGTGTCACATCAAGTCATGACAGTTTAATAAGATATTACTCATGGGCAAATGCATTCATGCACTGCCTACTCAGAAGGGCAGGTTGAAAGGAGTTACTGTAAAGACATCAAATTTGGTATTTTTATCCTTGTCTGTCCCCTTTGTGATGCAACTAAAGGAAAGTTTTAACACTCCAACTTCTTTTAATTTTACCTTAAGATATCCAGAATGTAAGCAAAAAATAAAGCTCAATAAAGCACTGTGAACATTATGTACCTGGTACTTTATTTTGAAAATTTTCATTGACATCAGCTGCAGACATAGGGTGGAATCCTGCTCCTATAAAACCCATTTACAGCAGTAACGGCACAATTTTTACTGAGGTGAATGTGACTAGGATTTCGTCCATATGCCACTGATTACCTGACTGTGATCAGGAAAAAAAAAAAAAAAAGATTCCTCCAAGCTAGGGTAATAACTTACTTGGATATATTTGAACACCTGTTACTACACTAGTCTTAATAATCAGTTCAGTTTTGAGTAAGACTAAGCAAGAGCAAATGTGCTTGCAACTTCCAGATCCGCTTTTACAGCTTGTACCCAAAGAGATTCCTGGGAAATGAATTAATATTTTGCAGTCCGAGGCAGCAAATTTTTATAGCAGCACTGAGCAACAGGGTAGGAATTTGTGGAAGATAATACATTAAGCAGATCTAAGTACTAACTAGGCCCTTACTTTATGTATTTTGAAGTGTAGAATGTTGCATATTTCTAGAACCAAAAATGGACATAACATATTGTTCTTGCAAGGTGTTACCATGTTAACAACTAGAGCACCTTCTGTTAAAACTATTAATATGTGGCTTATCACTTCATAAAAGCTTGAAATCACAACCCAACAACAATAAGCACATGTGGTACATATGAAGTCGATCTGCAAATACAATAATAAGCATTCAGCAAGAAGCATTTTTGTGCCGTAGTTAGCAGAGGTAAAATTGTCATGTTTGTTCTACAGTCGCCACGTTTGTTATCCACAAAATAACCCATCCGTACGCACTCTGCATTTGGGTTCCTTTCTGAAATGTAAGACTGTTTTTTGTTGCCTCCTTGTTCCTCAGCACACACCAACCTGACTTGCAAAGTTTGAAGGTGATGGTGAAGTCAGTCGCATGAAGGCTTAGCAATTTTAAGGAAATCTCTTCCCAAACCTAGAGCTATCCCTCTGTATACCAAGACAGCTATCATCTATCAAAATGATTCTGTCGCTGCTCTCAGTATTTAGGTACTTACGGCACTTGGAGAGTAAGTGATGGCTGTAGGAATGAGGATGAAAAAGCGGATGGGGTGATAAATGATGAGACAGAGGAGTGGGAAAAGACAGAACTGTAAGTTTTCCGTGCAAATATACACATCTTTGTTAAAAAAGAGAAACAAACTCATGAGTACACAAAAATTGAAAAAGCCATCAGAGGATCAGAAAGACACTTCTCAGGAGCAAACTTCCCTCATATACAACTAAGGGGGGGGGGGGGAAGTCTGCAGTAGCCACGAGTTAGTTTGGGATTGACTTTTCAAGGGTTATTTATCGATGGAATCAATTCCATTTAATTGACAGCAGACAGAACCAACCGGAGAGCAGAGGCCGGCAGGGGAGCCTGGAGCGGAGGGACCAGCCGGCCCAGTCGCCCCCGTGGCCGAGCCCACAGCAGCCCCTGCCGGCCGCCGCCGCCGTCGCCCCGCTCCCCTCCCTCCCGGCCCGGTAACTGAGGACAACTTGCCAGCCGCGATGCCCAGCGGCTCGGAAAGAAACGGGAACGCTCGGCGGGCTCCCTTCGAGGCAGCCGGGACCCCGGTTTCTTTGTAGGAACTGCAAAAAAAAAAAAGCCCCCTTTCTATTTGCAGGGAAAAGCTCAAGTTCGCAGTTTCGGTTGCTTCTCAGCTGGGCTTCAGATCCAAATTTAGCAACGCTAAAATAAATGTTTACAAATGTATATAGCAGGCAGTTCTATTGATTCTTGCTGACAATGCCATCTATAACATTGTAAGATACCTTCCTCTTGTTCCTGAGGTGTGACACGAACTCTGCTTCTAAACCTTTCTAATGCATAAAGCTGATTTCTACATGCAAAAAAGAAGACGGCATAGGTTCAAAAGGGCAACTATTTTTCTTTCTTTGAATGATTGTAAAGGAAGTATGCTACTGGTGTGTACCAGGAGTACACTAGATTCCACTTTATGCCCCAGCACAACTGCCACCATGCAGTCTCCATGCTGTAATTTTTCTGAAGTTACAGTCTCAAAAGCCCACGAGAGTTTGCATACTTGAAATTTGTGATACATTTTTTTCCCAGGATATGCCTGGGCCCTTGGGACAAAAAAATTTTTGTTAAGGACCAGCTTTCTGCTTGTGAAAATACGATGAAACCACTGAACTCTGACCGTTAAAGCAGAGTGCATTCCACATTAGCCTATAGCAACAGGATATCCTGATAGTCAGCGTAAAGGGGGTAAAAACACCAGCACGTAAACCTCAGGATAACTCAAGCCATTCCACTTAAAGTATGTGGATCTCAATCCATCTTGTTCATTTTCATATTCCTTCTGTCTTTTCCTGATTTAACACATACTCTTTGCTTGCCTTCAGAAGGGGTATCTGGCAAACCCAAACACTGAACTTTTGTATCAGACAAGCAACGCAGTTTGGAATGTCATGTCCAGGCAGGTGAGAAATTAGTTCAATACCAGGGCAGCTGTCTTTTATAGAATGGCTCTGTGGAAACAATGTTATTCTGTTAATTACTACGTCCTCCAAGATTCACACAAAACACACATTTCCTCATAATCAGATGAACTTTTATCCCTTTCTGCACTCACAGATTTCTGTTAGTCATTTCTTCCTAGATGCATGAATAGTAAATACTAGGGGAATTTTGGCATAAATCCCACTATTTCCCCCTTTGTGAATAATCAGTTTCATACTATTTGTGGGTGTGAACAGGCTGAGTCCTTACCTCTGTGCTCAGAAAATATGCAGACCTAGAATTAACATCCAAGCTTGAATGCCTCTTGGAGATAGATTTTGTTCATCATAGAAAAACCAAACAAAAGCAATACAACATAACCTTCAGACTGAGCTTCCTTTCTAAGCTCGTCTATTCATAGTATTTCCTTCCAGGAATTCCTCTATCTTAACTCAGTGAATTCTTCCTCTTACTCATGCTTCCTCTATTTTTAAGGGTAGTTAATGAAACTGCATTTGCCATAATAATTCAGCAAAACATCAGCAGCTTTGTGCAAGATCTCGACGCTTGTGAAGAGGGTGGGACAGCAAGAGCATCCTGTCACCCTCAGCTGTGTCCAAGAGCAGCAATGCTGACAAATGACTAGCTGACATCTTATTGTTCTTATTTTCAGTCTCATAAAAAAGACCCCTCAAAGGAGAACAAGTTTTATTCAGCTGAGGTTTTACCATTTCTCTGTATTTCATCAGCCCTGGCATTAATACAATATTGTGGTGATTTAACTTAGGAGTGTGGGAATTACTGAGGCATGTGCTTATTTTTCTAACAAAAGTTCAGGCGTGCTATTATTACCAATCTATGGTATGTCATCAGTGTCAAAGGCCAAATAGTTTCTTGAAATGTTTAGGAATCAAGTGTATGCTGAATCTGAGGAGTCTCTGTTCTGACTCTGCCATTCACAGGCGCAGGCGGGAGCCTGCTGCACAAAGACCACCTCTTGCCAGTGCGCTCCTGAGCGCTCCCAGCGCGGCCGTTTTGACAGGGCACTCAGGTTCTCAGCGGGACAAACCTGTGCTTCAGAGAGCAGACTAACCTCGCCAGCGGGCAGTTCTCAAGGCTGCATCTGTCTGTACAAATGCTGGACCTGGGAGCTTGAACCCAACCTATTTTTAAGAGGCCAGCTTCCACCGCATGTGGCTCCTTGCGTGCATAAGCGTATCTGCCAGTTTAGTACCTCAATAATACTCAGCCAACTGGCTTAGCGCGTCACCAACTTAATGATGTCACCAACTCTACAACTACCTGAAAGGAGGCTGTAGTGACGTGGGGGTCGGTCTCTTCTTCCAGGTGACAGGCGATAAGACAAGAGGAAACAGCCTCAAGTTGTGCCAGGGGAGGTTTAGACTTCATATTAGGAAAAATTTTTACACTGGAAGGGTTATTAAGCATTGGAACAGGCTGCCCAGGGAAGTGGTTGAGTCACAATCCCTGGAGGTATTTAAAAGATGGGCAGACATAGTGCTTAGAGATGTGGTTTAGTGATGAGTTTTGTCAGTGTTAGGTTGATGGTTGGACTAGATGATCTGAAAGGTCCCTTCCAACCTAGGCGATTCTATGGTTCTAAAAACACACAAAGAAGATACCCCCAGAGGGTATCAACACAAAATCCTTTAAGCAATTGTGTTAATAGGTTATGGGTAGATCAAGGAGAAGAGGGTGTTTCTGAGCGCTCCCAAGATCTGTCTCTGAGAGCAGTATGGATCTACCACATCACTCCCATAGTTGGGTCTTAACAGCTCTGCTCTTCTTCATAGACTTTTGGATTGAGCTTTCCCTTTTACAGTTTATGAACAGAGAGGGTGACCAAACTAAAAAGCAATACCAAGAGAAGTAGCTGTTCTTTCATTTAAAACAGGCAATAGATTTTTCAACCAAAAATTTTCTTCTTATCTCTGTCATCAGGGTCATAATAGAAAATACCAGTGACAGATGCAAGACAATTCAGAGAGATCAAAAGGTAAGAGAGTGAAAAATCAAGCCCGAACTTTTTCTTTGCCAAGGAAATGCTTAGGTAATATAATTATTTCATTAGAAGCAATGGCCATCTGTTATGCTTTGTAGAAAGACTGGCAAACAATGTTAAAAACATCCATTAAATGCAACAGAAAAGAGGAAAAGATGTTTATTTAGCAAACGTTAATGTTTCTGGAAGATGTTTGATTAGAGTCTGGAATTTATCAGCATTTGCTAGAGCTCAGCCTAGAGGACAAGCCTCATCAACGCACATTGTCAACAGGCATTACTGAACAGTCCCATCTCTATGTGAAAAAGAAGTAATTCAGCTCTTCCAACCACAATATTAGGTGCAGCATCCTCCACAAAACATGATATATGCATTTTTACATCCCCTTCCAAGAAACGTTTTATAGTACCTCCCCGATCTGTTAGTAATGGCTTTTTTTCTTTTTTTCCTGTGTGGCATGAAGTTAAAGATAAAAAAAAAAAAGGTCTTTAGAAACAGAAAGACAGGAGGCCTTTCCAGCAGAAACATGAGGCTTTAAACATAAAAAAGTAATGTGATTATGCATCAGAAGAAAACTGAAATAGTTCATTAATAAAAATGACAATGTTACGAAGCATATAGCACACGTGCAAAACTGAAAGTAAGCCACTGTTTCTATTTTGATGGGGTGGTTGCTTCTCAACAAACATACAAAAACGTTTAAAAAAAAAAAAAAAAGTATAGCAGAGCTTGCCCGCTACTGCAGCTGCCAGATGTCATCATGGATACTCTAATGGGAGAAGAAAGAACGATGCTAAATTGTAAACTGAGATTTCCTGTGAACTTTGATTTGAAGTCAGCCCCACGACAGAAGAAGGAAATATACTTCTTTCTTCAGCCCCTCCATAAGAGCAGCTACCCACAAGTACTCTTTTCTTTGCACAGCCCCTCAAGGTAGCCTGAATGATTTACTTTTTGCTACGGTGCTGCTTTTGCTACAGCATAACTTAATGAAAGCAACAGTATTTGTCTTAGAAAATTGTATTTTGTATTTGTATTAGAAAAAGGAGGCAGAGAGGGGAAGAGTAGATGCACTCTTGTTAAATGTGTGTGTATATATATGTGTATATATTTATATACACAAAGCTCCATTCAAATCAAAGAGTAGATGTTCACTGTCTGATCCATGCATAATGCAATGTTTCCCCAAAATCAGAAATCCCTGTGTTGGGAGAAGCACAGCAGAGGGATATAGCAGGGGTATAACATACATATATATACATATATATATATGTATATATATAAAAAATGGGGAAAATTTTCACATGTGTGCCTCATTCTATACCCTCACAAGCAAAAAAAATCTCTCCAAATAGAATTTTGTTTTGCACGTGGTTGGTAAAAGAGCTGAAGACAAGCTCTCCCCCTTGACTTTATTTGAAATTACGGGGATTTAGCAATTTTCAGGATAAAGCACAAAGTTATCCCAGGAGCAATCTACCTGTTCATGGGCTTGTTTATGAAAGCCTGGAAAGGCAGGTGGTACCTCTGGCATGTCACCACGTCACACCTCGTGGCGGTGAGTTTGTCCTGTGGAGTTCCTGACCGTGAGGGGCCCTCACTAAGGAACGATATTCACCAGGCCAGGAACTGCAAAACCCTACACACACGGTCGTGTAACCACGCAGACCGTGTAAGTTTTATGATCGCTCTCTTTGGTGCATATTACTGCTTTATTCTGGCTTCTGAATTTCCCCTCAGTGATCGCACATTTGTGATTTATATATACCTGTTTTGAAACAGCTTAAAGTGGCCATAAGATTTTGTTTCCTCCCAGACTTTTAGCAATAATTAAACTTAACAGGCTTTAATATTTGAATCCATTTCAAGGGAATGAGGATACGCTGGAGGCTGTGGGAAGGGATGTACGCTCTCTGAATGAAAAGAGCACATGGAAATGCTTTTATCCCGTTAGCACAGGCACAGAGGCTGCTGGAAGACAGCTGCAGCTGTTGCAGAAGGGTGTGCAGGCTGAGATGAGCTCATGGTTGGGTCCGAATGGGACAAGGATCCCGCTCCCTTTTTAAGGAAAGATCGTTAAAGGAGAATGAGCTGCTGTCTGCATAGTCCCTTCACCTCTGTTCTTCTCAAAGGTTCTAGGGGTTTAATGTCAGGCAGCTTGCTCATAACCACTTTTGGCCCCCATCTGTGCCCATGAGTTGTTAACTTTTCCACAGTATCCCACATCTCGTTACCACTTTGCATGCCACAACCATCCAATTTAAGCCCTTATAACGCTTGAGTAAGCAGCTACAGCAACATAAGACTCCGGAACACAAGTGACAATCACCAACACACGCAGCGTGGAAGCTGTACCAGCTCCTGTCACAGGGACTATATCCTCGGTCATCTGTCTCTGGGACCATTCAAAGACCAAAGGGGTCCTTTTGGTCCATTTTAATGCCATAACCGAGACCTTACTCTATGGGATAATGAGGAGTTGCCTTTTCTTACAGTTCTGTCACAAGGCTCAGGCTATTTGATCTTTTCTGTGAAGCCTCAGCTCCAGATATCAAGTCATTATGTGAGAACTGAAGATTTATTTTCTTTTTTAAAAGGGATTTAGCCTTTAGACTGTTGCAGAGAGAGAGCTGACAGTCTGACCTGAATATAACCCCACGATTTCAAAGCCAGAGGCTAGAGAAAAGGAATGCAGAATTGTCTTTAACATGTTATGATTTCTAAGCTAAAATATTATGATTGTGAAAGAGGTGGAGCCTGGTAGGAGGTTAATGCTTTTTGAAAGCTGACCATCCTCTGCAGGTAAGAAAAGACCTCCCCTCGTGCTCACGGCAGCCTAGGCAGGGAGCTCCTGGAGGGGAAAACGTGTCCTGCTACAGCAAGAAGGGCTGCTGCAAGCTCCCTTCCTCTGCAGAGCAGATGCGGAGGAGGTTGTGTAAAACACACTGACTTTCAGGTTAAATACCTGTTGCTTTAAACAGCCTTCTGATTCTATGTCATTCATCAGCTTTAGCTCAGGCTTTGCAATCTCTTGAAGTGAAAGCGACTACAGAAATCTTTGTTTCTGAAGACAACCCACATACTATCTCATTTCCCACACCTGTTTGCTGTTTGGAAGGGCAGGTATCAATAAGGCACTTACCACGTGGATTTCCTATACATTAACTTTAAAAAAAAAAAAAGGTTAATTGTACAGGCAACATTACCAGCACTTTCATTAAGACATTCATTACTTGCCGTCCTGACTTCCCTTGCAGCCAGGCACTGGCAAATGCTTCTGTACACGTGTGTACAGCTCTGGGGTTTCTGTTTTTCCCTCTTTCACCAGTATTGCACAGACCATACAGAATCACAGAATGCTAGGGGTTGGCAGGGACCTCTGGAGACCATCCAGTCCAACCCCCCTGCCAGAGTAGGGTCACCCAGAGCAGGTTGCACAGGAACGCGTCCAGGCGGGTTTGGAATGTCTCCAGAGACGGAGACTCCACCACCTCTCTGGGCAGCCTGTGCCAGGGCTCTGCCACCCTCAAAGTAAAGAAGTTCCTCCTCATGTTGAGGTGGAACTTCCTATGTTCAGGTTTGTGCCCATTACCTCTTGTCCTGTCACTGGGCACCACTGAAAAGAGCCTGTCCCCATCCTCCTGAGACCCACCCTTTAAGAATTTATAAGCATTGATAAGATCCCCTTCTCAGTCGTCTTTTTTCCAGACTGAAAAGACCCAAGTGCCTCAGCCTTTCTTCATAAGAGAGGTGTTCCAGCCACACCAGCCAGCTCCAGGTGCAGGTAAGGGAAGCAGCCGGCTGCTGGGGGCAGGAAAGCAGCAGCGACCTTGCTGCCTGCTTTGCCAAGAGACGGTGGGTGGTGGTGGGTGCCCCACAGGAGGCAGAGAGGGGTGACTGCACCCCGGGGGGAGGCTGCTCCTTGTTGGCAGGCTCCTGCATCTCAGCCCTTCATGTCCCTTCCTTCCCTCAGCAGCTGAAGCAGCCACAAGACCCTTTTCCCAGAGGTCTTGCCTTGGCTCTCCTTTCCAGCTTTTCCCTTTCTCCCAGCGCTTCCCTGGGGATGAGCACCCTGACCCTGGCTCCACTTTGTCCTTTGAGATGACTTTTGCCTGTGACTTTGCTGGCATGATCTGAAAAGGAAGGGAAATGTTCCCTTAACTCTAGCTAAACACTATAGTTTAGAAGCTTTAGTCTTCTTATCATACTTCTTCATATTATTTCTTCTTCGGCTTCCAGTGCAACACCAAAATGCAAAGCTACAGATTAACAGGATCTATATTAATTCTGTGATTCTATAATAGGGAGCTTTGTATGAGTTAAGGAGGCAAAAGGGCCCCAGTCACTAAAAGCCCTCACCTCCGCATAAAAAAAGGGAATAGCAAGAAGGCTATTTTAACAGATCTATGTGTATAAACAAAGGGGGGTATATTTCAACTAAGAAGTTACTGTAGAGCTGCTAAAAAATCGGATATAAAAAGTGTAAATGTAGCACATGCATGTGCGTATGGATGCTGATAGGTATATAATATCCCATTATTACAGTCATTTCTTAAGGGCACCTCCCATAATCCTGCTTACTGTAAGGCAGAGAATAGTCAGCAAGAAAATCTGTGATCGCATCCAAATTATTCCACCCAAACTACAAAAGCAGCAAGTTCCTGGCACTGCCCAAGACCAAATCCTACCACTTCAAACGCAGTAGCAGACAGATACACATGTTGCTGCTCATTTTTATGGTGAAAATACTGAGCACATCTTTCCAGAAATGCTCTATTAAATGCTTTAACAAATTAAACAATTAAGGGAGTATCATCAGATAAATCCAACCCTGATGTTAGTAAAATGGATTCAAACTGTTCCAAGCAGTGAGAGCTATGCAGTCGCCGCAAGAGCGCGTGCTCACAGAGGGATTTAGAGGGGAAATTACAGGCACATGCGACTCTCCCGTTGCAGCAGAAACAGATAATGAGGAGCTGCAAATTCTAAAAATCGTTCAGTTGGTGGTGTTGGGAACACCAGGCTAAACACATTGTATCTGGGACTGACTCACTCTTTCCCTTTCAAAATTTAACAGTATTTGGGCTTGGGTGGCTCATCAACTCTTGCATCATCGCAGCTAGCCCAAAGCTTGCAATGAGCTTTGTAGAGGAATCTGCTGGCTCAGCATTTCCCATATGACTGGGGTCTGTATGGCAGGTCTTCCTTGCACCGTGAAGCTTGATACACGTAGCTTGCTATCTAAGCTGCCAGAGACTTGAATTAGGGTAGCACAGTGAAGATTCACCCAGGTCACGGCAAGAAGCTACATGGGAGCAGTCCAATACCTTGGAAGCACCCCCGAGCCTGTGCTTTGCTCATGCTAAATGAGACAATATTGGCTCCTGAATTTAAGCTCCCATATGATTTGTCAGCTCAGGTGCTGTGTTGCACTGCGTATCCCCGTGTCCTGACTGAGCAGAGACAGAGCCAGCCCAGATGTCTCTGCCCTAGCAGCATAGGTTGCCCTAAAGAAGCTACTGGAAAACTCTGCCTACCTTGCTTAGCTGCTTAGGAGTGTCTTCTCCAAACAGCTGCACTTATTGTACTACACAGCTATGCACATGGAGTCAGCGCGACCAGACTAAAGCATTTGACACTGTCTGGCTGAGCTTGAGAAGGCATTTTGTTTTTCAGACCTAACGCCCAGGTCTTGCTGGATGCTCAGAAGAAAAGGCCAAGGGAAAAGAAAAAGTCGATAGTTTTAAGATAGTGGGTTAAAAAATCTAACGTTAAAAATTCAGTGGCATCTTTTGTGGGTGTAAGAGTCAGAAGGAGGGGGAAGAAGGAAAAAAAATATTATTATTTCTGGACACTATTACTTTTCTTAATAAACGAAGCTCGGCTTTTCCAAACACTGTGTGATCTTCTACTAAGCACCTAATGTCTTTTCAACCTTCCCACATGATCCCTGTGCTAGTAGTATCTAATTTATTTCCTTCTAATATGATTTGAGCCATAACAAGTATGAAAGGGGCTATACAGACCGCAGTTCTATTCTCTCATATCCTAGTTAACTTTCAGAGCCAAAGTACTGCCCTTGGATGCACACGTGCAGGTTTGGCTGTAGCCGTTGGGAGTTTTGTGCATGTATCTGCAGGGATAATGTGGCCTTGATGCTTTCAAACCGCTCAAATATTGCGGGAGGGGGAAGAGTGCTTTAGCCTTGGAGTAATCTGTAAAAAATACCTGCATCATACTGTATCCATTTGAAACCCCTAAATATTCATATCCGTAGCACTTACATAGCCAGAGAGGACCTGTAAAGGTCACCTGCCATGGAAAAGAAATTTCCCAGGACAAAAAGGTCTTAAAATATTTTATTACAGAAATATACTTTTCAGGCCTTAAACCAGATTAAATATATGAGAATTCCTAGAAGTCTATATCGTTCCCCTTAGGGGTGCCAGACTTTATTTACAAAGCCTACATATTGCTATAGCAAGGAGTTTTCATGGATGAAAAGTGCTCAGGGCATTATGATGGATGGACGGATGGCAGCGAATGGAAAAAAAAACCACATAGAAGCTCCACCTGGCTGAATGGCATTAAGATTTCCCCATGGGAGTCATATTAGGATGCAAGATTTTTCTCTACTGTTTGCTCTAACAATGACATACATACATACATAAATAAATAAATGAAATCACCCACAGTACTCAATAATTTATTTGCTTCATCCCAGCCATGAATGTGCTGGAATAATAAACCTCCAGGTGGGTGATGGTACAGTTACTACTGGTGATTCTACAATATCATAGCTTGGAAATAAGATAGCTTAATCTTTGGTGCCTTTGAAAGACCAAAAGCAATGGGGACGCACATAGCCCTGCTTTAGCTCATAGTTTCCATTGTACATATTTGCAGGCTGAGCCCCATTTTTAACAACTAGAGTCTCAAGGGCAGAAGTAAATCTAGCAGAACAAGGACTTCTAATTCTAAAGATGCTAATGGCAAATACCCACATGTGTGTAAATAATTAATTGCTTTCTTGTTAACAAGTCCAGGTTTTTCATTCTTTGGTTAGTGACCCCAAGGGTCATTTTTTCTATGAGAAATAGAAACATTTAGGACTCTATCTTCCTAGCCCATAACTAATTTATAGTCTCGCATGGCGTCAGGTGCAAAGATTCAGGATTCAATTTGTCACCCCAGGCAATTCCTACTTTAAAAGGCAGTGCAGGTATTCTGCAGAAATAAATGAAGGGAAACATTAATGATGTAAAACCAACAGTAGTATCCCCTACGGAGGTCACATCTTTCAAATTCATAGAGACACATCAAGATATAGAATGTCTTTTGTACTGATCTGGAAAGACCATAAAGCCCTATAATGATCTTCTACAGAAAAAAAAATAGAATTAACATCACGTTTTTCACACTGAACAGTATTGACTACAGCTGTTTTTTTTTTCTTGGACTGCTTTTTCTCAACAGATATTTTTATTTTTTTTTTACTTTTACCTTTCTCAATTTTATCTAGCATTTCCCAAGCCTACAGCTCTATAGAGAAATGACAGCACAGAAATAGCATAACACAAAGACTCTGACACCTAACTGAAACAAAATTAAAACACAGGCATTTTTGTCCCATTTTCCACATTTTCCAGCCATATCACCAGTCATATAAATATTTACTTTCTGTGTATGTTCAGCTTAATGGCTTGCATTGTTAATGACTACAATAGTGTTCAAATAGCCGTGTCGTCTTTTCAACAAATCCCCACCTGCTCCTCCAATATGTCTCTCTGGGACTGATTCCAGGAGAACATCTTCACATCGGGGAGAGAGGATCATTTGTGAAAGATGCCCAGTGCTCTGGTCACAAACACTAGAGACCTTCTTGGCTCAGAAATACCAGAATCATGATCAAAACACTGAACCTTGGTCTTTGTTTTCCTTTCTGTAAAATGGGAGCGCTTCGTACAGATTTCCTTATACTGACAGACCCTGTGTAAATGCAAGTTAATTATAGTCTTATTACTTGAATACTTCTGGGAGGATGACTGATTATAGGGATACATCAACACCATGAATTCTGTGTGTGACACTAGATATTTTTAGGTTTTTACATTGTAAGCACTTAAACAGAAAATCGTAGTACTGTAGAAAACAGTTGTTCACTCTTAAGACTTGCAAACTAAGCATCTTAAGAAAACTCTGCCATATTTTAATATTTTGCTTTGCTTCTTGATTGCATTCACTTGAATTCAGTATTTGATCTAAGAACTCAAAAAAACACCTTAGAAAAATAATGTTCTAGAACTGTTAAAAATAGGCAGTGCAATTAGATCTTTACAGAGAAAAACAGGTTATACACTAGTAAACATTTTTTGCTGTTAACTGTTATTTCAAGCAGTGATTAAATCTTTTGGATGTTTCTCTTCAAAAACTTTTGCACTCTATTTGTGTAGGGGTGGTATTTTATGTTCTTTAAATGTCAAGACAGGTCTTCAGACTTTAATGTTATAATGATACCAAATTTACATCATTAAAGGAGAGATTTATCTCACTTGCATTTTAAATGTTGCAGTCGAGGGTTAAATCCAAATACATGAGCTTCTGCTATAATGGAGAAAGACACAAAGCTCCAGAAGGCATGGATGAAAAGACTTATTCTTTAGGAATAACTATGAAACTATCTAGCATTTTGATTCATGGAGGTTAGCATAAAATGATAAATCCTCATTTTCCTTAGTTATCCAGGATGGATATCACAAGGAAAGCTAATGAGGAATAATACAAAACATACTAATAGTACAAATCTACCAAAAGACGGAACAGAGACCAGGCACAGTTACCTCCACTGATGTTCCAGAGTAGGTAAGGCTGAAGTTACAACCTGCTCTTGGAAAAGGTTCCTTCTGGATTTAGAGAGAACAGAGTTCCCAGAGCTATTATCCATAGCTAAAATAAAAGTAAAATATCCAAACTTCAAATACCAAAACCACCTCAAGAATCAATGTTTACAAGTGTCATTTATAAGCTGCTTTCTGTTATGTTTTTCAGCCATTGAAAACCTGCGTTTTCCTAGATGTAGTCATGTTACTCATCCAAACAGCCATTTTCAGTTAGCACATGACATCTGTAGACTGCAGTAACTTCAGCGGCAGCTCTGTCAGTATGTGTTTAGGCTAAAAAAGATGGAAGCCATCACTTTCTTTGTACTTAGGTTAAGAAATATAGTTGGCATCCACATTAATGCAACTGCAGATAGCCACTGAATTTTTTTTTTTTAATATTTGGCTCCATGAAGATTAAAATTACTCATTTTTAGCCTAAGATATTTCAAGTACTGTGTGTCAAGGCAATTTCCAAATTCCGTATTTCAAGGCATGAAATTCTCATTTTATGATGGTAAACATTAGGGTTTAAATAACCTTAAAGGTTAGCTTTTCACAAACAGATTCAACACAAATTCTTACCATTCATCTGAAACTTACAGTATATTCAGAAATATAATAAAAATGTTTTTATAATTATGTACAGAGTACTTCCTTTGTTGAGTGACCTGAGTTGAAGGGAGCAAGATGATTTGCACTACAAACAGAAGCATGAAGTTAAGTGAACATTTAATACCAAGAAAATAATCCTCTAAATAAGAGACCAGACTGCCACGAAAGTCTACAAGGATGGATTGAACATAATGAAGGCCTTGAGAGGATGTAAGAAATAACAAGGCATTGGCAGGCAAATAGACCAAGGAAGCTTCCTGGGTCTTTTCCACTAATAAATTTTCTCTGTTTTGGCAAGAGATATCTGTAATTTGTAAGTGGTTTTGATCTCAGGGAATCTTTATTTCTGTAATGAGGGGAGACTTCCTATATGAGAGGCTGCGATACTAGTCCCCTGGGTGGAAGGCCAGGGTAGCATCTGACACTCGTGCAGCGACTGCTCCTGGCCCCAAACACAGTTCCTACCTCTCCTCAGAAACCAAGCAGAAAATCACAATGTTATGCTCGAAAATAATAGAAAATATAAGGTCATAAATTGCTCCCTGTTCTGCTCAGCAGTCAAGTCCAAAAGACACAACAGATGTTTTTCTCCTTGTCACCACCAGCAGCTCTTACACCAGCTATCGCGACAGCAAGGACAGAAATGGCACATGGTGTACATGTTAATTGCACTTTTATTCTGCATTCTTGTGATAGCGGGAACATACAATGCCAGAGAAGTAGAGTTTCAGGTTTCATCAATAAAAGAACTTCTTCCAACTACAATCAAACGTTTCATAACAGGATTTTCCTTTTAAAAATAAAAACAAATACACAGGGAATATTTCCATCTAAATATCGCTGCGTGCAGCAGTGAAAGATGTACAGCAAGGAATCAAATAGACAAAAATTCTAAACATCTCCTAGTCTCACTGGGAATTGGTCCTCAGACAGGCTAGCTTTTGAAAACAATATTTGATAGCATTTAAGGAATTTTAAAACATATCTGTATGGAGAAAGTTGATTTTTACTTACAAAATAAATTATCTGCAGACCAGCAAGCCTTTAAACAAAATATCAGGAGACACATTGTTAGGAGAGATGAAGTCCTGCTCAGCAGGTTACTCAACTACAAAGGCATACTTAAATTGTGCTTATCCTGATTCCATGTGGGCTCCTGTGGAGAGATTCCTGGGGCTGTGGACATGTGGAACTAATCAATCAGATAAAACCATCCACACTTCTTAAAAAACATATTCTGTGCTCAATGTGATTTTGGCACAAATCTGTTATTTAATATCATACCTGATACAGGTTACAAATTGGCTGGGCTCTGCCCCTCTAATGAAGATGCTATGCTACCTCAGGTGTTCTACACAAGCCTAAACAGTTTTTAACTTCTCTCATTAGAGCAATTACTAAGGTCTTAGCTTTAACAATGCTACGGAAAACAGCTACTGAGGAACCTGTACTTGCTTGGAAAAAAATCTCAGGGGTGGGAAGACCGGCACCAATGCCTTATGATGTGCTTCTGGCTAATTAAGATGTTGACTGAGCCTAACCTTAATCATGGTCCATCAGACTATGTTTGATTAACATGTAAATTGGTAAACTGTCTTCTGCAATTGCCCTACCATCTGAGCTCTAATTATGGGCCTCAAAACAGACAATAACTGGACTTGTAATTTAGATTGTTCAGCTGGGGAAATTATGTTCCAGCACGCATGAAAGAATTGTGAGGTGAAGTGCATATGTATAGTTTTTCAAAATACACACGAATGCATTAGACACACACTACAGATACGCATAAACGACATGGAATTTTAAAGATATCTCAGCAAAAGAACTTAACGTTAAGCGGTACATAACAAAAGGAAAGCGTTTCTTCCCTCATTATTTTTTGTGAGGCAATAGTGCTATGCAGTTGAAGAAGAGAGGCAGGTTCATTTATAAGTCAGTTCATGTCATGTAAGATAGCAGTTATGCCAAATTAGATTGATAGAACAGGATAATAGATGTCTTGAAAAGAGTTGTTGGGTACAATCTCTTTTAGTCTGAACACATATTAACAGAGCTTAGAATAACCTTAGGAAAGTATGTCATATTCACAGATGACCTAAGCTATAATGAGCGTGCCTGATGTTCCTATTGACTGGTCCTAGATGTGACCAGCTCAGCATCTTACCAAGGCCACCTGAATCAGCCCAAGGAGACTTTGCCTCCCCTTGGCGAGGGATTTATCCAGAATTAGAATAATTCAGATATGGTCTATCGTGCTTTCTCTTGATTAGAAAGCAGCCCAGTGTCCAAACTTCAGCATTCAAAGTAGATGCCTTCAGAAGATAGAATAAACACTTTTCCCTTTCCTTCCTGCTTTCCTTCTTCCCCCTATTACCATAATGACAGGAACACTTTAATTTTGGTCCATAAATAACTCGTCTCTTTTTCTTCAAGATTAGTAACATAACAAAAAGATGTAAACAAATCAGCAGTTATTCAAATTGTGGGTAGGAGTCTGCAGACAGGCTAACTGTGCAAGGTGTCACTGCAGCCAGTCAATGTGAGCAGTGGAACCTGAAGAGCTGTTGAGCTGGCCAGCTAAGATGGCCTCCCTCTTCAGGGGCCCATAAGTAGTTGCCTAGCATCATTGCAGATGCCCTGGCAGAGCCATTTCTCCAGAAAGACAATGTGTCCACATGTCCTGTGTCATTCTCAGTCCCATGTGGATGTTTAAGGTACCTTAATGCATCAGTAATGGCATCAAATGCCTGTGTGTGGGCAACTGAATTGAACCATAGGTGCCAGCTGTCATTTGAGCCGAATCACACATGGACATTTGCACATAGAAGACCATGTTTTAGAGTCTATCTGAAACTGAATCCCACCCAACGTGGGTGGCTCCCCAGCTTTCACTATATCGTTCTCTCAACATCTATTGACATTTCAAAACCATCTTTCCAGGCAATTTATTAACTTAGACTGGAGTGGAAAGGAGTGGACTACAGAAATAGTCTTATTAAAGGGAATAGCACCCAGCACAAAGTCTATAATATGGCCTTGAACCTGCAAGAAGCAAAAAAGTCATTGACAGAACTTCTAAAAGACAAGCGATGTCTCTTTGTAGGATGCTATGCTAGTATCAACAGGGTACGTTCATCTCTTCCAAAACCTCGAAGAAAATAGGTCACAAAGCGCAATCAGTAGTTGCTGAAATCTGATCCAGTTAAACTCAACAGAGAAAAACAGAAATTAAAACTGTGATCCATGTCCTAACATAAGCTCCATCCCCACCAACGCGCCTACTGGAACTGCTCTGGGAGAGGTGCAGTCAAAATTCATTGTTCCTTCGTTTGCCACCCGAGAATAAGCTGAAAGCCCATGGAGTGCCAAAGTCTCAGTTTACACCACTTCTACAGCTGGTCGTACTGGATAAGAAGGACCAGTGAAGAAAAAAAAAAACCTTCACACATTTTTCCAATGTAGATGAGTTTTGACTGACAGGTTGACCCTTAGCTTCCTTTATTTAGCACTGAAGTATGATACTCTGGTTCATGAAAGTAAAAATAATCCATCTCTTTCTGTCTGCACGTAATCCAGAAAACTTCAAAAGCCCTTACAAATCTACATAGATGTCAGCTAATAATGTACTGAGCTTGGACAGACGCAGGTACGTTTGGAAGCTAATAGTTCTTTCCCCTTAGGAAATCACTGGTGGTCTTTCCCAAAGTGTCAGCCAAAAAAACATTAACATTTCAGTCAGAGTTTTAATTGGATAAGACCACACGTCTCAATAATTTCATTCTGCATCGACTATGAGACCTTGACAGACAGCATCCCGCCCAGTCTGCCACACCATGTGGGCTGAATTTTAACTTATAATGAACCACAAGTCAATCTCTTAAACCCTGGAAGTTTATCATGGAAATGGATACTGCTTTTCTAAAAGACTAAGATTTTTAAGATGAAAGATACCTACAACACCCAACCAGAGGGGACAACATGCTTGAAAATGTTACAGCTTTTCAAAGATGAAGGGGTATGGACATACATCATTGAAACACATTCTGGGAAGATAGTGGGATGCTTGTGAACTTTGCAAACCTCAGCCATCTATCATTAGAATCTCCCACCGTTCTTGTGCTCCAATGCTCCTGCAGATGATCTCCTACTCAGCAGTTAAATTTATCTCTGTTTACACTGGATTTAAAAACCAAGCAAATCCCGAGCTATGGAACATGCTGCGCTTCTAAGGTGCTGGAGGGTGTCCACAATAAAGATGCATCAGCAATCCTGCAGAATTTCATCAAAAGGTTTTGAAAATTGCATAGATGTATTTAGAAACTAGAAGTATCGTTTAAATATATATGACAAAAATACTCAGCCTGTTCTGTATTCTGTTACTTCATGAGTAAAAATGACAGCGCTAACATCTAACTACTTTCACAGCAATTTAAAAAAAAATAAATAAATGAAGATGATTTTGAAGCAACATTCAAAATCTCTTGCTTTGTGTCAAGTAGGAACTATATTCTCTAATTCCTATCCTGTTCCAACAGACTGGACCTCCTGCTGCTTACTCTTTGTAAAATCGCAGCTTCCTCTGAGAGCGCAGATCTACTTTTCTTATCCTTAACTGGAAGAAAGAAGAAAACACAACTCTTTCACACTGTGTTTAGCATGACTTACGGTGACATTTGCTTCAGGTAGTTATTTCTAGGAAGATGGGTAGCCATGAGCTCTTAGCATAGGCTTTGTGAATCCTGTGTGCGATGATGAACATAATAAGTGTTTAGTTAACATAGAAGATGCATGATGTTAGCGTGTATCATAGAATCATAGAATCTTCATGGTTGGAAAGGACCTTTGAGGTCATCGAGTCCAACCAAACAACCTACAATCTCTGCCACTAGAGCATGCCCTCAAGTGCCACATCTAGACATTTCTTAAACACCTCTAGGGATGGTGACTCAACCACCTCCCTGGGCAGGCTGTTCCAGTGCCTGACCACTCTTTCAGTAAAGTAATTCTCCCTAATATCTAATCTAAACCTCCCCTGCCACAGCTTCAGACCATTTCCTCTGGTCCTGTCATTATTCACCTGGGAGAAGAGGCCAACACCCACCTCTCTCCAACCTCCTTTCAGGTAGTTGTAGAGGGCAATGAGGTCTCCCCTCAGCCTCCTCTTCTCCAAGCTAAACATGCCCAGCTCCCTCAGCCTCTCCTCATATGACTCGGTCTCCAGACCCCAACATGTATCTTTACATGTTGTTCAAACAACAACTCTTATAGTGATGCCAGCAAGAGTATAAGGAAGAGAATACTAACAAAACCAGCTTGAAAACAATTTGCAGTGCACCAACTGCGTTTTAATAAATTGTCACTAATGCTTATACATGCATATATAACTATGTATGTATATAGTATAGAAAACACACTACTATTTTTTTTTTTTCTAAAAGGTCTTTATGTGACATCTGGACTATGAGATGTGAAAAGCTCGCAAAAAATGCACCAAATTGTAGCACAGCACCAGTATGTTGGCTCCAACCTCACAATTTCTTTTACAGAATTGTGTATGTGTTTCAAGAGGCAATATTACAGTTTTAATCTGACTAAAGCTTCTAGTTGTGATAAATAGCTGGTAGCTAATGACTGCTGGAATATGTTTAGATTGCTCTAATTTTATGAGTAAATGGATGTTAAGTTTATTTATATGTGTTTCTCTCCACCTTTGGAATTAGTTTTGTTCTGCTTGAACTTAATAACAGACATTTATAGGCAAGATTTACTTCTTCATGCGTAAATGTGATATTGGTGCTGATCTTTCATTTACAATTAGAAGTCCTTTTTCAAACAGTAATGGCCATATAAAAGTATATGTGTTTCTCCTTTATAAGAAAGATAGGATAGTCACTTTTCTGTTTCAGGCAGTTAATTTTAGGGTTCTCTTGCACAATAACTTTAGTGTAGTCCCTTTACCATCCACATGCATAGATATAATATCAGTTGGGAGTTCTTTTAAGTTAGATGCCCATTTTTTCTTTAAGAATCACACTTGGAAATATTTAATTCATGAAAACTAGGAAAGAAGTAGCAGCAAATATATCTCTCTGTAAAGTAAAGGATGCTGTTGAACAGTTTAGAAACACTGAACCAAAGTAATTTCTCCATTAGAGAACTAAGGAGCCTTAACTGGTGTATCAATAACCAGGGAACACATCCTGTCCTGTTTGCTTGTAATGAAACCAAGGATGTGAAAGTAATAAACACTGCAAGCTGGAGATACTACCTTTGTCAACAGAAAACCAGGAGAAGCCTAACCTGAAATATCAGTTTGTTGTCATTTGCCAGAATTGACAGTTCTGGAGAAGAGGGGAGTGTGTGATAAAGAGCACACTAAATTAACTTTTATTCTCAAAGGGAGGAGTAATTCATAGCTGTGGTGGTATTTCAAGGGTCATGGCCATATCTTGCGGTGCAGCACGAAGAGATGAATTATGTTTCCCGTGTTTTTAAAACTGTTAATAAGCTGAAGAGAGAGAACATTTTTATCATTGTTCTTGAAATACCGCTGTCAAGAGTCTACCACATTCTTATATTAAATCAATGAATTTGTCTGTCCTTGGGCCCCTCTAAGAAATGTCATTAGTGGTTGTTTTAATGGAGATTTTTGCTTTTAAGCCAAAAGAGAACCATAGTAACTGTGCACTTCCTAAACCATTTCATTCATGAATGGGAAATGAGTCTCTAAATCTTTACTCACATGAGTAACCACATTGATATCCTCGGGCCTTCCATTATCAAAAGCTAGAACTGTGAGTATAAGTTTGCAGGATTTGGATGTGGCACTTCATTACTTCGTAAGAGTGAAATCTGTAGCTGAAATCAATAGTTAAGCATGTGAGGCATATAAAAGATACACATTCTTTCATGGAGGTCTGATTGCAATGCATCTCTCAATTTTGTTTCAGCATCAACAAATAAGCATATCATTGTAAAGAGACGTACAGACTACAGGCAGTAATTACAAAGACACATTTTAGATGGACATTCTAGCCTCAATAGGGGAGTTGGGAATAGTCCACCAGAAAGAACAGAATAACAGTGAAAACGGTCAAACACTTCTTGAAAAACTAACATACTAAGTCATGGACCAAGTTTTTGGTTCTCTGTCAATCAGTAGCGTAACTGTTGTCAATCATTCCCCCTTACCTTGTTTGGGATTTTTGAATGGCCACAAAAGAAACTTTTGTTGGTAATTATGGTCTTTACAATTCGTCTGAGTCACAGGCAGGATTTTCATAGCCTGCCTGTGGAATAGACATGGTATGCCCCAAGCTGCGCTCACGTATGTCCAACCAATTCAAGCTAAAGTTTCCCACGATAATATGAAAGGAAATAAAAGACTCTGACAAACACAAGTCACTATTCTAAAAATAACAAGAAGAGGGGAAAGGGACAGGATAGCCAGGATCTTCTGGGTTTCTTTTCCTTTTCTTTTTTTTTCTTCTCCCTGCTCTCAAAGGGGATAAATCTGATAACTCCCTCTTCGGAAGGGTGCAGTTAGACAGGATGTGCACCTGTGCATCTTGAATCTTGTGAAAGCGTATTTATATTCTGTGCCTAACCACATGCTTCCTATTACACTGATCAGGCGCATTCTGCTAAAAATTAGTGCCAAGAATTAATGCTCTTTCATTTATTTTTTAATTCCGGAGTTCCCCTAGGATTTTCCCTTTCCCCAAATATTTCTACTTTCCACAGATACATTTTATTTTGTTTTCTTTGGCTATCAGTTCAAGTGACCTATCTTGTCCCTGCTGGAAATGCGAAGAAAAGATTTGTGAGAGAAGGTTCTCACGTAAAACCCAGTTTTGGAGTTGATCCAGCAGAGTGACAAATCTGATAACATCAAAGGCAGAACATCTGAAACTGGGATTTCGGCAGAGCAGCTTTTTCAACAAATTGCAGCCTCTATAAATTTACCCATTTCCAAACAGCCAAGTCCGTTTATTTGCTTATTTTCCTAGCTTCACCAAAAGAAAGCCTGAAACAACTTTGGAAAAATAACAGCAAAGTTGTTCAACGGAAACCAGCCCCTCTACTGTAAACAGTGCCTCTCCCCAAACTGTGCAGCTGCACAAAGCAGAGACAATGCAGGGGACCCTCAGCATCATTAACCAACTTCCCTTCTTCACCAAACAGTCACTTCGATAAAGCAATTACAATAGCATCATGGAACAGTAGAACAAGGAGGAAAAAAAAAAAATAACCTTACCAGCTTCTCCTACAGTATATAGCTGAAAGGAAAACAAAACCCCCAGCTGCCGTATCGCATGCAATTGGTCTCCCAGAATGAATTGACTGAAAGAACTATGAAAGGCTAAAGTCTTTCGGCCCCTCTGTTCAGCCTCTCTTCAGCTCCCTCTCTCCGAGCCTCCTTCACAAAGCCATTCTCCTACTCCCTAATCCTCGCACAGGAAAAAGCAGCACACACCAAATGACTTCAGCAGAAGCGATTCTCCCGGGGGGTGGGGGAAGAGATGCTGCTGCCACTCAGCTCCCCCCCGCCTGCTCCCCGCCACACAGCCGTCCTCTGGGAGGGTATCCAAACAAGCTCGCCGGGCACCCCAAACACAGCCGGCACATCAGGACGAGGTACAGAAAAGTGCACATTTCCATTCATCACCCTCTGAGCCGCTCGTTTCTGAGATGAGCACACCCCTGGGTACTTGCAAGAGTTCCCCACGTGCATGTCGCATCAGCCCGCACTGAAGTAGCTAGCCTTTTTTTTTTTTTTTTGGTCGTTGTTCTTTTAAAATTAACTACGTGACTTCCTAAAACCGTCGTTGGGCCTCAGATTTTTCTTTTTAACAAAGAACGTGTAAATAAACCTTAAATATTTCAAACAGCAAAATAACAACAAAGATGGTCCCCCAAAAAATCAATAATAAAAAGTATAAAGAAGGCCCCCGCAGACAATAAATTAATAACTTCAGGAATCATCAGATTAAAAGCAATATAAAAAGAAAACACTGGTGCCTCCCTGGAATGCTTTTGAGAGCTAAAATCAGAACAATTAGATTTTTCATAACAAAAAAGATTTCTGTCTTTACTTACATTACTTTACGTGAATATTCCCAGTTCATGTAAAAAGAGACAGCATTTTTTTCATATCATTTGTCTTGAAAGCCTGCCATAGCTATTGAGATAACACCCCCTGAATATTCTCTGGTATTCAAGAAAGCATCAAATCCTTGTTAAAGCAATGCTGTTGTCATATTATTTTTTAACACAAGTTTTACCTCTCTGTGAGATGCAGGAACTCAGAAACAGACAGCTGTCGCAAAGTAAATCAAAGACTTAGAAAAGCAGATGGCATAATTTCACATCTTAAATGATGGCTGTGAGCCTTCCAGTAATAATTTATAAGGAGACTTCCTCCTGCTTGTTCCTCTGCTCGGCAGCATGCTGTTTGAGCCTTTCAAACAAAATAAATAGACTTCAAACCACCAGCTTCACACACACTAACACTTACCAATGCTATTTCAACCTGACACAAGCTGACTTTGTTCCTCTGTGACCCTGGACAGAAAACTGAGGTGACAGTTTGATGGATGAGATCTTTTTTCACAATATGGGTTGTGACTTCACGGCTCTGTCTCCCCATTATTGCCTAGCTGAAGGAGGAGACAGGAGCAGAGGAGGATCTTCCACCATACAGAGCCATTTTAACAGTGAAAATGAACCAAACGTGTGCAATAAATGCCCGGAACACCTTTTTCCTACCTCAAAATTGGGAAGTTGGGGGAATCTCTTTCCACTTCTGTTGGGGTAGGGTGTAAGGGGACACGGAAGAGGCTCCCAGGGGACTAACTAATCCCAATGGTTTACTCCAAATCGTATTTTAGTTTAAGAAAATGGCAACATCAGCAGAGAACAAAGGAAGGAAGGAAGGAAAGAAGGAAAAAAGGAATTCTGTTTGTTTCATTTATGACCAAAGAACACTTGGACTGTGAATTTTGCGAACTGTCTCTTCACTATGTTAATTTAATTACTTAACCGGAAATCTTGGACAATTTTTTACTGGGCAAAGGCCTCCCTGCAGTAACCTGAGGCAAACAATTGCAGTGTGAAGTCCTTTATTTATTACCTTAAAATTGTCATAAAATATCAGAGGATTCATCTATATTAAAATTGGTGTCTGCAAATTCAGTATTTGAATGCAGATTCTCTGCTAAAATGAGTTCAGAAATCTTTTTGTAAGATTAACATATTTAATTTAAGGTTGCCAGATTTCACAGAAGTGTCTGTGAAGAAATTGCCTTTCCATGAAAAAGTTGAAAAAAGAAAGATGGTGAATGAACTCGCTGAAATGCAAGGCTCTGCCTCCGTAGGCTTGAGCTCATTAACATGTGAAGTCAGCCTCTAATTTCCTTCGAGAGGAGCACAGGTTGCTAATATCTTTATGTCTTTGCTTCTGCTTGTTCCTCTAATCCGATGGGTTCATTATGATCATACTGGAGGGTGTCAAATCTCTGATTTTACGGGTGGATACTGAGGCCAAATGACCTGGCTCAAGGATGTCTCAGGCCGGAACCCGAGTCTCTGCTGTTCCACGCTACTGCTCCCCATCTCCAGTGACCCTCGAGCGGTGAAAGATGATTTATGAAAACAAGGTCTAGTCTACTCTATGTTTGAGATCAAGTTCTGATATATTTTGTATTTGTTTTCACACAGATTATGTTCTTATTGTTTCTAGTTTGGGATTCGATACTCATAATTCTGTCTAAAAATATACACGAAGTCTCTCCAGTAGCAAAAATTTATCATAAATATATGCGAATCCAATTCATTCTTTCCAAAGAGACTGACTTTGTTTCAGATGATGGTATTTATGTGCTTTCATATTTATGAATGTTTTTCTTTCTGTAGAATATCTGTGAGGTGGTACCCAACTCATGATAATACCGAAAGACAATCAAAAAGCAGCCAGAAATTGATTTATACCCAAAAAAAGCAAAATCCAAGGGATTTATACACAGGAATATCTGTAGCTATCTTGTTTCATCAATTCAACTCCAATTTTTTTTCTTATTTTCCTTTCTGAGAACCACCTTAAAACTACACACTTGCTTCAGGTGGCCCCACTCAGGGGTTTAGGTGGGGACTCTAGCAGGGTGAAAGTCAGTGGTGTGAATTTCACCCCTTAAAAAGGAGTTCTAAGAGATGTACTTGTGAACCATTTATAGCCCAATTACAGCTTCTAAACTGCTGTCATCGTTTCTTTGTCTCTCTCTAACATTCAGAGAGCATTCCCATTGTAAATAGGTAAGTACATTAAATGTTTTCGAAAGAATAAGACCTCTTCACAGACCTTATATGAAAAACTAACCTCTAAATAACAACTTTCATACCATCCAGTGTGTAGGTAACTATGATGCAGACAAACCAGAAGAGCTCTCCTCGTCAAAAGGAAGCATGAAGCTTGAAAAGCGTAGCCACCCCTGTACTTGGAAGCCAGTTAAAATGAGTTTGCATAGGGGAAAAAATATATCACAATAGGCCATATTACTGAAAGCAACAGGCACTAAAAAATTGGAAGAGCTCATTTTTCTCATTCTTGTAGCAAAACGTAACTGTCAGACTAACTCATGACAAATGCCTGAAGGAAGTCTGAGATTTAGGAAATATCAGCAGGTTTACACACTTTGCTACATAGTTTTTCCTCTATTTGCTCACAATTATGTCCTCTTTTATCTGTATCATCTGTCAAAAACACCTTTTCTGCATAGTCTTTTCTCCTTTCCGTGTTTCTTGGATTAACAAAAAGCATAAGGTAAGGTCATTCGGATAATAGCCCTGCATTTTTAATAGGAATCGTAAGTGCATTTCAAGTAATCTTTTCTGCAAGCAGAGTGGTGCAGGCAATTGCACTGGAAAAGGCTCCAACAAAACTAAACTTTAAAGGTTGCTAATCTCTTTGAGAATTGCTGGTGTGACTGATTAGTGCAATCCACTGCAGTTCTTTGATTTTGTTTGCTTACCCTCTCTTAGAAAGAAACTCCCAGTAATTCTTAAAGGCAGTGTAGAAAAAGGAGGCAGTATATCTTTATAAACAGAAGGAAATGCGCATCTTGGGCATCCACACATCATCTGACTTTTGAGCATTTGATCAAGAAGCTTAAATTCCATAAATAGTCAGTAGGTGCCCTAGAAAGCACACCTTTTAACCACCTCTTTCACACAGTCAATTTATTTCAAAAGTTTACTATTCAAAGGTAAGGCTGTTGAATGGTCTATGCTCAGCCAGCCTATAACATACTTATGTTGAATTTCGGGGCTATTCTTTAGGTGTGTCACAGGATGTGTCTTCTGAGTAAGCAACGTAGTGGCAATTCTGCAAACTGGAAGAGGTGGGACCTGGTATGGAAAGGAAGGGTGAGTAGTAGTAATGAGGGAAGAACACAGTGGAAAAAGATAGTCAGGTAAAAGGAAAAGAAATAAGAAATTCATATTAATAGAGAGAGTCACTCCAGCAAGAATGTTACTCAAGTCCATGTTTCACTTTGACAGGGGTTTCTGATACATATCCTTTAGGCTTGGTCTCCACGGGCTCAGTCTAAACCCACTCTCTCTTTGCTTTTGTGTCTGAGTTGGATGAAAGCAAGGATTCAGCAGTGCAGCTGGGTTTACATTAGGAGTGTGTGTGTGAAACTGAGGATATCTGGCTCGGAGCTTCAAAGCATGTCAGCTGATGCTGGTGCATCTAGCCTGAGAACTTCAGCAAATGTGTCAAGTCTTCCTAAAGTTTGATAGAAGACTAAAATTAAAACAGCAAATGGAAAGAACAGCCTGTGGCTTGTAAAAGGTTAGCTCTTCAGCCCGCCTCCATCCATAAGCTGTATGGAGCAAGACGCATCTTGCTCTTTATGAATTGGGCAGAAACATTTTAAGTACCTTTTCAGAGGCTTTGGCATACATGGCATGCTGGTCAGAGAAGGACTGGCCAGAAATGAGCCTACACTGTCACTTTGGACAGTGAGGTACTGCTCCTGGGCAGCCAGGAAAAACACCCATAATCCAGCTGGAGCCCTGTGCACCAGCCTGGGGATGAGCAAACAGCCTGGGATTAGGAGACACCCATGCTACAAAATTCCCTGAATTTTTTTTAATTGATATTGTCATCATAATTGTGCTACAAACAGACTGATAGGAGCAGGCGCACAGACTTGGGCATTGAGAAGCCTGAAAAGCCTTTGAAAGCCCAACCATCAAGATTTTTGTAACCCCTTCAGTATTTAAAGACAAACATCTGTATAAAAAATTCCTAGACTTGAAGCTTCAGGCTGTTAAGTTCTTTGGAGGAGACACATATATTTTCCCTGCAGTTTAGAGGTTTGCAGCACAGTTGGAATTCCAACTTTTGGACATTACTACAGTGAAAACATATACACAATGATTTACAGAGTGGTATTATTGCGCATTTTTCAAAAACAACGAAAAATTAATATAGTTAACGTGGGTGTATTTAGGAAGAGGGAGGAGAAGCAAGGAATGAAGTGGCATACTAACATACGGTATAAGTAGCTTACGGGAAACCGCCCTGCAAACTACTGAAAACAGAGGCATCATCAATATCTTACAGTTAATCAGACTCCGTACAAGAAATCTACTTATATGAACAAGAAATTGTAGTACTGAGCTGTAACATAAGCACTGTTGCAGATTTACCCCCTCATTAAAGATTCCTCCTAGGAGTTATCATCACATTCACATGACAAGAAAAAATAACATATGACTTTATCTGGACATGATCCAATAACATACGCAAGGAAAGTAGTAGAATATTAGGTGTGATAAACGCCTGAGTTAATACCATGCACTGCTCTAGCTGTGAGAAAATGTGGGATTCTTTTTATTTGTTCAGAATAACGTAAGATAAACCTGTTGCTATCCAGGACAGATTTCAGAGTATACATTGCGTGGGCAGAGGATTCAGAAAGCAATAATATGGCCCAGAACTGGAGTAATGAGGGGAGAAACTTGGAAACCAGCTTCACAAGGCTGGAGAAACAAGTCAGTCTAAGTGAGACCCCACTTTCCTGTTTGAGTCTACTGTGAGCTCTCACTCCAGGAACCAAAAGCACTGGGTAGCTCTATGTCATCTTGGCAACAATCACTATCTCTCGTTGAGGCCACTTCAGCTCCAGTGCCCCAGCTCAGACTGGTAAAATGAGGAAGGGGAGGGCAGGCCTGATGGTCAAAGCATGGGAGAAACCTCTGCTCACCACGAAGGGGAAACCCAAGCTCAATCACCAAGCACAAGTAACCTGGGAAATAATTTCTGACCACAAAAACTTTAAGGGTAGCTTCTTTTAGATCTCCTCTATATAGATTAAAAAAATGAAATTACCTAAAATTTAATTTAATTTCAGTATTAACCTTTAATAATCGGTCATTTTAAGTCATTCTTTTGCTCAAGCTTCTCTAGCCATTCTCTATTTTTTCCTTTCTAATGATATGTTTCCCGTCTACATTTATTTCATAGTTTTTAATTCAACAGATTAATTTTCCTCTCTTATATCAGCTTATTGATCCAACTTAATGTAATCAATGTAGTCACAACCGTATTTAAATATACTCACACACAGGTTTCCTTCCACTTAATCAACTCCACTAAACCACAGTTTTTTCTTTGAACTGTGTAAACTTGTTGCTAAGGCCGAAGTTAACCTGGTAGTAGTAAAAGGACAACCACCAAAACATTTACCTGTCCAATAACGATTGTCTGTAACGAAGACAGAGATGCCATGGAAAAGGCGAGAGTACAACGTAGGCAGCATCAGCTAAACAAGCACTCTTTTCCTGCTGCACCTGGAGTCATGCTGGCAGATATTTGTACAGCCCAGATATTTTCTAACAAAGACTGAATCCCGTTCCTGTTTGAGTATGATCACACTCTTACAATCCACTGGGAGATGGGTTTGGTAATTTCTGCATAACGCTTTCTGGAACTAGCAGGTTTGACTCCCAAGTAAGTATACCTGCCTGTGAAACTGCAGTGGATCAGGCTCATAGGAAAAAAAAACAACAAACCAATACGTATTTACACTTCCAAGTGCAAACCGGTAGGAAGATACCTCCAAAGGCTCAGGACTGCATCTTCCCGTTTAACTTTGAAAGAGGAGAGGCTCCCTCCTATGGCTAAACCGTGTAAAACTGGGAGCACCATCATGAACGTGGATCCTTCAGACATAAAGTCACTGGGTAGATGTACCAGCCAGCACGCCGCCTTAAGAAAGAAAACTATAAAAATCTCGCTATTACATATGCAAGACATCTAGAAGCTGGGCCATAAATCCGTATTTTGCTTGCATAAAAAATGACATTATAATGAAAATATCATATAATAACAACAATAGCGTTATTCTCAGTTTTCAAATGAAAGCTTAATGCCAGCCACAAATGTCCACACCTCCCTCCAGACATTCTTTTAAAAATGTTTTGTTACGCTTTTGTAATATTGTAATAGCTAAAATGGCATGCCGGTCAGAGAAGGGGCACCTTTCTGGAATAAATATTAGATAGAGAAAAATAATGAAGATACACTGTCTAAAATATCCAAATGCATTTAACATCGCATTGAACCCATTAGCCACGTAAAGTTTGCCAAATCAAGTGTAACATCAGAAACAAATAGATTATATGATTTTATCCCTACTTATGACTTATTCCTAGCTTTTATGTTTTATTTTCTTACACTGTAAAGCAAAGACTCTGAAACTACAAGCTTTGAATTAATGAACTGAAGGGTTCAGAAACAACACAGTCTTACTTATCTAAAAGAAATAGCATGTGTATCCGGAGTCCCATAATGCCACTTGCCTAAAGAGCACAGGCATGCCAAGAATAGGGGAAAAAAAATGTTTAAGACAATATTCAGTTGTTCGTTTTTGACTTGAAACAGATTGTGGTTTTTAAATTTCCTTTATTACAATTACAGCAAGTAAACTCTTTCACCAACTCTCTCTGGGCAGCTCAGTTTACATTCGAGCCTACCAGACCTAAAATGAGTTGTCAAGAGTTCTTGGTTTCCATTGTTTTTACGGCAACAGTATTTATTATGTAAAAAAAATAAAAAAAAATAAAAAAAATCATGGAGAGTCTGCTTAGAGAAATAATATTATTTCCTCTAAATTAATCATGTATTGTTTCGCAACTGAAAAAAGGCATAGTGGCTAAAAATGTTTTCCTTTAACTTATTTCCTATTTTAAGAGGCTCTTATCTTGGTTTTTCATTTGTTCCATTTCAGTCTCAATACCTGGGAGTACAAGAGAATATGTGACTGGGTACAATAAACAACCTCTTGACTGCTAAAATTTTATTGTGGTACACTCAACACCTGCACCAGCATACTTTTCATTAATGGACTACAGTAAATGTTTATATAACTACCAAGAGAGTTTATTAATGGGAACAAAAATTCTAGCAGATAGATCATCCTTTGCAGCAATTAAGCTCTACAATAAAATGTAGCCCGATGTATACGCAGTTCTCCGAGGCATCTTAGATTAGTGAAAAGGGGGATATAAAAGTCAACCCTGATGATGCGGTAAGAAAGCCTGTTTGTCCTACATACCAGCTTTTCACAGAGAGTTTAAACAATCACAGCTTTTATGAAAAACAAAAAGGACAGCTTTAATTTTCATATAAATATTCATCTGCAACAAAACTTCATATTTGATTTGAGTTTTGACACGCCAACAATCGTTAGGTTTTCTGAGGGCATTAAGGGTCTGTTCCAACTCCCCCTGAAGTCAACAGGATGACACGTACTGACTTCCATGCCAACCACGTCGAACGGTGACTGGGTGGCTTAAGGGCCAGTCCTCGTCTTCCCTGGGTCACCAGCACGTTTTCTGGTCAGCTGGTACTGGACCTGGCCCCAGGCTGGCATGTGAAGAGAAAGCTTACTAAAAGCACCTAATGTGCATGTAATTTCAACTGGCTTTTAATCAGTTGTCATTATCTCAGCCCACCACTGTCTCAAAAATTGGCCTGTTTGAGAATGGTGGCAGAGCACTATAAAACCAGTTGGGACATCGGGGCAGACCCTCCAGTCAGGACCACTGCAAGTTTTCAGGCAAACTTGAACAAGCCCCAGTTACAACAGAATGAGCGTTCCACCTCTAGTCGCTACTGGTGAGGCCACAGCTGGAACAGCGGGTCCGGTTCTGAGCTCCCCAGTTCAAGAGAGACAGAGTTCAGCGAAGGGCAAGGAAGATGATTAAGAGACAGGAGCATCTCTCCTATGGGAAAAGGCTGAGAGAGCTGGGGCTGTTCAGCCTGGAGAAGAGAAGGCTCAGGGGAATCTGGTTAATACATATAAATACCCAAAGGGAGGGTGCAAAAAGGATGGAGCCAGGCTCTTCTCAGTGGTGCCCAGTACCAGGACCAGAGGCAACGGCCAACGAACTGAAACACAGGAGGTTCCCTGTGGAACATAAGGAAACACTTTTTCACTGTGAGGGTGCCTGGGCACTGGTCCAGGTTGCCCAGAGAGGCTGTGGAGCCTCCATCTTTAGAGATATTCAAAAGCTGGCTGAACACAGTCCTGGGCAACTGTCTCTAGGTTGCCCTGCTTGAGCATGGTGGGGGGGGGGGGTTGGACCAGATGACCTCCACAGGTCCCTTCCAACCTCAGCTATCCTGTGGTTCTATGAGTAAGAAACAAAAAAAGAGAAACTGAAACACCTAAGAAGCCCTCATGATTTCATAGCTTTAGGTACATTTATTTACACATAAGCAAATATGTTATGGGAATCGTCACAAGAGTGGAGCCTTAAAGAACATAAAAAATAAATCACAAAATCCTTGAGAGGAATGGGCTTTAAAAAGTAATCGCCATCAGCAGCCAAGGCACCTCATATTTCACATGTAGCATGTAAAACAGTTTTGCATACCGTCTCCATCCATTTACTCTGCCATTGCTCTGTTAAATTATTTAAAAATGCATTCTTCTTCAAGGCGCCGTGTAAGCTACTATTTTATTAAAATAAAGAATAAGATAAATACATAAGTCTAGCCAATTGCACTAGTCCCCGATACAAAAATATTCACTTATAAACCTCTTCCTCATCTCTTTGACCATTTTCCCTACCTCTCTTCTAAGGTGCTTCTTTTTTTCATCTTGATAAACAAAGAGATTCTCCTGTGTGTGCATGTGAATGAAGGTTGAAGAAGAGATGGGAAAAGTTACACAGAGCTATTACACAGGCCAAGGTCACAACAACTCCGAGAAGTAACTGGCTGAATAGAAGCCTTCATGTCCAGAAGTAAACTGTACCAGATTTCAAGGCCTTTCGGTCCTTCTTCCCACTGTTATTCAAGGATGTCGAGGGCAAGCTAATCTACTCCTCAGACTGTAAATCC
This sequence comes from Chroicocephalus ridibundus, assembly GCF_963924245.1. Classification (NCBI taxonomy): domain Eukaryota; kingdom Metazoa; phylum Chordata; class Aves; order Charadriiformes; family Laridae; genus Chroicocephalus; species Chroicocephalus ridibundus. The sequence continues at coordinate 82,983,247 of NC_086284.1, forward strand.
CCTCCGAGTGAAATTCAGTTGGAACCATAAGCATCATGCATATCATAACAGAAGTAACAACTTTTGAAGTATTGTAGCCTGGAAAAGTCCAATTTTCTATAATGCAGCTAATTGACTTCTCTTTCTTCCACATGATGAGGTAACGGAAACAATATTGGAAGTGCTTGAAGCAAGATATATATAAAATATGCAAAATGTGTTGGTTTTCAGTTGTGTGTCGTTTCAACCCACACAGTAACCACTTGGTGGGACTAACTCAAGGACAAGATGCAGCACCTCTCCTTCATACAAATAGCTCCACTGAATTCAACAAGGTTACTTGAGTGAACCTAGATTAATTACACAAGAAACTTTCTAATTCCACAGATTACCTTTATCAAATAATTCAGACATCCCACTTTTTTGCTGATGATGAACTACAGTGCAGTGACATGTGTGTTTTTCTTCGCACATGTGGACTTATTATGCACACGTATATATTCACACATATATATGTACGTGCGTACACATAGCTGAAATTGCATACTCTAAATCACAGCAGAATAAGCGTCCCTTTATTATTTTTTTTTTAATTGCCAGAGAAGCTTGACAGCATGCTTCTATTTTTCTCTCCTCATAGATCTCACAGAGCTTTTAAAACCAGCAAAGTCTTGAATATGCACCCTATTTAAATAAGAATGGAGCTGAATATGCTCTTTGGCGGTAGCGGTGCCTCCGAAGACAAATGTTTTCTCACATTACCATTTCTGTTGCCGAAAGCCCGTGCTCTGAGCCTCCCCACTCCGACTGGGAGTCCGCAGAGCCCATTTGGGCCAAGCTGGCAGGGGTCACGCTCCCCGGGGGAGGAGGTCAGCCCGGTGGCCTGGGAGCAGGGGAGCCGGAGGGTGACCCCACAACACCACGCTTTGTGCTCAGGGGCTGGAAGTCAGCCCTGCTTATGCTGGATCACGCAGCGAACCACAGCCCGACGCGTCTGACAGCTGGAGGTCACTTTCCATCCCGGGGATGCTTTCATACAGGCGAACCTTTTTTTTCCTGCACGTTTCTGTTCTGTGAATAGCGACTGTGACAAAAAGAATGGCTCGCAGGCGACATTTTGGGGTACTGATGAACACATTCTCAAAGAGCATCGGAAGAAGAGAAACAGTTGTAGGCACCTTGCCATTAACACAAACACTGAATCTCACAATATGTCATGATGCTCCTTATAAATAAGCAGCGTGTGGCAGAGGAAAGGATATCATAGAGAGAGAGACTAGGTATTAATACACCATTTTGAAGTTCACACTCCACCTCTATTGCCATTGTGTGCTTCCACTGTAGACCTTGGGTAACCCTGAGCTCACTGTTCTTTCCTTACCTGTCCTTATAATGGAGATATTGTTCCCTCAAAAGATAAGCGTTGTTAGGAAAAAGCCATTAAACTTTACGAGATACCCAGCTATGCTGTGGAGGAGTACCATAAAAAAGCCTTTCAGTCTATAAATAAAAGATATATATGAGAAAAGGTTACCCTGCACGTCTATAGCTCACACTTATACCTTGGTATTTTTGTTGTTGTTTTTGAATTACTTGAAGAAAATAATCATGAAGCTACCAGGCCCTATTAGTGGTATTATAAGAAATAAATTGGTGGGTAGAGCTGTTTGCAGCCTTTAGAATTATTTAGCATTTTTATTGTCCCACCAGGGAAGTTAATAGTATCTTTCAGAAATTATTTATACACCACTAGTCAAGGAAAGTATCAAAAAAAGCTGTTCATTGCTGTGTTCCTTTTACTGCTCTTTTCAAAAAACAAACAGAAATAACCATAAATCAGAAAAGAGATTTATAGTATGTAGAAATTATCTAGTCATTTTGCCTATACAGAATTTAATTTTTAAAGGATTCGCTTACAATTTAATAAGACACTCAAATCCCATTCAATAAATCATACTGTCTCCAGTAAGAGAGAGAAAGGTGATGCGTTGAAAACCCGAGAGCTGCGCTGGCAGAGTAACCAGTATTGCCCAATCCTTTGCAATGTGCCAGACGCCCAAGAGCCAGATGTGCCAGTACATTTCTTCACCTAGACCAGCCCTGTACTGGCAGCTTCTTGACAAACATCAGGCACCCTTTGTAGTCCTACAAAGAAAAGTCTAGGAGGAGTGAACAGACACACACTCTAAGCACATGCCTGAGAGCCAACAGGTAAAATCTCAGCTATGGGAAAAACATCTGGAAGCCTTAGTTTTGCATTCAGTGGGGACAGCATCACATTCTGTGCCAAAGTAGGCATAGGCTGCATTCACCAAAGCTGCTCCTGCACACACGGACATCCCGAAGCAGCATTAGATAGTTGGTTGCAGCGGTCCTAGTGTTCAACCAGTTGTTGATCTGCGCTGTGAAAATCTGCAGGGCTCGCAGTTACCTGCTGTACGAGTACATACACCAATTAGCTCTAGAGCTTCTCAGCCTTCAGCCCCCAACACATACCCAGCTTTGGTGAGATAACAAAACAAACAAGAAAATAGACTACTTTTCCCTTTGTTCCCCTTTCCCATTCTCTCTTAAAAGCCAGCACCTCCACAGCCATAGAGTATGTGTCAGGTCAAAATTTCCAGTGAGTAGACCTTTTAAGTTATACACTGCAGCAGGGATTTGGGTTAAATACAGTAGGACTGTAAATACTTAAATCCTCAGTTTTAGGCTGCGAGAGAGTCATCTACTATGCTGGTACAGTGCCTAAAATAATGTACTTTTCTAGTACAATATAATAGAAATATAATAGCATATAATGCAGTATAATACTATGACTAATAAAATGAAGCACTCAAGTTAAAGCCAAAATTGACATTTAAGTGGGTAACAGAAAGAGGTACATCCTCCCCTTTTGCAAAAAAGCACCATGAGAACAGGCACGTACCTACGACTCCTATTGGTTTTGTGTCTCTGACAGTGACTACAACGGAAAAAGAGGCAGTAAATTCTGTCCATACTCTCAGCAGATATATTAAATGATACTGCGTGAAGCATGGTTGATGTGGAGTGGTGAGAGGGAAATCAGTGTGCAACGTCCACTTTTCCCACAGTCTTGTCAGCCTCTCAAATGGAAAAAATAAATAATTACCCTTTGCAACTAGGACAGATCATCTGTGTTCAAATAGTGGCTCCGATGCATAGAAAGAGTCAGGAATTTGGGACATTAAATGCTTTTCATCAGGAAATCATCATTTCAAAAGATTTATTCAAAAAGAAACTTTTAATTAAGATATCCAGCTTGGAGTTTTGAATCTGAATCTCCTCATCTGAAGTGACTGTTATAAGGACAAGCTATTTTGGGGGTGAATCTTGTGGTTTTTTTCCCCTTCTGGGGAACAGCCTTAAAATACTCTTCCTTTTTTTTTTTTTTAATCCCTGAAAATTTTAATGGGATGGGAAAATTGTTTCCTGCCCAACTCTCATGGTGAGTGGCTGGCAAATAATAGCAAGACACAGAACGCAAACAGCTGGATTCAATCACTGCACTTAGTAGTGCATGTAGCGCATGAAATGTGGTTGTGGATGCACCAGATACTTTAAGCACCAGCAAAGAGAGTTATTCCAGACTCCAGGACAGACATCTGGCACTAACGGAATTATGAGACTATCAGGGAACATGGCACATCACACACCCAATTAACAGACAGATGAATTAATCACACTGTAATTAACATAGCTGTGTAACGATCTGTGCTTCGCTGTCTTTAGAGATAAATATTCAGATACAGGAAGACACAGCAGAACCCTCAACTGTCCTACTGAGATAGTGGTACATGACAAAAAATAAGACAAAGGACACTGTCACACCTTTCTGAAAATACAAATACGTGTTTCTACTGTAAAGCTATTTTTAGGAGGAGCATTACTTAACTCGTTTCACTAGCAGCACAATTCAGTGGAAAATCATTACATGTAAAAGAAAACACATTTTCTAAAAAAAGACTTCCACATTCAACCTGAAAAGAAATGTATTTCTACCCTGCAGTCACCTTGCCTTCTAAAATCCATTACTTTAAGTATAATTTATGTACGTCCCACCACATTACTGAAGTTAATGGTTAGGATAAGTGTTTTCACATCATCATTTAACAGAACAATATTTTCAAAGTCATATTTTATTATTTTTTCCCTGATGGTGTTATCAGACACAAAAGATTCCAGCTTGAACAAAACATCAAGAAGTGGATGAAACTTAAAAAATAAACATATAACAAATCTTTGTAATTGTCAGCTTTGCTAAATCACACACACACACATAAATTGAATTTTTATAGACATGGGAAAAGTGATGTTAGCTGGAGGGGTTTTGTAAGCTTCCTCAAATAAAGTGCTTTATATCATCAGTTAGGATCCAACAAAAATATGTACTTTAAAATAATAAAAAAAAACCACCTTAAAGAACTGCCTTTTCCTGTAGGTCAGTAGCTTATAACTAAGCAAGGGGTTGGTCTAGATTATCTTCAAAAGTTCCTTCCAACCTGAACTGCCCTATGGATCCTACGAACGGATTAAGTTTAAAGCCTCTGAAAAGAATAAACTAGTAGTTTGACTACTAGGGTTATATGCAATTTGAAAAAAGAAAAATGCAAAGTAATTTCAACACCACCAAAACGTAATGCTGGCCCTACAGCAGTCTTCAGTGCTGCAGCTCCCAGATAACTGGGCAAATTCCCCCAAGCAGCAGGAGCTTGGTGTGCTGATAGTGAGCTCCACAGGGATTATTACAACAGCCTCTCCACAGCCACCCCTTCTGCCACAGCAAAAGACCACACAGCGACCCCAATTTTTTTTTTTTTTTTTTTTAAAAAAAAAAAAAAGTATAATCGGAGCAGGGGTAGAAACCCATTTGTAAACTGGGGGGTGTGTGAGCAGGACACGTTACTGCAGGTCTGGACCCAAAGTGACTTCCAGAACAGATTTTTTTAGTGTAGGCAGGATGTTGTATGATTGAACTAGGCTGGTCTGTTTTCATTTAAAGGTGGAAAATTAATGTCTACGAATAGGAATTAATAAACTAATTTAACAATAACCACAAAACCTTTCCGCTGAATGAGGAAAGGCTTTATAATTATGAAATAATAGTTTCCTGTTTGAATAATCCAAGTCTATCTAAAGGAGTTTAACGAAGACTGAAGCTAAGACGCAGTGGTTTTTTGTCTGCAAGTGTTATGCTAGAAAGCTTTCTGAAGAGGCTTTCCTGTACACGGCACTGAAAAAGCAGAAACGTGATGTTTCAATCAGGGAGGCTTCTTCCAGCTCCTTTATGTGAGTTTATCTTCTCAGAGTTTCTCCCCTACGCTCAGCTAAAATATGAAGTATGACAAAAACCAAAGAATTAAAAATTGCTAACAGAGTCATATCAGCCCTCATTTGATCTTTGTGTGTGTGTAATAAAACAACGTGATGCTATCATGACAGCAGCTTTTGTTAAAATAAACAGAAGTTAAATAAAACATAAACAAGACAAGCAGGCACAGAGCCTCTACTGAACTCCTGTCCTGCACAATTTACATTCTTCTCCAATCCTCATCATGGGCCCTATACTTTGCATCTATACCTTATCCGAAACACATTTTGCTTTTCTGCTTCTTTGTCCTTCCTTTTGCTAGATAAAGAGAAAAACAACCAAAAAAAAAAAGTGAGAGTTAGGAGGATGTGCCAGAGGTATGCTGGAGATCTGGCGATACAGAATTATCTCTCTGACAAATTTGCTTATAATGGGTGAAAGGTGTAGTTCAAATCAGTTATGGAAGTAATTTCTTCACAAGCACATCTAGTGTATTTTCCACATCTCACATCCACCATGTATAATCTAAGAAGAATTATTTCTATCACATTTATTTGACCATGGTAACAAATTACATCTGATGGTTTGCATACAACTCCTTACTTCAGACAGCATTTTCACGTGAATTTAGAGGTCGGACATACATCACAGAAAACAATTAACCAATTTATTGTTCTCCAGAGAATATGAGGCTAGAAGTACGTGCATGCTACTCTGCTCTGGGTACGAAGTCTGCAGGCCCTCCCACTCTCTTAATTACTACAGAATACCTGCCTTAAGCAGTAAGCATACAGCAGAAAAAGCTGTGATTATATACTCGATACTAATGACTTAAAAATATGCTGAATTCATGTCTAAAAGTTCCAGTGAAAACAGAAGCACCATTTTGCTGAATCTTTTGCAGAGTTCCTGCCCGACACGGTAACATTACAGTTGAAAAATAAGATAAACAAGAGATGAAAAATGAAGAGAAGTGTAATTTTTCTAAGCAGATTAAGGGATTAAGATGCCTTTATTAGTACAAAGTGTCAATTATCTCCCTCTAGCCCAACACACTAGTGATATTTCATTTACTTCCTGGGACCTGGGACAACGGTGAGTCTCTACTAAATTTTTGTAACACGTAATTTCAAATATACTATTTAGTGGCTGCATTACAAGTGTTAAGCATCTGTATCTCCACCCCGTTCACAAATGCAGCCAGGCACTCAAACGCGCTCACGTATGAAAGACTGCAGTCCTTTAAAGTTCAGGTTTCAAGGCAAGCTTTTGGCATACGAACGTAAATGACCTCCTAGAAACGAGAGGAAAAATATGTTTTACATAATAGCAGCTCAGAAAAAGCAGGACCATATCTCTGATCATGAAATTCCAAGTAGATATTTGGCAGTCTTGATTGGGATCCTACCTATAATATTCCCTAGTTTGCTGACACTGTGTTCACTGCTGTACTTGTCAGAACAGCATTCGGTAGGCACTAAGACGACAAAACATTGCAGAACAGCAAAGCACCGTTATTATCGCTCCAATTTTATAGCAAATTCCAGGTACTTATGGAGCAAGGCACCCCAGAAAAAGAAGAGGCAAGAGCTGAAAACAGTGCTGAAATGAAAAACTAAGGGACACCTGCATATTTCTTAAACCCCGCCCTGAGTACTTAAATGCTTAACTGCAAAGGAAGACGCTATCAACTCCGCTAACTGCCTAATTATCCTTCCACAGATGAACTATACAGTGAGACCAGACTCTAAAAATGCATCTGAAGATTTTGATAGTATTTATGTACTAAAAATATTTCACGTAGTTACTAAAAATATTTCACGTAGTTCAGGACTTTAAGAACTTCAACAGAAAACCACCTGTTCGTATCTAGAAAGATGACAGTATTGAAGCACTTCCCTTCTATTATTTCACTGAGAGAGGTGGAAGACAATACCTTTAATAAGATAACTCTAATAGCCCAAAAGTAGTTCCTCTAAAAAAAAAAAAAAGGAAAGAACATAAAAAACCAACTCAATTAAAAATAAAAGTCTACTTGGCCTATTGAGCTCTCTTCCACAGCTTTCATTGCTTACACAGCAAGGATTCATTAAAAATCTAAATGGTAGCTGGTATCTGAAGGACCTCTTATCATACTTAAATACCTCCACACCTTTTAAAAATGCACATACTTATGACTATTAAAATGAAACAGCAGTCATGGGATCAGACACATCCTGGATAGACAACAGTGAAATAAAACTGTAGTCATTGCTAAAAAAAAAAACAAAACAAAACAAAAACACCCCCAAAACTGAAGAAAGTTAAAATAATGTCTCTTAATATTCAAACATTGTTCATCTGAGACATTACTCTGAAATGTCATGTGACACCATGCAAACCAAACCAAAATCTGCAGATTCTTTAAAAGAAAAAAAAAGAGCAATAATCAAGGGTACACGCCAGAAAAAAATTGGATTTTCTGAGAAGGAAAAAGTTTTGTGGTCAAGCGACATGATTTGCAGCCAGGAAATCGGAATTTATTCCCAGAACTGCCACAGACTCCTTGCCTCTCTCAAAAATGCCTTTCTGAAGTTGTAAATGCAGGAACAAATTATAAAAAAAAAAAATTAAAAGTGGGTTATGTTAATCTAAATTCTTTGGTACTTCAAATGCCATTGTGGATAGTCAGTTAAAATAGTTTATTTCCTGGCAGTCATGGCTTTTCATGTTACTGTCACCTAATGCATGGCATCTGAACTTGCTGGCTTTGTGCCACAAGCCCCTATACATTTAGCAGGTACCCCAAAAACACAGGTATAAGGAGTGTGTAACTATGCACAGAGACACATGGAGAAAAAGCTAGCAAGCACAGTAGGTACTTGAAATTGTAAGTAAAATTGTTCATCTCTCATCATCTCTAAGGTTGGATGTAATCCGATTTTATACATCTGTGTAAATCAGACATAGCAATGACTCCAGACTATCCACCGCAACCCAGGTGTGAGACTAGCTACTGTGGGAAAGACGGCGCTCTGGTTTATGACCAGGAATCCTGTTTCAGCCTTGCTTTTTCCAAATTAAAACTTTTGTTAAACTAATACATTTTCGCAAGTTATAGGTTCACCAGTAGGCATTTACCACTGAAAATACCTCTCTCTTCGAAAAAGCCTCAGCTGCCAACAGGTATGAGGTGAGACCTGAACTCCTGGAGAGTCAAAGCTAACTACAAACGAAATTTGTTCTAAATTTTTTTAAGTACTAAATGAGTTAGCACACGCTTGCATGAATCTGCATCTTGTGGAGAAAATATAAAATGCTTAGTGCCAAATGTGATGTCAGGCCCCCAGTGTGGAAGTAAATCTTCTAAAGCTTTCACTCATCTGCTAGATGACCTCTTATTCACTTAGTCTTAGAAATCTTTCTAATTTTCAAAGCAGTGCTGGAAGTTATTAACTTTCATTTCTTGAGCCTTTAAAAAACTAAACTTTGCGAAAATTCTAATGGAATCATTTGCAGTTATGATAAATAGTCTCTTCCTTTAATCTACTGAATTTCCTTTCTCTCTTATTTTTGGCTGAGCTGAGAGTCTCATTTGGAAGATGTATTCTTTTCAGTGTTTCCACCATGCACCAGTAAGAGCTGCCAAAGAGAGAAAGACAAAGAAAGAGAATGCTGCTCCTCTCCAGCTCCCCAGCTGTCAGGACAATAAGTTTAGGATTACAGGGGTAAGTACTGTATCTTATTCAAGATACAGTTGAATATCTTATTCAAGAACCAAAGCTGCTTTTGTAACCGCTTTGGAAAAAAGATTCTGCAAAGGAACGCATTCAACAGCATTTATGAGCTTGGGTTTCAGTAAAATTAATTAATAAATATTCTCCATTTTAGAGATCAAACAATTGCAGCGAAAATGTCAGCCCTGCCTGTACTAAAATGAAATATGCACAAGTAATCCTTGATTTTCAGGACTATGTTTGAATGAGTTGTTCAGCTTCATTGTAAGGCCAGTACACAGCTATGAGCGAAACACCCCTCGTCTGAAGATAAACAGGAAGGGTCTGTGATGTTATAGTTTATTAGACTTTGAAAATTAGGTAGAATGAACATCTTTTGTGGTGGGTTAAAGAGATGCCTGCTGGGAAAGATTCCTTTGGCCAGGAGAAAACAATCAAAAGTAAAAAGTACGTAAAGCGGTTGATTTTCCTCCAAAAAAAAGGCATAAATATCTGCAGATACAATGCCATGCTTAATGAGAAGAAAAAAGCTGCTGTAATGCCAAAATTTCCAGTGATGTCTTCTGTCACATGGACTGTTATTATTCAGAGTGTGCACTGCTCTGAGATGATCTAATTAAAGCAAGAATTATAATAACCCCATAAAATTCTCAAGGAAAGAGTTAGGCGAAAAGAAAGGAAAGTATTTTATTCTCTGTAAAAGTCTCGAATGAAGATACGTGCCTCTGAAACAGCCATGAGTGACCAAAGCATCACGTTGGTCAAAGCCTATGTCTCTTATGCTTCAAAGAGCCAAGCTTACTGAAACATGAAAAAGGCGAGTTCACTGTCAGATCATCATTTCCCTTTAAATCAAGCAAGGGGGGATATACGTCTGACAGAACTGATCCTGATTTATGAGCATTATAGTGTCTGTGCACATTTTACCTGAAAAATGGAAGCCACGTGATACCATGCACGGAACAAAGGATTCCTCAAATTTTACTTTTTGTTCAAAAATACTGAGGAAGAACAACAAGACGGTGCAACTGTATGCAATTCCCAAACCTAATCACTAAGCCATTTCTGCCGATCTCTTCTGATTATTAGCAGTGAGCTGATAACTGATACTAATGAATTCAAATGCTATTATTGTATTACTGTGACCGACAACTTTGCTCTTGGCTGTTGTTCAGGCAGTGTGTTGGATGCCTACAGTTCTGAAAACCATTTCCAGCCTGAGTACTTCCTTTTCAGAATGAAACCAACTGTAGCTCCCAGAGCTAGTAGAAGATCTATGGCCACTTAATGCTCACTATTTCAAGTTTAAACACAGTTTGAAGAGGAGCTTTTCCTCTCTAACTCCCTGGATCGTTCTCTAGAAATGTTTTCTTTATGCTGTCAGTTAATAAACGGTTCTTAAGAATATTTGGAGAAAATATTCACAACAAAGCATGCATAAAGAATAGAAGCAAATTCATTTTAGCAACATTTCTGAGATCATTAAGGCTGCCTGCAGAAAGCTGGATTTCAGCTCTTGCAAATCTACAGCAAGAACATGGGGCTAAGCAGTTTAAAGCAGACAACACGCAGAAGTAGTTTGGCCAGTCATGCAAGGTGGTCTTATACTTTACCACCTGGTCACTATAGCAATGTAAAAGCAAGTAGCATCACTGCCTAACAGTTTTGGTTTTGGTTTTTTTTTTTTTTTTCTTTCTATATACTTTTTACTATCTTCTAAAAAAACCCAACAATGTAGAAACATGGTTTGAGGTGCCTGATGGCTTCCCAACTGTAATCACAGAGCAATACAATACTCAATGTTTCAGCACACCAGCCATGCCAAATAGAAGCATCACGGTTTTGAGCAACTTCTACAAATCAGTTGTATGGACACTTTTGGTTTTTCATAAGGTAGATGCAAAGAAAAATCATTACATTTCAATTTATCCTAAATTCTTTCATGACAAGAAGTGTTGCCCATATATTCCTGGTAGAATTTCAGATGACAACTTCGTAGCAGGGCCCAGCTGTCTCTCAGTGACAGGAACAAGAGTTTTATCATTCATTTTCCTGGAATCAAAAATAAGACTAGGAACTGGGCAAAACCAGACAGGGTTGTAAGACATCTTATCTGTCAAGTTTTGACATCTGGATTCCAGGCTTCAGCTTAGCTGAAATCCTAGTGACTTGAGGAACATGTGCGTCAACTAGATGTTTCTTGTTTAGTATTGCTTTCTATTCCAAAGCACAGAACAAACTGTCATAGATGTTAAAAATTTCTAAAATTTCATGCACTTTTGCTCATCTGAATTCTTTCTTGTGGAAGATCCTACACACGTTATTTAATATTTTTGGTTTTGTTCTGCTGGAAGTACAAACATAAAATGGAAAGAAGATTGATTTTTTTTTCTTTTTAAACATCTGTGCCTCTCCTGAGGCTTTACATGTTATTTACTGATATCCTGAGCCAATAGCTTTGTTTCCTCATTGTAAATTAAACACCAGTGGAGAACTAGTTAAAGAATTGTCTCTTGTAATTATTTTGCTTTATTTTCTTTCTTCCATTGTTTAAAAGCTGTACATCTAGCTGCTTTAGTTAACCTGCAATGCTACTTCAAATGGACAGGATACACTTTTAGTCCTGAAGCCTGCTCCAGGTCATAATGAAGTAATGGAAGTCTTAATAGAAAATTTGGTGGCAGCTGGATGGAGCCTGTGATATGCACACTAATGGCTTTCTTTAAGTAGTGCCAAGGCCAATTAAGTGTATGTTTCAGATTCGGTTCTTTTTAGATTATTCATAACGTTGCATTATTTTGAAAGCATATACATAACAAGATTAGTAAGAAACCAGAAAAATTACAGTTCAATAGTAACAGCATATGTTTTGGATCAGTTCCTCCCTCTAACCACAGACTGTCAGTGTGGCATTAGACAATTTGCTTTAGTCCAGTGTCACAGTCTACACCTTGTGCAAACACAAGGCACGGTGGGGGCATCATTTCAATGGAGATACAGCAATGAAAACACCCGAGGATCTGTCCAACTGATACCCTGCAGATACTATTACAGTATTCACGTGTGCTTTTGTGCATTGACAAAGCAAAAGCCTCAAGATAAACATATCTGTGTAAGAGAAAAATACCAAGCTTAATTTTCAGCACCACACTGTGCTGTAGCAACCTCCAAGCATCCACTGATGGAATGACGGAAATTATCAATGAATAATTCATGAATAACTTCAAATTTCATTAATCTTTACATATTAATGTATACTTATCAGTTGGTATCTACTACTGTCAGCTATATAAGCTGCTAGCAAGAAGTAAAACCAGAAAATGAAATACAGGAAAACAGCGGACAAATGTACTGAAGGAGAGAGAGGTGACAGTTGCTGTCATTGGCACCATCTGTGAAATATCAGCCTTTCAGTAGCGTGGGGAGAACAGCAGCATCAGGAGCAGCAAATGAAAAGCAGTTTGGTTGAATTCTGCATTGCTCCATTCAAAGAAAAAGGTACAGACTTTCAAGTGGAGACCTTTGCTGTTGGGCAAGGATAGACATTTACATCTAATTTTTCAGTTACCTTGCTCTTCCAGGAGGAAAGCAAGTAGGGAAGAACGAGAAAACCTGTGAATAGTTATGCATAAGTGCAGCTGATCCTCCGTAAAAGTACACGAAAAACATAGCAAGAAGTCCTTGGCCCAGCAGCACTTTCATAATCTCCCAGAAACCAAAGAGGCTGAACTGCAAAAGCTGTTCAATACTCAGATGTAAGGAGAAAGAAGGCAAAGCAGAATGTCTTTCTGTTATCCTGTAGTCAATAAGCAGTATAAGCAATTTTCTTTGAGACTAAAGTGGAATTTACAGTAGCATAAGCCTTCCCTTGTGAGTCCAGCCCTTCAATCCACCAAAACATCATTGCAGTTTAGCCCTGTTGGCATTTTTATTTGAGGAGCCAACCACTGAACTACTTACCGAGTTGAGGTTTTTCTCAAAGGAAAGAATTTCAAACTGAAAGATGTTTCAAGTTCAAAGAAAAATGAGAAACACTTAATTTGTCTACTTAGAAGTACTTTTCGAACTACACAAACAGGGATTCCCCAGAGAATCAGCCTGTAACTACTTAGATGTCCTGAGGACATCTGGGGCCTCTACCCCTCTAAGAACAGACAGATACTACCAAACCTATGCCTGTCCTTCCTCTTACCAGTTGTGAAGTCAGATTTATGAGATTTGGAGCTGGTCTGAGTCTTTTTTAATATATTTCTATAGCCCCGTTATGCTCACAACTGCCACTCTGAAATGCATTTTTTCCTATGGGAGGTGAATATTAAAACCTGAAGACTTTTACATTTTGGATGTTTGGAAGAAGCTGAAATCCCATCCTGCTTTATTATACTTTTTAAACAAGGTAGAGACCAGATCTTATACTGTTTATAAACCATTTTCTTTAAAATTACTCCATATGGACTATAGTTTTTCAACCAGAAATACACATACATGTATCAGTTAAATATGTATTTACATTCTGGAGTTCTTCACATATTTACAAGCCTCATTAGCTCTCCGCTTTCTCTACCTCTGGCCACGGTTTTCAAACCATTTGCAAATTTCTCCTTTCAATGACTTGTCAGTGCCTGCCCACTTGTTCAAAAATCAGCAGAACAGGCTCCCAGGTCAACAACCAACAATGGTAACTTCTGTTTTCTGCAATTCCTGACCCTATCTTGCATTCCTAAAATACAATGGGGATTTTAGATACCCAAATCTTCTTACTTGCACAAAGCAGAATAAAAGAGCAACATGCTGTCAGCATGTTTTTCTCTCTGTTTGAACTTAGCGATTCAATCAGGAAATTCCCTGAAGTGACGAGCTGAAAATCGAGAGCTTTATTCTTTTGTTTCTTGCTTACAGATCACTTTAATGGAGCAGAAACGTTATTTGCCCTAATACGTTAATTTTCAGGGTAAGAGCAGGCAGGGTTTTCTTGGAAGAACATTGTGTATTGCCAGCAATTAAAAAGCTGGTCGCTGAAGATGATTTCTCAGGGATTTTGGTTTGTCCCCTCCTTGCCCCTCCACACAGCGAGGTGCACACATTAACCCCATCCCAGCCCCGCAGATCCCCCCGCTGCCGCCCCAGGCAGGGAAGGGATCCCCGGCCCGGAGCCCATCGGGAGCTGCAGGGGCAGGCACCGGCAGCAGCCTCTCTGTCCTTTGCCGGGGCAGAGGTTCGGGTCCCTCCGCTCCGCCCAGGGCACTCTCCTCACAAACCCCATCGAAATGAATCCCCTCAGGGGGCTGCACCGTCCTGCCAAGCCTGGCTGAAGCAGGCCGTCGGGTTTTGAAGCTACTGCAGGGAAAATGGCAAAGAGCACGATCAGGCACACAATGTCTAATGAGGAAACCAGGCTAAAAACCTGCTCTGATCCTCACAAGAATGAAAGGGGAGAAAGAGGAAAAACTACGGAAGGCCAAGCCCTTGCCCTGGCTTTGGCAAGCACAAAGCCCGGAGTCCTCATTTTCACGGGTAACTGAAGCACAAGGAATGCAACACGGGTCAAACGAGTCAGGAGCAAATCCCAACAAAGGCGAGGGCTCTCTGGTGCTTCTCAGCCTGCTCAGAAACTTCTGCTACAGCAGTGGTACACCAAATAAAGCGTTCTGCAAAACTCCTCTTCCCACCCTCATGCTTTTTTCCAGATAACGAGAAAGCCACAAGAAAATTCTCCCAGCGGAAAGGAGAACACTGACACTGTAATGGAGCAAACAGGTACTGCATGTTACATTTCGGTTCCTCAGCATCTCTCACTTAATTTTGGTGCTAAATGGGATGCATTCAATAGGAATCTTCCTCTTTTGAAAATGTCACCATGACTGATGACAAAGCTGGAGATGATAAACATCACAAAACGCTGTTCAGGGGAGGTGTAGGGGATACATATTAATTTTGATGTAAGCCTTTTATGGCATACATAAAAATAAATGATCTTAAAAGTTAATACCAATCACTGAGCACGTATATGTGAAATCACAAGAGCCATCAGTGAGTTATAGATCAGCGTCTGAGTAACAGGACCCACATGCTACAGCTTTGGATAAATCACATTTACATAATCCAGCTGTGCTTCTCTGCACATATCTCTGCAAAGCATCATTTCATTATCAAGACTGTTTCTCTCTGTGAAATGTAAATCTTGCAGTCGGGGCCTGCTGAGATGCAGGGCTGAGTGCAATGTGACTCCACCATGCTAATTAACAAACAGGCAGGCTCAATCTCAATGTAAATGTCGATCCTTGCGATTAGAGAAATTGCTGCACTGGCATTTTCTTTACTACCTCAAGAAAGCAACTTCAGAGTCATTCTTTTCTTTAAATACCAAATGACAGCACACTCTCTGGGCCTAGGCTACCGTTCAAGTTTGTCCGCCTTCTTAATCGCTCTACCATTACCCCAATTTCCTCATTTTCTCCTTTTAAAAAGAAAAATATTATAGGGTAACATTATAGTAGGTATATACCTATATAATTTTAATAGGCATATAACATATACCTATATAATAGGTAGTAACATAATTAAGCATCAGACATATGAAGACATTAAGACGCAAGAGACTAGAAAGCAATCATATTGCAACAAAAGCAAGCTTGGGAAAGGAAAGGAGAACAGAATAAGCTAGAGCTCACTCTACCTCATGGCAGGGAAGAGACATGGCCTAGCACATAATAAAGTAAACCCCTATTATTATCCATCCCATGAATGATTTAGAAGGATCATTTTCTTGCAGTTCAAAGAATGGAATCGCATAGTTTTGAAACCACCAGCTTGCTTTTTTTTTTTTTTCCCCTACTGTCTGAAAGCATTCTCCACAAAAGTTTTGTTACCAAACTTTTCAAATGAAGCAGCTGCAACACAAGATGCTTGCTCTTTCTCTTCCCAGGACAGAGAGAACCAAGGTCAGCGCAATTGGTTTAACCGCTGTAGGTAGATATGTCGGCACCCACTGCCTCCAATTCCCCTCCCAGGTGCTTTCCACACCAGCCCCGTCACCACACTTGTGGCAGGATCCCTATTTCCACCAAGTTCCTACAGGCACCGTGGTTCAGGCACAGGATCCATCTCTTGGCATTGGTGTAAATTACTTCTGATAAACAGAAAAGTGGTATGTGGTTTTGTCTGTAGCTCGTAGGATTAAAGACACTGGTTCTCTTCCCCGCACATTCAGATATTTCTAGTGGAAAGCAAGCCAGGCACAAAGGGATGGAGTGAGCTGCTATGTGCTTCCTTGGCCTACACGACTGGGGGTTGAGAACCACAAGTCAGACCTTAAAGTACAGCCTCAGGGCCTGATCATTGCAGTGACAGAAAGAGGCTACAGTCACACAAAACTTCTTCAAATGCTTTGGTCTAACAAGGAATGGATGAATATCTTATGGGATGTGCCTTTGACTCAGTGCCTTGTATAGACACTTTAAGACTGACTCATATAGATATTTATTTCAAGTAGAGTTCCAAACTGTAAGTTTGTTCTTCCTGAAGATTTGCTCTGTTCTTGTTTTAAAGCCAAATTATTCTTCGTGTATAGTTTGTAAGTTTTAAACCAAAATGAGAAATTCAAAGCAGGAGAGGATCATTTTCACTGATCAGATACTGCACTGTAAGACTTCAGACCAGTCTAGCATTTGCATGCTTCCTTGGTTGATGAATAGACATAGGAAGAGATCTGTGCACAAGCTTCTCTCCAAAAAAATGCTGTGCTGTATTTCCTCTTCCATGCTGAAATTTGCTTCCACTTGATCCACATATAATCCCACCCTCTTATCTTTCTATATTGTTTATGAATGTCAGTCTCCCTCAGCCATGAAACATTTATTCACTCAAATGACTCCTTAAGCCGTGCTTCACCTGACAGACTTTTCAGGGATGGTCTTCGGATCTCTCTCTTAGAAAGCTCACATTTGAGCTACGTTGCATTCACTGGGCAAGAATCTATATCTTCTCAACTTTTTGCCTCTAAGGAAGGGAAAGAGCTCAGCAGACGAGCTCTTATTTCTCATTCGACAATAAAACTGGTTACACATACAGAAAAAACACATTGGTCATAATATGTTAGATAAAGTAGCAGCAACTCTAATTAGAGGAGTCATGATTCACTCAAAGTCTACTTGACAAATAGCTACCAGAAAGAGAAACTTTCTAAACGCAATGATGTGCATGACAGTGTCAGGACAGTTTCCATCTCAGATCTTGCTTGGTTTCAGCGAGCCAGAAATAGGTTTGTTCCTGAATAAACATGCTTGCTTTCCCCTTTACTCCCGAAATATTAAGATGATACCCAGTTCATGTGCAAAAGAAATAAGCACTTTCCTTCTATTCTAATTAACTGGTATTGCCATGTCTTGAAGACCCCACTTATCAAAACATGTGTAAGTTGTATCAGTTTGCTATTAGTAATGATGTTAACAATGACCTGTCAAATTAACTAAAAACAAGTGAATTAGGATCACTTGTGATGCAGACAGAAAGCCTGATGGGAATGTCAAAACTAACAGAATAGTTTCAACTCTGGTGGTCTTCTAGGATTATATACGACGTACTTTGAAAGGTCAGAAACAGTTAATCAGCTTAACATAGAAGAGTCAACCGGAATCATCACTTCAGAAAGATTTCTAAACACTATACATGCCTTGATTCCTTGTTTTCTAGGGGGGGGGAAAAAAAAAGAAAAAAAAGAAAAAAGCTTATTATGAAAAATCTTTTTGGTGCATTCTGACATATTCTGTTATAATCACATGTTCCTCACAGCAAACTCGTCTAGACATAAAAATGTATCTGGAATTTAGAAGGTCCATGATTCATTACACCAATTCACCACCACACCAGAGTAACTCTTTTATGTTCCTTAATTGAATGAATATAAGATTTTGTTTAATAAAATATTTCTTGATCCTGCGGTTTTCCTTAGGAATGAAAGGGTTTTCCAGTATGCATTGCCTCTGAAAAGCAAGCAAAATCTCCAATAAGAAAAACATCCAATGATAGCTTTCGGAATATACACACAAGAATCCGAATTTAAACCTCTAATTGTTTTGAAAGCATAGCCCCTAATCTCCTGCCTAGAAGGAATGCTCCTCTTTGTCCATCCTTATTTCAAATACAGATATGTGACAAAAAAAAACCAAAACCAACAAACCACCCCCCGCAAAGCGTATACATTAAAATCTACATCAGTGAAAGGGGTTACACATTTTCTACATAAGCGTAATACTGCCAAATCTGCAGATTTTAATCATGTATTTTCTTAAAGCCAAATTTCATATTAAAATATATTGGCATGTCACTACCAACAATAGTATAAGCTGGCAGTATTTGAATAATATATTTATTATTAAATTAAGAAATTCAAAGTTATCTCCATTTTCAATACATGCAATAGATTCAGAAGGACATGTTCTTGCACTATGTGGACTTTGTGTAAGACCCCAACACATTTCAGTTTTCACTGTCTTGGAGCAGAAAAGTGGGCTGAGGTTTATGTCTAAGACCTGCCTCTGGGTCACAAAAGGAGAATTCAAAAGAAAGAGACAGAGTTAGTTGCTAAGAGACGACAGCTACTGAGCACATGCTGTTATCTAATGGCATGCAACGAAGGCTTTCCAGTGAGCGAACGTGTAATGTATCTCTACGTACCAATAACGTCTGTCACTTACTGAGGGTAAAACACCATAATAATAGTAGAGGAGGCCCCTCATTGTAAGTTAAAACGTACAAATGCCTAAATAAAAAAAAAAGGCCTGAGGACTAAAATCCCTCGCATTTATTAATTCTCCATATGCTTTTACGTTACCAAATGATGAGTTTGCTTATGTAAGTCACATCTCTGTTACTAATTTTCTGTTATTAATCCTTATCTTATATCAGCGATATAAACTTCCATGACACTGAAGCATGTGGAAGAAAACCAGCTTGATAATTCCAGAACTAAAAGGGTTGTATGTGATGTTTGGATGACAGACTACCACTCTTGTCTACAACAAGCTTTTAACTGGCAGGGTCCTTGTTAGAAGAGGCCAGCTTTGGGCTTCACCCTGAACACAAGGCAACACTTAATGTTGGAAGCATCAAAAAGGCAAGCTATTTCAACATTTACCAGATTCAGATTGCAAAACCCAAGAAATTGTAAAAAATAAACTTCCATTTAGAACTCTGTTTCCTGTATTTATTCTAATCATTGCACTTAGAAGTTTCACCAAACTACTACAGGTATCTCCAGAATATTACAAGGAGAATAGGTGGCACTGCTCCTGCAGCTCCTTTGCTCTAAAATGTTTCAAATACATTTTTCCTTAAGTATTCCTTCTCTTTCCCTCCTCTCTTTGTTCTCCCTACAGCGTTTGTAACTAGATTCAGCATCCTCTGAAAGTATTTCTCTATCCTCTGGCTACAAAAGGCCACTACATGACTAGCTGAAATCAGTCACGAAGTTGTACGTGGCTACAATTCGCTAAAATTCATTGCACTCGTACTTTCATAATCATAGAATAGTTTAGGTTGGAAAGGACCTTTAAAGGTCATCTGGTCCACCCCCCCTGCAATAAGCAGGGACTTCTTCAACTAGATCAGGTTGCTCAGAGCCTCATCCAACCTGACCTTGAATGTTTCCAAGGATGGGGCAGCTACCACCTCTCTGGGCAACCCACTCCAGTGTTTCACCACCCTCAGTGTAAAAAAATTCCTTCTTATATCTTGTCTAAATCTACCCTCTTTTACTTTAAAACTATTATCCCTTGTCCTATCAAATCTGGATCAGGTAACACATAGGGTTACCCAAATCCAGTACACAGATGTACATGCTGTTACTTAAATTTATTTATTTACGAATTTATGCAACTTAACTCTAGCAAAAACAGGTAGGTTGCTTACAGAATAAGAACTAAACATGCTACTTCCACTGTTTTCCCTTGCAACGTCACACTAGAAAGGTAGCTTTAAAGCTGTCTTCCACACTGCCTTTGCAGACAGTCTTTCCCCAGCAGTGCTCTACCCCATGCCAGTGTGTTTTTCCAGAATAGAGTGGCCAGAAGGAGAGTGAAGCTCTTGTTCCTGGACGTTAGCTGATGTGAATCATGATGCTCCCCTGAAGCCGTGAATCTGGTATATGTTATTCATCCGTGGAGCTACAATGGATATTTGCTTCTTAGCAAAATTATTGAACTAATAAAGTGTAATTGTTCCTTTGCAACTATTGTGGTCAGTCGCATATCCAGCTGTCATGAATGTGCACTCTATTCTCATGCCAAAATTCTCAAAGAAACAAAACATTGTGACATTCTTCTCTTAGTGCGTGTGTTTAATTACTGATAAAAAGAATGGGAGTTATAGATGTGAACTAAAGAAAAATTCTGTGTAGTCACACAAATTAGATGAGATTTTTTTCCCCTCCATGAATTCCTGAAGGCATTAATTTAATTGCAAAATTTCCTTTGAAAGTTCAGAAATAGAAAAAGCAATTTTCAACCTGTTCAATTCTAATATCTTTTTTGCTCGCCCAAAAAGCCTAACTAAATTTTCAGAAAACAAACAAATAAACGTCATTATAAAACATATGCCTGTAATTCAGATCAGCATCCACAATCAAGATAGAAAAGAGATGCAAAGGCAGACACCTTCTCCGGTCTAACACCAAACTCATAATGAAAAAGGCAATGAACCATGTATTTCATTTTAAGAATATTCAATCAGAATATTAAACTGCATTATGATAATAAGATGCTGCTAAAATCCACATCTGCCTTACGTCCATAAAGTCTTTAAGTGATTTAATAAGTCAATAGAATTTCTTCATTAAACCTACAAATACTTGTATATAACCAACAAAATCAGCATGTGCATGTGTGTTTATGCGTCTGTGCACTTTAAACAGAACTGGTTTTATCTGTGAGTAAAATCATTATGAATTATAGTCCTCCAAAAATGATCTTTGTAAGAGCAATAATCGTAGTTCTGACTTCACTGTAGTCATTCCAAAACCTCCATTTGCTTTTAAAAGGTCCATCTCTCTTCTGAGGGTACTAAATGTAAATATATTTAAAAGTATATTCTTAGATATACATAAGAATAAGCCCACTGTAACTACAGGTACTGAAACAAGAGCCTATGACTAAAGCTTCTATTTCTGTCACAAAATGGTTATCGCTTCTGAAAAGGGCAGATCATCGCCATGCATTAAATAAGCTCCATAAATTACATTTCACTATTGTGAGGAACTACCCCCAGGTTATCTGTCTTCTGATAATGTTTTTCATAGCGCTAAAGAGATATACTATAGAAAGCATCTGTTATTTTGCATTTCAGTAATCATTTAAATTATGAGAAAACTGCATGTTTGTTCCAACAGAAGCAAGCGCCTGGCCTAAGGTTTGGGGTTCGTTTGGGTTTTTTTGGGTGAAGGAGAGGAGCCGGATTTTCTTAACCTTCCTATAGAGGTTGAGATTGTAAGGGACTGCTTAAGTAGTGTAGCCCAAGCAAAAACACACCTTTGAGAACTGAGCACATTATACACAACCACATTACACACATAACATGCATTCTTTGCAGTAAAGATCTATATTCCAAATAAGCAGGTAAAACCTTTCCTGAGCAGGTTACAAATCCCTAAAACTGAAGCCACTTTGAACTCTCTGTGATGGATTGCAAGCGTAAGGCTTTGCAAGGAAGCTGGGGGCCAACACCTGTTCCAATGAAAAAGTAGAAGTTGCTCAAAGTTTCTGGCTCTGGAAACTCAATTTGATAGAGGTTCTTTGACTTGTGGCCTTGACTTTTTATTTTGCACAATTTGACACCAAAGAATACTTCTAATGCAATAATCCAGACATCTGAGAAAACTAATAGAATCTGCACAGGATGCTATTGAGCTGCAGGCTTCCTACCAAAAGATTTGGCTTGTATTCCTATACCATAGAATGAAAACATTTTTCTGTCTTTCCATCAGTTTATATAATAGTTATTCATAACAAACAAAGTTCCATTATTAATATAGTATAAATACAACTTTTCTGTCCTGGAATTCTTACATCAGTTGCTAAACAGCTTAAAAACTGAAACAAATAAAATCTATTTTCAATGTGTTATCATTTGCCCCTTCATTTTGCCTAGGAGATATACTACAGACCAACAGACATGATTAATTTCGACCTCT
This sequence comes from Chroicocephalus ridibundus, assembly GCF_963924245.1. Taxonomy (NCBI): domain Eukaryota; kingdom Metazoa; phylum Chordata; class Aves; order Charadriiformes; family Laridae; genus Chroicocephalus; species Chroicocephalus ridibundus. Next base: position 83,005,454 of record NC_086284.1, read on the forward strand.
GAGAGCTAAGAGTTGTTTTCTACCAATGCATCTAATCTCTGTAATCAGTCTAAACTCCAGAAAAAATTCTCCCACTTACCTCAGTGTCATGTCATTTTTGAAAGACCAATTATAAAAATAGGCAATTAATAAATTTCATTAATATTTTATAAAACATTTGATAAGTATTTTCTTTTCCAAAATTGTTGCTTTCAGCAAGAAGTGCTCATGGAGATATGTATGTATTTGGTAGGGCTTCATGCTTTAGAAAAACGTTAACAGTGTGTTTCATCCATCCTACGTGAGTTAATGATAACAATTATGTCATTTAAAGCACAAGAAAACCCATAGCTTTATCACTCTCCTTGCTCCCAAGAACAGAATCTATAAAACCCCAGTAAATCCCACTGGTGGAAAGAGAAGCCCCAGGAGGCCCCGAAGCAGCGCTCAGTCAGGCCCGTGAAAGCCTCACTATGGACTTCCCAATGTTTCCTCCACAGCTCTCGGGGTATTTCCCAAAGGAAGGCATTTCCATTGGCCTTCACATTTTACAGCTACGGGCATAAAGACACAAAGGGCTGACCTCTCTTGGCCCAGGCACCCCAGAGGCACGTTCCACACAGGGCACAAGAGGTAAAACCCACACTTCAGCAGGGTGCAGGACACGTGCAGGACCAACAAGCAGCATGTGAGCATCAGCTCAGCCTCCAGTGCAGAGGGGGTGGCACAGGCCACTGATTTTACTGGTGACTCATCATTTGAGTCAAATATGAGTGAAAATTAAGAAATATGACCAGTAATGAAAAGCCAGCAAGTAAATGTTAATGCTTTGACGCCTACGTTCTTGCAGAGATCTATGAGCTACAACATCCAAGAGTAAGCACCAGACAGGACGGAGAACTGAGAAATGATTTCCAGCTCTTGCTGATGGCCATTTATTTGAAACTCCAGAGCAAACTCAGACACTGCTTACTCCTACATTTTGGTTTCCTAATCTCTAACTTCAATATTGAAACTGAAAGTAATATTGATTCAGGGAGGCATTCCAAGGATTATCTGAGAATACACTCTAAGGGGAGCTAATAACTGGAACAGAGTGTAAAAGTTTTTAAGTACTAGCATGAGAAAGACAAACAGTAAGATACTGAAAGCAGCAGCATTTAACCAATCTCAGTGAGAGAAAGCACTAATCTTTAATGAACAAATAGCAGGGAGGAAAGGCATGGGCACACACTAGTCATAATAATTACATTTAGGGTCTCTCTGCCACTAGCTGTCACAAAGACCAAAGAGGAATAGAGCAGATTTATTGCTGTGCTCTTGCAGAGGCTAATCACTAATTCTAGCTGATAGTTTGAAATGTTTTGGATGGTTGGTTTTGTCCTATTACCAGACACGAAGTCATCAGCCTCTACAGAGAATACAAACATTCAGTGACAGATATGATATTCCGGATCAATTACCAGGCAGCAAGAAGACCTAGCTCAGCTGCTCATAATTTCAGCTATTCACCAGCAGATGGGACTTCGAGCATATTAGGATTTCAGCTAATCATCACCCTTACATATAATGCATTGAAAAATTCATTAACAAAACCCCAACAAAATAACTGAAAAGGTTCAAGAAAGATCACAATAAAAAAACATAATTGACAAATACACTCCTATTCCGAGTGTCAGAAGCTGATATCATACAGAACAGAAACTGATGGGAGGCCCCCAAACACGGGCCTAACCAAAAGTTAGCTCAGACTCATGCAGTGAAGAGCTATTGAATCAGTTTGCCATTCCCTGAGAATGCCTGCGAAACTAACTGATGTTCGACACTTCAAAAAAAAAAAAAAAAGGTGCTTTTTTCTAATTTGAATTTGTTCTAAAAATGAGTTCAAGAGCCTACCTGGAAGCTCCCAGCAAAGAGGCCAGAGACCCAGTATAGTGAATTTAATTTTCCTTTCAAGGCGCCTGGTCTGATGAGCGGCAGCACAGGCCCCCTAATACCTTGCAGCTACCATGCCTTAGATCCAGCTGAGGATGAGCGCCTCGGCTCGTTGCCTTCTCATTTCCACAACACCCTTGGCCTTCTGGAGAGCTTGCCAGGGGCAACAACAACGGTGCAAAATGCTCATAACTACATAATGCACGTGAGCCACTAAACAGGAATACGTTTATTAGTGTTGTCAATCTACTTTGATAGGAACTGGAAAACCTACAATGAAGGGCTTTGCTTCTTGGCTTCGTATGAGGTACATAGCTGTCCAGGTTATTTTTTCCCCTCTCGGTATCTTAGAGTTTGGTGTTGAATACAATCAAGTTCCCAGACTCCATAAGCCCATGTGCATATGATCCCATACCCCACTATACATAAGTGACTGTTTAGTTTCAGATTACTACCAATTAAAACACAAATAGAAGAAGAGACCCAGGAGGGAGAGCCACACTGAGCTAAGGTAGGACACATTTTATTCTATTTAAAATGACTGTAGATATACTTAAATTGAGACAAGGAAAGCTGGGAGGTTTAGATTTAAAGAGAAGGAATCAATCACCTTGCTGCTCAAGGGAAAGAAGGATTTAAGAAAATTGAAGTGGCACAGCTGAAGACATCATCTTTCACTGAAGCCAGCACAGGATTATAGGCAGAAAAAAGAGAAAACCAGCAGGAGAAAGGAACTGGAGTGAGGAATAAGAAAGTATTTTAACCCCTGGAAAGCAAAAAAAAAAAAAAATTGTTTATTACTAGTGACCATAAACCAACAGAAAGGATTAAAAGAAAAAAAAAAGTCTTTACTTACCTGCACAGATACCGTTCTCATTTACCAAAAGTTTGTAATTTTGATGCAAATTATTTCTAAATTAATTTGAGTTTAGGCATGGAAAACCCCTTTTGTACACACTCTTGGTTTAGTACCACAATGTCATTATTTTGCTTACTTTGACCTCAAGTTGTAGAGCCACTTTATATTTTGTAGTAAGAATAGATGCTTTACCTTTTTTGGCTGGACTACATATTTTATCACCTTCTATGCACAGCTTTGTTTCCCATGCAGAGAAAACGAAGGATGCTTTTCCACTACTTTTCTTCTGCGTTTTTCTAACATTACCTAAAAGCCATACAGTTAGGTCTTAACCTATATTGATACTCTTCTTTCTCTTTTCACCACAGACATACGTAAAAAAAAAAAAAAGAGGCAAAAAAAGCAGGCAGATATTAGCTATGCTAATAGCTATGTTATTGAATCGTGCACATCATTTAGGTGGCTTTCAGGTTTTGTTTCTACAAACTTTAGAAAAACTGTAAAGGTTTCAAGAATGCAAAACACGCAATATGTCTCAACGTAACAGAAAAGGAGTCAACTGCTTAAAATCCATACACAGCTAATTAACTTATGTGACACACAAATGATTACAGATGTTTCAAAAATGTAACCTTTTTCCCAGTTCATGTTTAGAATTCGCACTGACAAAACTCCCGCTTCAAGCACCACCCGCTTTGAAAAAGCCTTCCCAAATGGCGAGTACAGATATGGCATGTGTCTGTTTACATTATTTAATTAAGCAACGCGGTGTGGCTGAAGTTGTGAGAATAGTCAAATCATCAATGTCTCAGGAGTATTGTGTGACATGCTGGGAATGCTTCCCACCACAGCCTTCACCCAGGACTGCTATGTTTTCATTCCCCAGGAAAGTACTGCGACAATAATCCTGCCTCATCATACTAATATTTAACAGCTGCAAATTATGTGTCCTTATCTTTCACGTATCTTTATCTTGTTGTTTCATGGGTTTGGTGGGGTTTTTAGGTGGGTTTTCCCCCCACCCCGCCCGCCCCCGCCTCTTTTCCTCCCGACAGCCACCATGGAATTACAGACCACAGATGGATTTAGGCAGGAAGGTCATCTGGGCCAACCTCCTGCTTGAAGTGGGGATAATCAAACCCTTTCAAGGACTCCCATGTGAGAGGACATACATTCCAGAAAGTGGCTGTCTCACTGAGGGACACAGAATGCTCCCCACTTCTCCGCAACCAGTATCTCAGCAACTGACACATTTTCTCCACCCCTTGAAAACAACTGCAGGGTGGGATAAAGTGATGCTAGTGGGAAGTCCCACATCTAACGAGGGGGTGTGGCGGGGCAGATGGAGGAGAAATAAAGCAGAATCCCGTTCTGTTTCATCCCAATCCAGTAAGAAGAGAGGAGGAAGGCAGCAGCCACATGAAGGAGCGAGAGGGAGCACAGACAGCAGAAGCCTGTGCGAGGAAACTGATTCCAGCTCCCCGAATCCCATGTCATCCAGAGTGCAAACATCCTTCCACGTAGCACTGCTCAGCCTCCCCTCTTCTCTGCAGCATCTCAGAGCTGCTCTACATGTGATGACTGGTGGGTGGACAGCAGGTATACCCACATACATCCCCCAGAAGTGTATAGACTCTTCAGGAGGGTAACTCCATGCAGTTAGGACAGAATACTCTTCCACTGAGAAACGAGTAGTTGAAGGTAAGACTGCTGTTGGGTAATGCCAACTACAGAGACACACTGACCCCGTGGACCTCTCCTCCCACCTACTGTTTTGTCCTCTTGAGCAGCTTTCCTCTCTGTTGTACGGCACAGAGAACAGCAATATTTGGCCTAATAACCGTAATTATTATTTGCAGTCCTTACAAAGACAGAAAATAAATTTTCCACATTTATCATGCTGGTCTTGATGTTGGCCCATTTTTATTTTCATTTACAAAACTAAGCATTGCCTAGTACAGTAGAAATGAGACTCATAATACTACTTGTAGCGAACAGTTTGAGCAGGAAAAAACCTCCCACTTCACTTTGGCAATAAATTATCTTCAAGAGTCATTTTCACACCTCACACCACAACACTGCCACTTAAGAGACTTCATTGAAAGAGAATATTTTTTGTAAGATCAGTTCGTCCTGCTTTGAAAGACAGAAGTCTGAGCTTCCTGGTGACATTTGACTTTTTATGAATGTTTCAGTATTTCTACTGATCACATGAGTAGTGAAGAGTTATTTTATACAAAAGCTGTACTGAGCTGGCACTGCCTTTTGCACGTTACACATAACCTGCAATAAAAGGTCCTTAAAAGTTTCCTGTTTCTTTCCTCTAAAAGAAAGTAATCACCTTTTTGTGCAGTACGCATTTGATACAGGCATTTGATCATGATACCTCCCCAAACACTGAATTCCTAAAATGCAGCCAGCTTTGTCTCCCTCTCATTCTCCAGGCAATCTGAACTATAAATGATTTTCATTATCAGTTGTCAAGTCTTCATACAAAAGAAAAGTCATAATAAATAAGAGAAAACACTGGAAAGAAACCCTGTGAATGAGAAAGACCATGATTTATTTTTGATAACAGGATGATTTTGACTCTAATATGCAGCTGCCATCAGCCCCTCTGCTTGTCTCAAGGGTGCTATATGGGTTCTCAATTAAGCTACTTTAATAAAGAAAGGCAGAGAAATATCTTTGCAATAATAAAAAGGAAATGACACCCCAAGCCAACAGTAAGTCTAGTCACCCTCTTAAAATAATATTTTCAGACCTGTCAAAAGTAAGTGTTTTATGATAAATAGATGTTATATTGAGATGATTTAAAAAAAACATTAAAAAACCTAAATCCTCTTGAATATCCTTTCATGGTTTCCTTCAGATCATTCCGTTAGCATTTACCTGCCTCTAACCTGTAATGTACCACATTTACCTGCCTCTAACCTGTAATGTACCATCTCTAATGTCCTTAAGCTGAGGGTAGGCTGTGCAAATCCTGTGGCAGCCTCACTGGCTTGAACATGCAGAGCCAGACCACTGTCCCTTCCCCCAGCAATAAGCTACTTCTCCAGTTAGGCTTACAGGGCACTCCAGCAAGAGATCCCCAAACAGCAGCCATAGCGCTGTGATGGAAAACAAGGGATTTAGAGTTCCACAGATCTCCCCTCTGGTTATACTCTTTTTCAACCCACAGTCTTGGAGAAAACAGTCCCCTACTGAAAGCAGGGAAGAGGGGGAAAAAACTTGCTGTTTTTTACATGCTTGCGTAGATCTTATTTGTGTTTGCAGAAAGTGTTAGATGTGGACACGGGACTTCCCCATAGGAATCTACCAGTGAAAGACGTCCTGTATACACACACTGCTCAAGAGCACAAATTTAGTGTTTGCCCTGTATTCTTGGTAAATAAAAATGACATGACATTTGGCTTTTTGAAGAAAGAAAGATATCTCTCCCCCAAGCAACTAAGCCATAAACAGCATGACTTAAATTATTTCAGGAAAAACTTTTAGTATTTTATGTTTATACACCATAAGGTGTCAGAACAGCCCACACTTCTTAACTATAGAGATATGTCCAACTACATCACTCTTAATTTCAGACCTTAAAGATCATCTCGTTCCAACCGCCAGGCCATGGGCAGGGACACCTCCCACCAGACCAGGTTGCTCAAAGCCCCATCCAGCCTGGCCTTGAACACTTCCAGGGATGGGGCATCCACAACTTCCCTGGGCAAAATAAGTGTTATTTAGGAAGAACGCTTAGCATGATAATGAAGCCAGCAAATCTACATTAAATTAACTTGAGAAAACTGTGATGATGTTCCACAAATACTATGTTTTCCAATTAAATGTAACTAAGCACTGTAACTGCTATCTTATAGGTGAGGTCTAGCATGAGAATCTCTCAGATTTCGTTTTTCCATGAGCAGAGAAACATCATATGGAAAAAAGAGCACGGAACGCGTTTTGCTGCTGTTAAGGAACCACTGCTCTCAAAATGTTCCATTTTCTATTCTTCGCGTAGTTAGTATTTTCAATGAATTTAACTTAAGACAGGGTAGACTAGTAATGTAAGATCAGGCTCCAAATATGGGAGTGTGAGAAACTGTATTTGCAAAGATCGTTTTAATTAGACCAACTGCATTGCATCCAGGCCCGTAACAGGCAATGCAGTTTTATCACCAAGAGCTACAGAAGAGTAGACCAGTTCTCTGGCTGACCTACCTTTCCACCTAAGCAAGCCAATACAACAAGTCATTGCGATTTTAAACACTTGCAAAAATAATAAGCATTGCACTAGGGAAAACTAAAATAGATGCACTATTTTGAAGCTTCACCAAACTAGGCGTTTAGTGTTGCAAGTAACGAGCTAGCATTTCCAAGCTACTGAGGAGCTTACTGCCACCCATCCGCCTCTTAGGCTCTGGGTACCGCACAGGGTTCTCACAGGCGCGTGATGTCTGGCAGTCGCTACAGGTAACAACAGTGCACAGCCACACCGGCCTTCTAGTCAAAATTCTCAAAAAATCCCTTTTACTAATGAAAAGCCTAACAAAAATTTTAATCCTCAAGCTGTTCAAAAGGTTATCACTGTCGTTGTTTTACTAAGAATTTTACCAGCTTGAAGTTTGTAATTTAAAGCAGATTTACAAAATTAAAATCGTATCTGCATATAGCTTACTCGCTAACTTACAGCCTGAAGTTATTTAATAAGATCTGGAGAAATTGCTTGTAATGAAAATGTAAATTGAGCCTTAACTCAAGTTTTAGAAATTCAGTAGAAATTAAACAATAAGGAGTCTGTATTTTTATAGGGTTTTTTTCTTTCAACCTATAATTTACCACACCTGCTTGAATTCCTTTCTAAACCTTTATAAAAGCTGAGCTGTTAACAGTTTATTGTTGTGTAAAAAGTATTATTAAAACATTCGTTTGTTTTTTTCTTTCCCTATGAAGTCTGTTTTACAGATTTAAACTTTTTAAAGTTATTTGTATGTTGTTTTATATGCATAGGTTATATAAATATATGATATAGTTCATATAAATAACATGACTACTATTTTAAGGATCAGAAGTATATTCTGTTAGCCAAAATGTGATGCAAGAGTGACTGCAAAATGATATTTTGGATCATTACTGTCTTCCAGGTACACAGAGTAAGAAGCAGTTCTGCTTACAAGAAACTTACAGTACGTTAAATCAGACAGAAAAAGGATGGGGGAAAGTGCCATTATCGTCTGTCCCATGTTATAGATTCAAATCTGAAAAACATACAGCTTCAAGTACATGGAAAGCCACCATTTTAGGGCCTGAATTATGACACATGAAGAAGTGCGTCCAGCTAGCAGGAAGACTCATTACTCACTTCTGAAAACTGGAGATGAAATAGTTGGCTCAAAGTCACCCGGAGAGTCAATAATGCAGCCAGGTGGTGACCCGCATTTCCCTCACCCTTGTCCAGCCTGCAGGTCTTCTCAGTTAAACACAACATGGAGCTCCAATCCCACTTGCTTTTATTTTTCTTCATTAAGGTAGCTTTTGCAGCTTCTTATAAGACAAGCGCTGTACGTGCGGCCAAAAGCAGTGGTACTTTCAAAAACCTGTATAGTAAAATATTCACCAGGTACGCCGCTGCTATTCATTGCCTCGCTAGGGCTGAAAAATCCAGAAAGGATAAATTCCTCTGTTTGCTTAACGTTTTGTTGGGACACAGTGCCTACAATTATATGAGTCAATTAAACGAGCCTGGGACTGTTCTCCGGCACTGAGGCCAAGAGGCATGGAATAACTCACATTCACGCTGTTAAATTCTCCTCCCCTTCAAAACAGGGTGGCCACAGGCAAAACCCCTTATTACAGGGGTTATCACTGGCTCATCCTGGTGCCCAAATCATGCCTGGGAACAGGCAAGACAGTGCTGGTTTGCCAGGCCGATATCATGCCTGGACTGTCCCATTCATGGCCCAGCACCCAGGGGCCCTCCCCATTAGCAGGGACCTGCCCTGGCCTCCTGCTGGCCCCTTGTTCAGAGGTGAATTTCTGTCCAAGCTAAAGAAAGACCATTTCCCTTGATCTCTCTCTTTTAACCCCGCAGACGAATCGAATAGCAGCTGCGTCAGTGTAATAGCTTGGTTCCTGCTCAGACACAAAGAAAGCAGGTATTTATCCACACCTCTTTCATAGGTCTGGGAGCCACAGCCAGTTCTATAATTTCTCGTGCTTCCAAAGTTAAGGAAAGAAGGGGTTTTTCTTCTGTCACACAGCCATTAATAATGAATAACTTTGTCCAGATGTTTGGTGTCTCAAGTCACAGGGACCCAAATAAAATCACCTATATGAAGGTAAAACACCTTTTGATTTCAGAGTGAGCAGAGAGCGCTGTATACAGATTTTGTTCTCACCTGAACAGACTTTCTACTGCTCTGCATTTCCAGTACTGCTATTCAAACAAGGAGAAAGAACAAAACAAAACAAAAAAAAGAAAGCAGGACAGTTTTCCTCAGTCTGTTAAGAACAAAGAACTAACGCCCACATAGAGAGACTGCTTTTTATAGCAAGTACACCTCCTAAAAGTTAATTACTTACAATTTAACACAGCAGGAGTGACCAAAGGCACCACTGAAACAAGCAGTGCCATCTAACGGAGGAACCACCTTGTGTAATTTAAGCATCCAAACAGTGAGAAAACGAAAAGTCCGCATAGTATCTATGTCAAGCCACAAGCACACCAGAAATTTTTCAACAAATAGAAGGCAATTCCTGCCAAGAAGAGTCTATCCTCTAAGTTTAGGCATTTTGGAAATAATCAGGCTGCATGGATTACTGGGAAAAAAAAAAAACCAAACCACACACGCAAAAAAACCAACAAGGTGACAAAAGTGTCATTCTTCTCTTCCAGGGTGCATGATGGCTGGGTACCAGCTGAAAGCGCACCACCACCAGACTCAGTCCAAAAAGAACATGTGCCCTGACCTACAGAAAGGTAGAGGAAGGACGTTAAGCTTCACGGGTGCTTCCCCCACCCCAAAATCAGCCCTCCTGCAAGGCGGCGGTAACACATGGCACCCACCATGGGCTGCCTCCACTCAGGGATCTCACAGGCTCCTGTAATACCCGTAATACCACCCACCATAACGCTACATCAGGAAAAAACTGTTTTCCCTTCTATAAATATAAGTTATGGGGATGAAATGATAATGAAAAGCCCTTACACGATGGCTTTTCAAGTCTGAACCAGATAATGTCATATTTTTGGAGGAGGGCTGGGGTGGGGAACATCACAGTTATTTTTAAACCGTGGTTGGTTAAAAAAATAAAAGGGGAGGGAGGAGAAGAGAAAAAAGAAAGAATGCCTACATTTTTAAGAGATTAAACAAATTAAAATGCTATTTGTATTCCAAAATCCTCAAGGCTTAGAAAAATATCTTGAGAAGGCAATACAAATCTAAGTTAATTATGTAAATTAAAAGAATGCTGAACTGTTATATGACAGACATACAAAAAAGCATGAGCCATAAACTTTTCTCAATGGAAGATTCATTAAAAATTCCTCTATAATTTAATTAAAATCATGCCAGGAAACTAATTTTGAGACAATTTTAATCTTAGCTTTAATTCGCTAATTGTTTTAGTGTTTGAGGACTTAAAGTAGATCTGCATGGGGAAAAATAATTTGGCACTTTGGAAAGCAAAAGAATTAATGCTTGAATTTTAAAAGTGAATAATAGCTTCGTGGCAGTTAGCAGAGTATTTTGTAAATTCATATGGCAAGATATATATAGTTATATTAGCATATATGACTAATTTGTAATCCACAACTAGGCTGGCATCTCCTTCTAGAAATTCTAAGAAGAAATCCCTTTTTATTTCAAAGGGAACCTTGGTGTGCAATGATAGGGTATTTATGCACTACATTTTATTCAAGGGCTAATTAATTTCATATTTACATCCAAAAGCAAACTCAAAGCAACTACCAGTATACATAAAACATCATCTTGCTTGTGTGGTTTCACATCTCTTGTTTATAATACACTGAAAGTACAAACCTAAACGTTTGACTCCTGTTTGTTTCTTCCTTTTTTGCTTCCTATGGAAAAACTGGGGGGGGGGGTTTGTTTTGTTTGTTTGGTTTTTTTTGGTTTTGTGTGGTTTGGGTTTTTTTGGGGTTTTTTTTGTTTGTTTGTTTTTTGTTTTTTTTTTTTTTTGTTTTGTTTTTTTTTTTACAGGGTTCTTCATTAGCAGGATTTAGCTGAGAGAGAGTGTGGAGTTATTTTTATGCAAAATATTTTATGGTTTTTATAAAAATATACTAGATAAGCATCACTGAATCATTTGGTTGGTTAAAAAAAAAGAAAAAAGGGGAACTCTATAGATTTTATAAATATTTAAGGCCTAAAAATGGAAAGACAGTTTGAGATCAACTAAAAACAAATGGCAAGGCAGTTTGAGATAAACTAAAACCAAATGTACAAATACATGTTCAGCGTAACTGTGAATTTAACAGCAAAATATATTATGCTTGACTGAAATAGCACTCTGTCTTTTTTACATTAATAAAGGCACGTGTTCAACCATGGCAAAAAACTGTATGTTCCCATGTGTCTTCAGGCATGCCTGTTTGTGTTACAGATAAGGTGATGTTTAAGTAATTTAACCAGCCCATGAGGCTTCAGCTTCTGTTTACACAAAGACTCATCCTCACGTTATCCTTCCCACTTGGTTAACACAGGGGCTCTCAGGTAACCTCGCTGCCTCTACGAAGGATTTATTTTCTTCCCACTGAGACGTGGGATGAAGTCACTGGGAACATTTGCCTCATTGCTGGTATTAGCAGTTGATTTATTTGAAATCCTTCCCAGTATCAGAAAGTCCTCCTTCTCAATAATTCGGATTAGACAGTATCTTGTTGGGAGACCGTCAATGGAGGGATGAGAAATAAAAAATGCGGTGACCTCAAGCTTCATAGCATTAGCCTCCCTGTCTCACCTCCACCTCTCTCTCCCATAGGGAATGATGCCATGTTCTAGTCCCTCCGGGCAGATCGGCTGGACTTATCAGAGTGAGCTTTCACAAGACAAGAGATGTATGAAATAGGATGCACCACGCAACATCTTTGCCAGACCTCTCCGCTGTACAGCCCAGCCATCAAGTAGAGTTGTATGGGACAGGGAGGAGGTGCAGAAGCATCGGCGTTACCTTGCAGGGCAGTGCCCTCGCACCCCAGTGCCACACGCTGCCTCGGAGGCACCACCACTCCTCTGCCTTGCACGGGCCCAGGGGTGCAGAGCACTCGCTGAATTCAGTATCGTCCTCCTATAAGGCAGGTGTGCTCTCGGCATGCCACAGTATCTCACAAACTCCTTGCTTATAGGGTCACTTCACCTCTGGTAGCAGTAGCTTGTTTTAACAGGGTAATATATTTACCAGGGGGATGGTCGGCTTGGGTGGAGGGTCTAGCAGTCAGGGAAGACATGTTTCTATTTACCGGTTTAATGACTAAGCTGGCCAAAAGGATCAAGCAGTTTTCCCTAGGCTGTTCAGTAAACCAGGGCTGTGCTTCTGATTAACACCCAAAGTGTTTCTTTCCGCCACCTTTAGCCCTGAATAGTAAAGCTGCCTTTCCAGAACAGAAAACCAAAGAAGCTAAGAAACCAATTATAAGCTGCTTCAAATTTCAGTGAGAGAACAAAGCGTGGAGAGCATAAAAGTGCAGAGTACTAACAGTTAAATCTTGGAAGAACAAGGGTTCTTCTTTAACAAGAGTTGTTAAAAACAAACAAAAAGATAAATTGATACTGTTACCTATTTTAGGAAGGGACAGATAAGACTTTGCCAACATTAGAGATGAAAAAGCTACATTGATCCACATTTATCCTCAATTACTACTGGGAGATGAGGGTTCAGCTTCCTGTTTCATCTGCAGAATTCTTTTATAAAAAGCCAATTAAATTTCCTTTCCATAGAAGCAGCATGCCTCTTTGTAAAATCTCTGTCCCTTGCTCCTCTATTTCTCAGATTCTCCTCTGTAAAGCGAAGATAATGAATGTTTCCTTTTCCCTTACCTTTTGTCTGAAATGGCTTCTCAGGTTCCCAGGAAGCACATCCATACAAAGTGACTAACGTGAGAAAGCCCCATTCTTAGCAATGCCTCTAGACACCACTAGGGAGTTAAGTATATGAAAGGTTGCATAACTACACTTTAATAAATCAGAGGTTAACAAGGAAGTCCATAAACTTCTATCCACAAGTTCAAATGTTCCTTCAATATTACTGCAGTCATAAATAAAACATCCTCCAGCATTAAAGTTCCCATCATTTAGACCTTCCCTCTTGATGTTTGCAAGTGTGTTTATTAAACTAAAAACTGTTCATAAATGAATCACAGGTTCCAACTATCAATTCAATACTTTTCCCAGTAAACACAACATCAAAAAGCCAAACTGTTTCAAACATACAAGACTATAAAGTCCTCTTTTCATTCATTATCTCTCCTGCACCTGCTCTAAATACTTCTTAGCTTAATTGATGGTCTCTAAACAATCAGTGTTTATATTCACTTTGGAGCTGCTTCAGCAGGAAGATAATAGTTACTGTTTGTTTTCTTTCTGTGTCCTGGCTGTCACTCAGAGCCACACTGAATGGAAACTTATTTCCATCGCAGGGGCTGGCAGGAGACTCCTGCACCCACCATGGCCATTTGTTGCCTGACTCTGGTTAACACTTCACACATTAACCATGCTGCTTCACCTACACTTTATGTTCAAGCACTAGCATTTTTTATTGCGTTCCAGTAAACCAAACCACTTTCAGGCAACGGGAACACACAGAGGAGTAAACCTTGGCTTGAGGTCAACCACTCCTACAGCCAGGTCTCTGGGAAGCGAACTGCTTGTCCCTGGGATCTCACTTCTCTGAACTCGCCTACGAGACGGACCATGGGGTTGGTCCCACACCTCACAGATCCTTGGGGCAAATAACCCAGGAGCACTGTATTTAGTTAGACCTGGACTCGAACTCTGCTTCCCCACTCCTGGCATCGTGCAGCCTTTGGGGAGCTGCATCATCTTGTCCTCCATGGCCCAGGCTCCCTGGGTGGGCCACGAGGAAGAGAAGACATAACCCCAAGCTTTGAACGTACCCTATACTTCAAGCCTGAAGCCAGAGTCCTCACCAGGATAAGAAAAATTAGTGCTGTGTAGGTGGATGACTCACACACTTCCACAAAGAGAAAAAGAAAATGAAAGAGGCCCTGTCTGGTGTTTTGACAGGGAGAATTTCCACAGCAGTCTAATCGTTCACTTTTCAGTGGGAACCAAGCTAAAACAAAGAGAAACAAAAAGAGGAAAAAAAAGGCGATCTTTTTAGCACATACGTGACAAAAATGTGGCAATCTCTAAAGAGCGCTAGTGCTGCAAAACAAAAAATATTCCTGTTACTAATCAGCGTGCATTGTCTGTACTTATGGACTCTCTTGTCACCCCAGTGGTCATGTCCAGCTGACATCCCACTGGATAAATACTGCACAGAAAGCTGGGGAGGAGTTACATCTTGAAAGATTTCAGTCAGCCCAGAAAAGGTGCTAAGCAGATAGGCTCCAACAGGCTCAGTGCTATATCCACCTATATCCTATATCCACCCAAAGAGAGGATGGGTACGCTTCAGCCCCAGAGCAGAGGGGTCATGTCATTGCCAGTACCATCAACATGGGCACAGGAAGGGTCTCGCAAGGCCGTGTGACAGAAGAAGCTGCCTCGTCACAGCATGGCTGCAGCTCTCCCCTTCCGCTTCGGCGATGCTTCCAGGGCAGCTCCTTAAGGCCAGGACCTTGCTTCCCTAGGGAAGCTGGAGCAGGTCTTTCACACCACATTTCTGTACAAGCATCACTCAGTAATTTTACTTTGATATTTGAAAACACCACCTCTCTCTACAGCAAACAACCCAAGAACTGCAATATTTAAATTAAGAAAGAAAGTGCGATTCCCAGGAAAGCTGTGATTTCCAATATAACTTTTTTAATCACTGCAGAGTTACAGTTTCTCAGTTACATGTTTTTCAACAACACATTTCTTAGCATTATCAAAGGAAATTCAGTGACACCTAGCTAGTACGCTGCAGTTAAATCCAGCATCCTCTCTTAGAGAAAGAAAACACTTCTCACTGACCAAGAGTGATGGGTGTGCAGAATACTTTGCAAGAGCTCCCTTAATTATCTGTCAACTCCACCCCTCCCAGATCAGGGGGTAAGTGACAGGCAGCACCAATATAGTGCACCCTCCCCCATGACAAGTTGCTAGTTTTTAGAAAGCATCCAGATAAATGTATGGATATTGCCAAAAATATGCCTACATAAAAAATGCTTTCTAATGAATGCAAAAAGAAACCAAAAAAGCTTCTTTCTAGGAACTGTGTTTTAATATTTCTCTTGTGAACTGAGTGAAAACAAGAGGAAATAGTGATTTCAGCTGTGAGGTTTTTGTATTTTAGATAAACATTCTCGCCGTTACGGAATTGATACCTGACAAATTCCACCCTTTGATTTATCACATTTCACACAAAAATGCATCTAATTGCAAATTGTTATTTTTGCATTTACAGTACTATCATTGTAGCCCACCATGATTACAGCACCTGTGAAACAGTGCCTGGGGGAAAACTACTGTACCGCCGTCTCCTTTCTATTAATGGAGTAATTCAATACATTTACCTTCCTGAGCACTGTCATTTTATGCAGCCAAAGCTACATATTTCCTGCCGAAACACTGCAAGAAACGTTCCTACATTTTGCTTGCTTAATATGGTGGCTAATTCTCAGGAAAGAAAAAAAATTATAAAAAAAGAGATACGGATTTTACTTTTTGACAGAAATTCCTTTTTACCACTTATTATGTTTCTCTTCTTAATATTTAAATTAAAACCAGCACTTTCTACAGTTTGGAGGGGTTACTTCAATAACAAAGTTAACAAACAAACTCGTCAAATTGATTAATAAAGGATTTTCATATTGATTCAGTCCCATTTTAGTTTTTGACAGTCATCTTCACAGCCTATAGAAATTTAAAGCCCTTCCTGTAATGATAATTATACAGACCTTGGAAAAGACCACAAAAAAAAGCAGAAAATTTCATTTGTTTCCTTCATTAAGTAGAATCTGTAGAGTCAAATTCTGTATTTCATTGCACATGCACAGCTTCTCTTTATACTCAGTGGAACTGAGGGCCAAGTCACACCCCCATTTAACTATTCTAAGATCTTATTCAAACATAATTCAAAGCATATTTTTCCTCTACAACTCTATAAACCATGAAAAGAATTGTCAAGTTTGGTTTTCAGGCTTTGACTGTCATTGACTTGACAGTGCTCAGAAAGAGTGCTCACAAGACAACTAATATTGCAACTCCAAAGAAAATGCTTTCGGACTCTCTCTCCTTGTTGTCTTTCTTATGGTTCCACTGCAAAAAGGCTAAACCCAAATATGCCTACTCAGCAACAAGTATTCCTCCTCAATCTGCTTACCTAGTTCTCATCCATAAAAGCTGTTACATTTAGCCCTCTTAAGTTGATTGATCTCGCTTAAACAATATAGATAGAACCAATATCTATCTACTTTTCAAAAATAATAGATAACAATTAGAAAGTGTAGGGTCCTGCACCTGGGAAGGAAGAATGCCAAACACCAGTATATGTTAGGGGCGGACATGCTGGCAAGCAGCTCTGAGGAGAAGGACCTGGGGGTCCTGGTAGACAGTAAATTATCCATGAGCCAGCAATGTGCCCTTGTCGCCAAGAAGGCCAATGGCATCCTGGGCTGCATAGGGAAGACTGTGGCCAGTAGGTCGAGGGAGGTCATTCTCCCCCTCTACTCTGCACTGGTGAGGCCACAACTGGAGTACTGTGTCCAGTTTTGGGCTC
Organism: Chroicocephalus ridibundus; assembly: GCF_963924245.1. NCBI lineage: Eukaryota > Metazoa > Chordata > Aves > Charadriiformes > Laridae > Chroicocephalus > Chroicocephalus ridibundus. Next base: position 83,022,126 of record NC_086284.1, read on the forward strand.
CCCAGTTCAAGAGGGACAGGGAACTACTGGAGCGAGTCCAGCATAGGGCAACCAAGATGATTATGGGACTGGAGCACCTCCCTTATGAGGAAAGGCTGAAAGAGCTGGGACTCTTTAGCCTGGAGAAGAGAAGGTTGAGGGGGGACCTGATTAATGTTTACAAGTATCTAAAGGGTGGGTTTAAGGAGGATGGAGCCAGGCTCTTTTCAATGGTTCCCAGCGACAGGACAAGGGGCAATGGGCACAAGCTAGAACATAGGAAGTTCCGTTCAAATACACGGAAAAACTTCTTTACGGTGAGGGTGACAGAGCACTGGAACAGGCTGCCCAGGGAGGTTGTGGAGTCCCCTTCTCTGGAGATTTTCAAGACCCGCCTGGATGCAGCCCTGAGGGATGTGGTTTAGGCAATCCTGCTCTAGCAGGGGAGTTGGACTAGATGATCTCTAGAGGTCCCTTCCAACTCTGAAGATTCCGTGATTCCGTGAAAGGGAGGAAGGGAGTCAGTAGTGCGTAAGCCAGGTTTGGACTTTAAGGAGTCCAAAGTTAGTTCAATAAATAGAAGAGACTATATCAGTCAGAAGGGACCTACAATGGTCATCTGGTCCAACTGCCTAAATCACTTTAAAATAAGCCTCTACAGGTGTTTTCCCTTTGTTTGCGACAGTCATCAAAATGCTTAGGAATGGAAAACAACTGCTAATACTAAAAGATCGTTCAGTTGGGCTCTACTTCAGCAGCTGGTTTCCCTCTCTTTCACCGTTGCATACACAAACCTGCAAATTCACGTTTGCTCACTTTTTTTTTTCTTTAAAGAGTGTAAATCAGGGAAGACTTGGATGCACTAAAACAATCACACAGAATCTTCTGAGGATGCGCAGCTCAATCCCGCAAAGCCTGGTTGTTGCGGGTTAAGTCCAGTAGGACGATAAGCACCACACAGCTGGTCAGTCACTCCTCTCTCACTACTCTCAGCGTGATGGGGGAAGAAGAAAGAAAGAATAAGAAACAAGAAAACTTGAGGGTCAAGATAAAAAAACAAAATTAAATAATTGTTTAGTAAGTGAGTGATAAGTGGAAGAAAAGGAAAGAAAACAAAACAAATGATGTGAATGCAATCACTCACCACCTCCCATGAGTAGATCAATGCCCAGCCAGCTTCAGAGCAAAATATGGCTAATTCCCTAAAGGCCCCTCCTTTTTCATTTTATTGCTCAGCATGGCATTAATTGGTATGGAATGTCTCTTTGGTTAGGTCAGGTCAACTGCCCAGTTATGTCCCCCCACCCTCAATCTATTCACTGGGGTGGCAGAGGGAGAAACAGAGAAGACCTTGATGCTGTACAAACACTACTCAGCAAAAGCTAGAATATTAGTGTGTTATCACTTCGATTTCAGCCAAAATTCTAAAACACAGCACCACATGAGCTGCTATGAAAAAAACTTACTCTATCCCAGCCAGGCCCAGTGCAAAGGTATAATTACTGTGATCAAACCCAGGTTATATTCAGAAGGAAAGGAACAAAGAAGAATGTCTCCTAAGGCATAACAAACACTGGCAGGCAGCTGGGCTGTTATGTTTTTTAGGTTTTTTGGCAGTGAACTGTAGCTTTCTCTGTGAATTCAGAGGGACCAAGGCATCTAACCGACTTTACAAAAGTTCGGCTTGGCTACACCATTCCCCCAAGGTTTTAAAGGCAACCTGAGCTCACGTGTCTTTCTAGAGCCATGGCGCACATCACAAAGAACTCAAAGAGGGCTTAGTCTGACACAACTTTTCTTAGTTGTGAGAAGACTTGGTAAGACATATGCCTGCACATTTGGGATGTAATTTTATGACTTTGTAACAGCCACAGCCCATTCACAGTAGTAGTAGGCAGCGCACTTGTAGCACTAACAGCACTAAAGACTCCAATCTTTTCCCTGCCAACGTCAGGACAAAAATCTGCATGTGTTCACACAATTCACTTGTGAGGCAAGTTTGGAATTAAAGATTGGCTTGAGCTTAAATGTGACAGACTTTCTAGCCATAGTTACTCATATTCAACATAGCTGACACATAGAGGACATTTACTCAGTGTCTGCTAGCATCTCTGGGATTGCTGTCTAGCAAGAAGGATTAAGGAGAGTAAGCCAAACTGCTGCTTCATAGAGAAGCAGCTATAATTGTAGGACTGCTGGCAAATTTCTCATCTAAAGTCTAAAAAAATGTGTTAATATGAGATAATCTGGAGCCATGTTTCCTTACTAACTGGTCAAGGGAAAAGTGGTTGTCACTTATCGTTCTCTTCTCCTGTAGAAGACCCTTCCCTACAAACCTTTCCCCTTCTAACCAACAGCTACATCAGACCTGATCACTTACCTTGGAGAACACACACATAGAGCACTCTTTTGCCCATCCTACTGCCAGGACTGATACTTTTCTCCTTTGATGAAGCATTTCCTAGCTGAATCCAACAGTGGAGACAGATTAAACATTTCAGCTGCTACCACCACAGTTATGGTGAGGAACAGATACTTCATACAAGGGAGTTAGAGATTATCCTATCAGGCAAAAGGGACAGAGAATACTGAAGATCCGGAAGTTATGGGCTTAAAAATACAGGCCAGAAGTGCGAAGGAGCAGGGATATAATCCAACTAATAAATCCTTGCAAGGAGATGGAGTAGGGTTTTCCCCACATGGGTTCACAGGAGTTGCTACCCACAGCAGCATTTCTGGGGGAGGCTTGAATTGAAATACTTTTCAGCACATCAAGGAACAAATTTCTGCTGAGAATAACATCATGGATTGGGGAAGTTAGTCTATCACTAAAGAGGAAAAAGAAAAAAACCAAACCAACAACCTCTTGTGACATATTTGCCTTTTATAAATCATAAAATATTTATTCCCTGAGATTACAGACATGTTGATCCGAAGTGTTAAGTGACCTTACCCATCTTGCTTAGATGGCTAATAAGTTACAGACAAATTCTCGGAGTGCCAGAGGAAAGAAAGGTTACCTTTAAATTTGTTACTTTGTTGGCACTCACAATTCCTGTCTCCACAAATATTCCTAGGGGGCAGCGGGGGAGTCTTAACAGACTCCTATAAGAGGCAGCGAGCCAAACTGTAGTTATTCTAAAGAATGCATCAGTTGTCTGAAATTTTGCACCCTAGTACAGATCCTGTTTGTCTGAAAAGGATCCAGGCCGTGTAAAAACGGTCTGCTGGAGAGAGTCCAGAGTTTTACAGACTAAAAGCATATAACTTTACAACATTCCACTTCAAATCTTGCATGAAAATGCTGGTTAGCAAACTGTGATAGGTAAAGGGAGGGGAATAGCTTTTAACATTGTCAAAATATTTTGGGGCCAATCTCAGAAGAACTGTGGGAAGAGCAAAAGGAAAAGGTAGCATCTGTAAAATATTTCATACTCCACTCTTTCTGCATCCTTACAGAGATACTTCACTCACTGCTACACTTACAGGGAGGTATTACTGACATTTTCAGTTTACAAGGTATAGGCTCCTTGCCATCTGTTCAAAATTCAGCTGAAAAAATCATCTAGCTACCAGTATGGTCTATTAAGCCATTCTACAAAACCCTTCACTGGTTTTCTGATGCACTGAGAATCAAATATGAAGCTTCAGTCCCAAGAATATTTTCTTACATGTTTAGTTTTATTGCCCTGAGCAGACCTACTAACTTACATGGACTACAGTATGTAGTAAAGTTAAGCAAGTGTGTAAGTGTTTGCAGGTTCAGGGCCTTAGATCCCTGTTCTGGTCCACATGACCTAACATAGCAAGTAATATCTACAATAAATATGATTCCTTCTACTTCCATTTGTCCCGTTTCCCATGGGAATGATGGTTCGGTTCTTTTTCAAACTCTACGCAAATCTGCTATGCTTTCATTAACCCTTTTTAATTGTTTAAGTGTTGAAAATTTGTGTGTGAGATGTGTAATTTATTTGCACCATTTAATTAAATCTTATGTCATTTAATGCTGTAGAGCTGGCCAGTGAGATGAATTCACCACAGGTAGTTTATGTAGCCAGTACAGGCATGCTTATTCCAGGGAGCGACATACTGTTTTTCTCAGTGCGACCATACCTGCAAGCAGTTGAAAAACACCAGGTAAAGCTGTTAGATTCAAGGATCCTTGTTTCTAATGGGCTGCAAAACAAACAGGCTTTCAGCAAAGAGTGATCGTGTTTCTGGGAAAGGGGTATCAAAGGCTGAGCAAGAAGGACATCTGCAGCAGTGGGGACAAATGCTCAGGCACCTGGACAAGCAGACAGGCTGACGAAGCTGTGGCTGAATCAGGATATCCATCCTCTTCAGAAGAGAGGCCTCGCAGGAGGCTTAGTTGCCCTGTTATTAACCCAGTGGCATTTGAATGGTGCATCACAGGAGTGAACCATTGGGGGTTGGACTAGATGACCTTTAAAGGTCCCTTCCAACCCAACACATTCTATGATTCTATGAAGCTGGTAACTCACATGGTTAAATGCTCCCACACTAAAAGCCATTTGAACCTGTTTCCAAGAACAGACAGCGTTGTTTAAGAAGCTGCCAGCTGCACCGGTCTGACATAAAACAAGGTCCCTTCAACTTCCCTTATAGAGCAGTCACTGCAGAAGCAGAACCATTTTCCTTATAGGACCATACTTGCCTGCTTCATCATGTGGTAATCCCAACAGACTAGGTTTTTTAAAAGTTACTACAAAGGAAGCAAGCACAGAAAGAAATACTATGGAAATAAGTTACTTTATATAGGCAAAGTTAGAACTAGGCAAAAAAAAAGTTTTCATTTTAGAAATGCTTCAGTGCTTCATTCTACACCTAAACGAGTTTATGGTAGTCTGAAACAGCAAAGACAACAGAAAGGAAGACAGTCATTTCAGACTATCATAAAATGCCTACAACACTCACCCATGGCGTGTGCTCCGAGCCGTTCTGAAAAAAGAAATAAAACTGTTATTGTACAAAATGGTACACTAGGAGCTACTGGGAGCAGCCCAAAGCAGCCAGGATCTGGGTCACCCATCCAAGACATGACAGATTCAGGGTTAAGATCCCATTCTGTCAACAACCTGACGTGACTCTGCGAGAGCCTGTATCTGCACTTTTGAAGCTAGCTTCTACATTTCTCCTCCACGTCCCCCATTTTACTGGCAACTCTTAAGACCGAAGAGCCTTTTTATAATGGAAGTGTAGTCAAAATTAATCAGTCCTGCAAAAAAAGAGTGTTTTGACCAACTCATATTTCCATCAAAAACAATTAATGAAAAAATTCATAAATAAAACATCAACCAGAAATATCTAAATAACTCATTTTCCTTTGCTACTTAAGTATAATTAAGCTACTTTCAGAATACCACACTGAGTGCCATGCTCATAGGTATTAGCCAAGATTTGCCTGTACCACATGCAGAGGTATGCTGCACATCTTAAAGGCAGCTTCAGCAAACGTGAAACGTGGCTATTTGCATTTCTGAGTAAGTGGCTGAGGTGTTCTTTACACATGAGCTACGAAGTCCACAGCGGCTTCTAATGTCACCCCGTGAAACAGAAAAAAGGCGACAGACATGGGTCTCTCTTCCTCAGAACCCAGACTGGTGATCTAACTGGTGGGATATTTGCTGTTTCAGAGTTTGTTACTTCTTGTGCTTTGTACAGAGGCTACAGCCTTATTTAAACTGGCACACACTTCTCTTGAACCTTCAGTGCGTACATATTTCCAAATAAAAAACCTGCTCAAACAGAAAATTCTCTAATAACGGGGACTGAGGAAGTTGTTCTGCTCTGAATCCTGTAAATTTGGCGCATCCTGATGCTTCTGAGACAGCACTTTCTGGCTTGCACAACTGTCAAAATGCAAGTCAGAACTGAGACACAGGAACTCCACTATGTCATCACGTCCACACTGCCGCTCTTCTCAGATCTGCTTTCTGAAGAGCCTTCAAACACTTTGTACAGTTCATTTGCCAACAGTTTAGTACACAGTGCTTCACCACTTCCCTTGGAAGACTCTTCCACATGAATGTTACTCATAAACCAAAGAGGAATTTATAATTGGATGCAGATCTCCTCCAAAAATTGTCACACACCATATATTAATTTCTGTATGTTGATCAGTGCAGTTTGAGTGCTTCTGTAATACTCATTCAACATCCTTTGTTACACACGCTGGGATGAAACGCTGTAAACCATTCCTCCTCTTTGTGCCTTTGAAATTTTTTCAGGCAGTTGTATTCCTTATAGCCACCATTTTGAATGTGAGGCAGATAAACACTGCACTGCAAAAGCCACACCATACTGAAAAAGGAAGTCTTGATTCTATTGTTTCAGTTTATTAGCTTGCAACTCAATTTCAGAGCAACATATATGGTGAAGAATATCTCTTGAACCAGAAAGAGATGTTTTGTCTTTTTTTGTGGGAAGACAGAAGAATGAATGATCTTGCGTTCTGCAAGACGCATGAACAGTGGGGTTCAGCACAACAGTATTTGTTACCTGAAGAGTCAGAAGGAAAGTGTATTTATGATTGCAACTGTTTATTTGATTGGAACTATACCAATCTTATGTAAGGGGGGGGGAAAAGGAAACATGATTTAGAAAAAAAATGACATCCTTAACATTAAATCCCCTGTCATTTAAGTCTCCTGCACCTGGGATGTCTTCCTTTAAAAGTAAAGCCATAAGTCACTTTGGAGAGAGGCCAACTGTCTGGAATCCTTTGTCCAAAACCAAGTGTGGGCTTCTTAACAAGGCATGACATAAAAAGTCAAGACCCTTTCTCTTTTTGCAGTATCTTAAAAGCCTCTTTCTCCCTACAGTTTCACAAAAACATAAAAGAAACTAAATCAGTGCAATTGAGAAGAGAGAAGTCATGCTTCAGGCATAAATGCTCAAACACAGCCTACAGTGGAAACAGCACATGAACAAGCAACTTCTGCCTATCTGAGAGCATAAGAAAGCAGTCACAGGTATTAAAAAGTCAACAAAGGAAACAATAAAAAAAACTGCCCCCAGCTCTTAAATGTATTTGTTACTGTTGGTGATTTTTGATAACGTGTAGAGACATTTCATTGTGTACTTGCAACTTTTAAAAATGAGGACCATTTCACTTCCCATGGACTAACTTATTAATTCATGTGTTCAGAGCCTTGAAACCTTGTGGTCCCATGAACGCAGGGCTCTCTGCTTCCAATAGTTCATAACTTATCCATTTCATCCATAGAACTGCAGGCAGAATAATATCACTGCTTTGAAAATGCTGATCATTCAGAGAAAGGAAGCCATAGCCACGCCTGATGTATCACCACAAAGAATACTCCAAGGGAATTACACCACATGATTTCATGGGCACCAAAGAAAAAGCCTTGAGAACAGTCTCTCCTGGGTGGGAAAGCGTAACACCATCACCTTCCTAGCACTGCATTCAACAGATACAACCCAGTTCACCCTATACAAAAGAACAGACCGGCTTGAACATGAGACCGAGGAATCAGCTGTAAGTGATAAAACTGACTTCAGAGCCTGGCCATACCAAACTATTACAGTAAAAGACTGATTAATTTGGATTAACTTTGTTTTTTAAAAGTGTGAGGTAACCATAAATTTGATTCAGTGCTTGTACAAACATCTCAGTACCTAGCTGCTGTCTCCACCTATTCGTAATTCAGGAGGCCCAAATGAATGCCAAGTGCCAGGAGCCTACAGAGGTGCCTAACTTCACATGGAGTTTTTAAGGCTATCAAAAGCCTATTTTGATTTAGTCTTAGTTCTCACCCTCTGTCTTATCTCCCAGGCATTTGCGACCTCCACGTGGGAGGAAAAAGTCCTTGATCCAGTGCTTTAGGATTTTTTTTTTTTGGTCAACATCTGCATAATGTAAAACATATGAAGAATTACATTAGTAAGTCCCACAAGCCAGGGTATCTCCTTCCTTTGGTGACAGCTTTCACCAGATGACCACAAAGTCTGGATTCTTGCACCATCTTTCTCCCAGTGGCACAGACGCTACGGGAGGGAATAAAAAGTTTATGTTCACACAGATATGCCACCTTGTGGCTATAGCACTGCCTTTCTGGGAGATACTGAACACCAACTAGAGACCCCTTAGTCAGGGAAAGATCACCAGGATGCACCTTGCATTTCCTGGGCTAGTCTTATAAAAGGTAGACCAAAACAAAAGCATCTCTAGTTATGCTTAAAATACAGTAAGCTCTGCTCAGCTCCTGGGAGAACAGTTATTAGTAATTGCATTTGGAATAAATTCCCAAACAGATGACACTATCCACCAGCACTAAAGAAAGTGTCCCCCGAAGTCCAGAAGAGAGCAGCCCATCACCCCCTGTACTGTAGGTCTTGTTCTAAGGTACTGATTATGAAAGGCACAGCAGTCAAAGCTTAAGATCACACTTCACACACCTAGAAGTTGAGCAAAACCTAATTTATAACACACACATCTTTCTCAATCTAGTGTTTAATGACTTCAGTGGGGAAAAAAAATACTGAGCCCCAGCTCTTTAGAAATAACAGGTTGCCTTTTATTTAATAGTTGTACCATATTTGCATGTTACTGGACAAGAGATTCTTGTCACATGTTTCCTTAGATTTTTACTTTGACATCTACCTTCAGGATATAAAACCATGAAAAAACACTGGCATGGTCCTGATCTAGGAGAATTATTGAACCTTGCTAATCTTTCAAACAAGTTTTAGCTTTAGCTTGTCCAAGCATTTTAAAGAGGTTTTTCCTCTAGGCAAAATGTTAAAAGCTGTTTTTGAGTAGACACATGGCTATACAGTTGCCTACAATTACTGAATATTTTAGTAGCCTGGTTCAATTTAATTTTTGCAAAATATTTTTAGATGCAGAACTTCTAAACCTCAGAAATGAGAGTCAGATAGTGATGTTGCTTATGAATATAGAATGTAATATGCTTCTGTCCCAAAAGACAGTAATAGAAAGTCACAGTAATGATTGCAATCATAAAACAAGTATTTTGCAACAGTCACACATTGGTTGCCTGAGACAACGTTCCCTTCTTGTGTGCTCAGAATAAGGACTGGATTAAGTCAGAGACCACTGTGGAAGACAATAGCTTTCCAACAGGAATGAGCAGAATGTGTTATGGGATCCCTCTAGCAAGATGGAGTCCCCAGTCATCAACCACATGGCCTTAGCCAGAAAGCTGTGAAATTCACAGTCGCTGTCTCACCACTTAGGCTGAAAAGCAGCTTGGAGGAACAGCCCTCTGACTGGTAAGGAGGGAAGCATATTCAGGCCCTGCCATTGAGAGAGAACTTTGAACAGCATGACAGAAAGCAGCTTGTTCTGCTAACAAATATCCCCGCTGCAACCCCTTTGCACCCTCCCTATTAGATAGAGCAAAGCAACCTACTCACACACAAGTGAATAGATGGACAGGTTCAAGCGGATGCTTGTGACAGCAAAAGGTTTTCTGCTAATACAAATATCCACCCGTCTTTTAAAATTGATAATATGAACTAATTTTAGGAAGGTCAGCAGTTCAGTGTTTGCCGTTTTATGACCTAGGCACTAACAATTAAGTCACCCATCATTTGGCAATTCAGTTTACCCAATCTCATGAAATAACTGACCTCAGAAATGCTGACTCATGAGAATGAGGTTATGGGAAGTATCAAGCAGAAGAAGTTAATCACACTTCCATTTCCCCACTGTTCTTTTTCTATATTTACATTCTCCTTCTCTTGGACCATTGGCTTTAATTTGGGACCTAATGGATCGAATGCTATGCCTTGTATTCTCATAGTGAGCTTAATGGATACAGCGCTATGCTGTACAGCATTGATCGACAGCAATCAATGACTCAGCACTGCTACGTAACCATGGGAGTTTACTAATTTGTTGCCCATAGCACATCAATAACACATTTTACACAACAAAGCAAACACTACACTTTGGTCTCCAAGGAGAGCCTTATCATGTGACTCTTCAATCTATCTTCTACTTAGAAACAGCGCTTGGGAGAACAATCTCCTCTCCTGCATTAACACAATGGGGTTTTAACTTCCCCACATTTATTTGCAGTAGTTACATTCTTGCTTGCTTTATATCTACAGAGATGTTTCCCTGATTTTTATTACTACGTCACATAATCTATACAATTAGAGGAAAAGGTACACATTTTGTAGAATTAATGGCAATAGTTTCACACGTGTAACTTTTCCCACTTATTTTCGCCATGATTTTATTAGGTTTTGTGTTCATTCACGTCAAATCTGTATTTGTTGTTACTAAATGCTAACGTTAAAATGGGAGACTTGGCTATAACTCTTGAGACTCTTAACCAGGTAGAAGCTAAAAGAAAAGTAGCCAAAGTTCCCAAATTTCCAAGCAGTGAGTCTTTAGTATGAGAATGAGTGAAGAGTGCAGCAGAATGCTCTACTCTCTTGTGCACTGTAGACATCTTACCAGTCTGAGGCTGAGCCTGTTCTTCTCCACAGATACAGGCCACCTGTCAGGCACCAGAGAGTCTCACCCAGATGATCTACCAGCACCTAGTATGGGAGCTGGGGGCATGAGGTGGAGATAAAGGGCAGATGCAGGCCCAACTTTGGCACTGCTACGGCACTGGGACATGGGCTCTCAAATTGGGAAACGTTTCCAGATTCCATGCTAGGGACACAGCCAAAGTCTCACAAAGCAATCACAGAAATGTAGGTCTGAGAGGGTCTATTTGGGGTCATTTCCCTGCTGCCAGGGAGGATCAACTGTACCCAGATCATGCAAAACAGGTATTTGCTCAGTCTGTGAAAAACCTCCGAAGGCAGATCTGACAGTTTCTTTGGGTAGCCCACTCCAGTGCCTAAATACCATTGTAATTGTAAAATTCTTACTAAAATCTAACAAATGCTACAAATTGCCTTTTGTTCCACCCTCAGCGGATATGAAGAACAATTAATTGCTGTCATGTTTATAACCACGTCTGTGTATTACAGCACAGTTTATTCTCTTTTCTAGACAGTAATTCACCAAGCTGAGTTTAGGCAAGTAGCACTTTGATAGCAAAACCAATGAGTTGCCCAGCTGTAGCAGCCATCCCCAGCTCGGGCTGGTTCCCAGGCACACGCTTCCAGCTTCGCCTTTTGCTCTCCTATGAAGGCAGCAGGGAGAGCTCAGCTTCTCCTTGGTCCTCTGGGTGAAGGCAGCAGCTGGACAGAATATTAGTTCATAAAAGTCCTTGTACAGGACACTCTGGGAATCCAGGTTTTCAATAAACTCAGGTCCTGCAATCTATTTCATGTTTTCTTGTTTGCTTTCCATTAGTCTTTCTCCAGTTTGTTTGTATATTTCTTAAAGTATCATGTATAAAACCGAATGAAGAACTCAGGCTGGGGGCTTATCACGGTGGAACAGGGCAAAGTAATTACCTCTCATCCCCTCGCGTACAATACCTTCAGTAATGAGTCCCAGAACGACTTTTGCATTTTAACATTTTGTCACATCAGTGACTCGCGTTCGTTTTCTAATTTGCAGTAGCCCACAGATTCTCCTGCTGGCTGAATTATTCCCCATTTTCCATAGATAAATTATATTTTCCTCCCTGACTGTAGGGACTCGTGCTTCTTTTGGTTCACTTATATCTTCCTGATTTCAGGCCAGCTTGCCAGCTAGTCAAACTACTTTCAAATTTAGTTCTACTCACCCAGCCTGGGTGATGTACTGGAAACTTGGCAGATGATACAAAACTTCATGAAAAGTTTAATTGATGGAGTCGGTAAGCCCTTTCTAGAGAGAGCTTTGTATTTTAACTTTTATTGTATTACAGCAATTCTTCATACCCCAAAACTTTAAAGTGTTTGTGGGTGAGTAAGGGCCTGTTCAGCTGATGGTTCTGCTCGACTGTAATCTTCCATTTTCTCCTCATGTGTTGTTTCGTTAGTTCTCATGTGACATAGACAAAATGTTCAAATTGAAGTCTTCATGGAACAGAAACATACAAACTAAAACCTTCAAGGCACATTAGGTTAACCTCCAAAATTAAAATGCAAGCTAACAACTGTAAGTCATTTCACTGAGTTTATTTTCATTACTCTAAACCAAAACAATCCTGTTGTGCATTCCAGCAATGTGAAATGGTAGACATTAGAACCAAGATGTTAGGTCTCCGAAACATCAGTGCACCTACAGGGTATTGCTGTTAATCAGATCAACATCTAAACTTATTTCAAAATCCAGGTAACTTTCCCATTCAGGAGAGCACTGTGGGCTATATACCGTGATATCCAAATGTATCTTTTTTTTTTTCCCTCATAAGTGTTTCTTCCAGTTCATGCCATGAATACAGTGACATTCTAGAATGAAGGATATAGAGATTTCATCATTTTGTTTTCTAACATCAAGTGCACTCTGTTCCCATCATCCTTGTCTGACATACGGATGCACGCCAGTTTCATTGCAATCTTTTCTTCTGTACTGACATCTATATGAGCCCCTTCAAGCAGTTAAAAAGCCCACTAAAATATGACATATTGGTGACTCCAGACAGGAATTTGTCAGTTTTCTCTTCTGTATGTGTCATACACGTCATGTCTTAGGCCATACATTTTACTGACACAATTTAAGGTTTATTTGGTAAACGAATCATACATGCCGGTTGAGTCCGGTGATTTACATGATGTAAAAGCAGAACATCTTAAGCAACACATGTGCAATAAAAGCAAACAGATGTTTGCAGTCTAAGCACTGTGCTAATGGTGCTGCTATGGCACCGTATCAAAGGCAAAACGCAACGTAGCCAGAATTGCCAACCGGAGTGTTAAGCACAGCTGCGTAACTTTGAACCCACAGCCGATGGGGTATCCCAAACCACCCTGGGGCACGATGCCATACTTCAGGTAAGAATTCATAATTAACTGCTAATGCCAAAACTCCTCAGCTAAGATGGGGTGGAATTTCTCGTGAAGGAAACAAAGGTATGAGCAGTAGTAAGACTACTGCTTATTTTGCAGAATTAACATAGCAGGAACACTACCCTTGTTTGGTACATAGTGAAACTAAACGTGTTCCCAAAATTCCACCTCAGGAGGCCTGATCTGAGGTTTTATATGGAATTTTCCAGGCTAGGCAGCTACAAAACAGAAGCATTAGAAATTCAGCAGCGGGAGCACATGCATCACTGGAGCAGCATGGCAGACAAGCTGGGGCACTTCCAAGCCGATACCCTGAGCACTCTGTAGTCCAGTGCGTTACCAACAAGAGCGCTCTCAGCCTGTCGGCATGACTGGAACTATGCACGAGGTGTCAAAAACGTCATTTCGTTCATACCACTGAACGTCACCAATTCCTAAATGAAGCCAAACTTAGCCTAATGAAATCTAACAAAAGTAACTTTTTTTTTAATGCCATCTCCCTAAACCTGACATCCAGAGGACTAATATCAAAATGACCATTAAGTGAACCTATCAAAGGAAAAATAAGAAGTGCAACTTAACACCCACCCCTCAAAGGAGTTTTACAAAAACCTGTAAAAGGAAGATGTCAATTTGTTCAAGGAAAATCCTATAAGTGTAACTGATTTACCTAAAGGAAAATACCAGTTGTTTCAGCCTCTGTGCACACAATCACAGGAGAATAGTAACTTTTTAATTAAAAAGAAAGTCAGCAGAGAATTTAAGCACATATGAAACGGAACATGTGTTACAATCCCAGATATAGATACATTGGGAAACATGCAGCTGTTTACGTACAGACTTCCATCCTCAAGCAGGTTCTTAAATATCTTGCCAAACATATAGTACGTTTAACATGAAAAAAAATTAAAATACGGAACCACAAAAATTTTGCCAAAAAGCATTTATGCATTCCCTTAATTGCTTGCTACACCATCAAAAACTAGATTTAATATTAATACTTTTAATGAAAGAAAGAAAAAACCACCGAACCAGCAGGGAAATATATCCTAAGCAGCTGGTAAACTGAGATCCTAACACATGTTGCATATTTTCAATACCTTCCTGTATGACTCTCAAAGTGGTGTGTATTCCCAAACTCTGATAAATAGTTTTGAAATATAACTTGTAATTAACACAGAAACAGAAAAATTCTAATGATAAGCTTTCATAAATAAAATTACTTGCAAGATAACACCAAACTAGAGAGTTTTAGGGGCTTAATTTTCAGCCCAGTAGTTTTCTGAACTTTTCAGACTGGATAAAGTACAAGAAGATATGATAAAACTGCAGTTTCACATCTTCATCACCGACTTTTCACGCTTTGCGTTTCTCAACCCTTTTTAATTAAAATACTTGCCTTTTTTCCTGTCCTAAACAATTACCTTACACATTCACGAATAAATATACAGATGTAGTAGACTTTATTTTCTAATCCAGGACACAGTTGAATGCCCTCTGCTCTGAGAAAGGGCCTTCCTAAACTACTCCTCAGCTTCACACTGCCCAGCTTTTTGCCTCCTTCATTCGCATGGGTCTTAAGTGCATACGCTTACAGGAGCTGTAAGGCAATGCCAGGCTAGATACTTCTAGCGAGAAGCACAAGGTCTCATTTTTAGGTTGTGGCTGCAGACCGCGCTCCTCATAACTATATCCTCAAACCCAGCAGCGCAGAGCGGAGCCAAGCAGCTGGACTAGAAAGCACGGCTCAGATTTGGAATGATATTTTTAACTTTAAACTCCAGATATATTTACCCAAGGGTGGAGCAAGGAGGACACATAAGTTAAAAAAAAAAGAAAATTTAAAATAAAAAAATAATCAAGCAACACACACTTTCTGGGGATCACATGATCTCTGGATAGCAGCATTAGGCAGATGAACTGGGCAGACAGATTAAGATGCCTTTCCTGTAATTCCTTACCATTTGTCTTCAACTCAAAGCTTTAACTTCATGCAATACAGTGTAGTGCTCTTGCCCCACTCTCTGGACACCCATCGCCCTCTTGCATTATTCTTAGAATTCTTGCTTAGAGCTCTGCAACTGCAGATGGCAATTTTCAATTAGGCATGTGCTTCAGGGGAAATAAGGAATTTACCAAGGTCACTTAAGGGCAATGAAATCACACATGCCATATAAAATGCTTACACTACAAAATGATAGCATAATGGAATGGTAAAGCCTTTAACAAAACCCTAAAGGGAGCACGCAACTAATACAGCATGTTCTTTTATTATTTCAAGCTCTCCAGTTACACCTTTGAAAGCCCAGCCTTTTTCTTTTTTTTTTCCCCCAGAACAAGTGAAGAGATATCAGAAAAAACACCATGATGTGCCCAACTGCCTCTTGACAGTGTGTAAGAGCACTCAGCTTCAAATTATATGCAAATCAGAAAATTAAAGCAAGTATGAGGCGATGGCTGTAAGTCAAGCAAACATACAAAAAGCTTTGTCTGTAGGATGAACGGGTTACTAAATGGGAAAAGCACGGAAGACATTTCGTATGTTCTTTCACTTCTAAACAAAAATTTTATGATACTATATGCTAACTGCATCAAGCCCTCTTTGTTTTAAAAGTGACAAACGAGCAACAGTTGTCATGAATTTAACCCATTAGTAATGCAACAGCAAGGCAAAAGATAGTGTTGGTTCCAGCAATCAAAGCTTTTGTCATACTTGTAAATAATTTGGTGCTTCTCATCTCTGACAAACAAACCAAAAATTAAATTCAGACAAGCATTAAACTCCAGACCGTCAAATTCAAGTATTTCTGTTTCACTTCAGTCTTGTCTCAGTTACACAACTAAAGATGGTACCACAGGCGTATGCACAGGCTTGCTGCGCTCAGTGCCTTTGCCTGGGTTCAGCACACTCATTTCCAAAATATACAATCCAACACAACACCGTTACTGCACCCTGAACACAGCTCTGTTAGTGAAATTGATGAAAGAATTCTTGAATGAATGAAAAATTAATCTTTAAACAGAGTCACAATGAATACTAGCTCTTTTTTAATCGGTGAATGAGAGACGTCACCTATTAACACGGGCTGGAGACCAGCGCGTAGGGTAGGAGGCTGCTTTGCAGGAGCTCAGGAAGGAGACGGGTCACTGTATAACTCAGCCATAGCTACTGGATTTTCTTGGGATTTCAGATAATACACAAGGTCTACCCCGTACTTTAAATTGCTTTGTCCAGTTTGCAATTATTTTCTCACTGAAAACAAGGATAAAATTTCCTTATCTGCCAGCCACATATCCTGGTCAGAAAAGAATTAGCTTTTTGTGCATCCAGGCCAATGGAAACTCATGCAACACCACAGACACAGCACGAAGCTGAGGTAATAAAAACCCAGGGCAGAGGCAGGTCCCACCGCGACGCTGCACTCTCTGCAGCCACACCATTACAGGTGCTGTGGGTGGCAGAGGAGGGCGCAAGGCACATACTGTGGCTGAAAGGGATGAGACCTCACACAGCCCCCCGTCTCCCTGGAAGAGTCACAGCCACAGAGCTCACCCAGGGGCAGGCTGCAGCCAGGACCAGCCCTGCACTAGCCTGGCCACGCAGATGGCTGCTCGCATCCTCATGTCAACACAGAATATACCGTGCAGGCTTCAAACCAGGTTTCTACCTTGCTTCGGACTGGGAAATCAAAAAGACCATTAATAAGCACGGCATAGCTAGATACTAAACTGATGGGGGCAATGGAATGTACAAGACAGACTCAAAAAAAGGTGATTTAAAAGCATGTTTCCCTGGAGTCTTCTGCCCTTTAAATTCACACTTTGATTACCAACACTGCTGCTAAAAGTCTTTCTTCTGTGCTCCTACTCAAGTCACAGTAATAAAGGTTATCTGCAAAACCACCAGGATGAGAAGCAAGACAAGTGAAACATATGGTTCTGGTCCACCAGTCCTACTTTCTTTGCTGTGGTGACTTCCACCAAGACTAAAGATGTTTCATGACAAGGAACCCGTTAGCTTCAACACTGAAGCAGTGTTTGGGAACTTGCTATCTACTTTCTTTGCAATGTTGGTCCTCCTATAAAATTCTCTATTGAGACTCCTACACCTATTCTGTGTCATTCCCATTAATCCCTCACTAAACATTCAAAGTCAGGAGTTTAGAAGTGTCTTGCATAGAAATGAATGAGAATCTGTATCAACACAAGTGCATTTTAATTCTGACAGTTCCTTATTCCGAATTAATTTTAACCAGGTAATGTCATATTACAAATTTCAAGCAGACATTCATTCATAGAAATTAGAAGTATTTAGAAGGAAGGGGGTTTTCAAATAATAATCATCTTCATTGTAAGCTTCTAAACACTTAGACACAGGAATGTAGTCTACTTTCCCACTTTGACTCCTAGGAAAGATGTAGCCACAACTCCCATAACTAGTGCATTCACACGCATGAGCACACATAAATGTAATTAACTATGAAAATGAGTAAAAAGCAGTCATATGACTATCAGTTGATAAGATCAGAAAAGCAAAGGCATTCTGAAAATGAACTTCACCTGTTTCTGACTAGTTCTCTGCACTGCATTTTTTTCTTAGAAGGTACTCAGAGAAACCAGCCAAAAGTACTTTTCCATTCCTATCTTTTACACCATAACTGCATAAAACTTGAATGAACTTCCACAATTGTCACGCTAATACTGAACAGTAACTGTCCCAAAGGTCTGTACAGCAGTATTCTTCCAACTAGAAAGCTGTTCGAATTAAGTTTCCAACTTTATTTTTCATTATGACCAAAGTCTTCAAGGAAAAATCTCTCTCTCTGAGGGTTTTACCCAGAGCCTGTTGTAAAGGTTATCAGAATATGCAGCTACTTCCTAAGAAACACATATACTTGTTTTGAACTGGGGTAATCCCTATTGTAGAAGAACAAGTTTTGCTTACGTTGCCTAGAACAGTACCTGCAGCTTGTTTTTTTTAACTCACTGAAAAAAAACTGTATTACCAGAGGAACTCCCTGTATTCCAGCAAATACATTCCAGCTACGCTGACTGAGCTGCATTCATACACATCAAAACAAAGTACCCCATAACCCTGGGAAAGCTAAAGGAGTACACCTTTTACAAAGTGTGCATTTTAAGGTAAAAAAAAAAAAACCAAACAACAAAAAAAAAACAACAATAAGGACTTCTTTTCCCAGATAGGTTAGGATCGTGGCATTGTGGGTTTGCAGAGCTTCAGCCAGCTAACCAAAGCATCTCAGCCTTATTTCCAGGCTCCGCTCACCCCTGCGTTCCATCAGGGCTAAGAAAAGTTTGAGAACCCCTCCCGTAAAATAGAAGGCGCATCCGAATTAGAAGCACGTGGGACGTCAGAGAAGTTAAGAGTAATTGTTCACGCAGATGCTGCCGCACACAAGCGGCACGACAAGGTTTTTTTTTTGCCCTGCCGCCCTCGTAAAACACGCGAGCCGTGTTAGGAGGGAACCGCAGTTGTTAACACCAAGTCCCGCTCCGAGCCTCTTCCCCGCTCTAACACCGCCACCCGCGAGGAGCCGCCTCACATACCTGCTTCTCCATTTTTCCCCCCCTTTGACAGTTTTTCTCCTCAAGTTGAAGAAGAGGAGGCGGAGGAGACACGGTCCTTCCCGTGCGGGCGCGGCGCTGCCTGTGGCGGCGGGGAGTCGCGGGGTTGGGGGGCGGGGGGGGCTGCGCTCTGTCCAGCCTCCGCGCGCTGCCGACGGACGGACAGACCGCCCCGGTGCGGGCTCGCTCCTCCGTCAGGCGGCCCGCAGCCCTGCTGAGCTCGTTTAAGTCTAACAGGTTTTCCTTATATAGGTAAACACCAATTGCATTCCTGGTGCGAGCGGCTAACTGGCGGTAAGCTCAACTCCCTTAACTCCACCGATACCAAACGGGACTGAGCGCCTGAAGTTTGCTCACCCAGCGCTGTGGAGCGGCTTCGGAGGGGAGAACGCTTTCCTTTCGGCGGTTTAGCACCTATGAAACGACTCCGTTACTTAAAGCTGTGATAATAACCGAGCACTCCATCAGCATGACGTTAAACTCGTGACATTTTTACAGAACAGCCTCCTTATCCTATATTTTACTCCCAGAAAAGTATGTATGTGCTCGCACATCTGATAGCATTAAAATAATTCCAACCCTATCAGAGTTTTCATATAAAGAATACCATATATCAAATGCTATGCAAAAAGGCTGGGAAACATTGATGGCAATGCCGGTATCAACGGAAAGAAGCAGCATAAGAAAAGTTTGGTTTACTCATTTCCAGTTCCTTTTCTATACAATGTAATAGTTAAACGTCTGGTGATAGATCTGGCTTTGTCAGAGAGGTGCGATTGCAGTGTATTAACAGACACGCCCCTATCTAAACAGAGTAAAACAGAGACAGAGGGAGTACCTAGAACAAGCATACGCTCTACTCTGCAGAGCAGTGACACGTGTATTTCACGTATTTCTTAATCCTCTTGCCTGCTCACTCCTCACTGACCCCCTTCTGCAACCACAACCTACATGTCTTGAAGAACTCCAGCAGGCAATTAATGAATTAATTACGGGGAAAAACATGTAATGTGTTTCTCTTTATTCTGTTCAGACAAGATTCACCCGTTAATTAGGGCCCTTCTACAAGGTAAACCCCTACCAATACGCAAGGGGGGATAGGCAGCAAAAAGCATGAGGAAAGAAAAAAAAAAAAAAGCGGGGAATAAAACAAATCATGGAGGAAACCAAAATAAAAAATGAGCGAAATTGAGAAAAGCTAAAAGATTTGATCAAATGATGAGAGGGTGATGTTTAAAGAAAAAGTACACTTTTTTATATGTATAAAACGTATAATTTTTTTCATTTGTTGCCCCAGCTGTATTGCCCATAGCTCAAAACAGGCAAGAGACACAAATTTGGCTTCCCGGTGACCTATGGAGGGTCAGAAACAACAGACTACCACGCAAAAGCTGGGAATTATCGTTATCCAGTGGACTACAGCTTTTCTTACCCCCATGTAATATATGACTTAAAGATTATCAAATAATATACTGTACAGAAAAGCTATTCCTAATGACCATTCCTAATGGATTCAATACTTCTTTAGTCATAATTTTCTTCTTCCCCTGAGGCATAAACATTTAACCTCATGATACTGCAGGAGCTTGGCTTAGAAGTTGAGAAAAATGAAAAACAATACCAATAAAAGTTGTAAGACACTCAATAAATACATCTGAAATAGTCTTTCTGTGCAATATATAGGGAATCAGGAATATGTGGCCAGGGGCTTGGTGTAATGGTCTTCATGGGACTCTTTCAGGACACATAACTCACTTGTGGCTTCACTGCTTAAGAAGAGCCTTGCCAAGTTCATGCTCCCGTGACAAAGCATTTGCACTGGACTACGCAGACATATAATCCCTAGCCACCAATGAGCTTGTGACCAATTCCTTGAATGAGTATCAGCTCTTTCACGTGAAGCAGCCCAATTAAAATCCATCAGATTCCCAAAACTCCAACAACAAAGGACGATTAAAAGGGCTATTGGGCTAAAATAGATATTACGTCAAGTATGGCTGACTTTCTGTCCTTAGGCTAGCACTTTTTCTGTTGTCCAACCCAGAGCCCACAACAAGCATATTCATTTATCCAGAACCAGTCCTTCAATTAAGGATTTTCCTACCACTTCTTCAGTGCCTGTGCATGTGCTTTATTTCCCCTAGTTTCATGCCAAAAACTCAACTAGCTGTCATATTCTACACCTGACGTACCCCCTTTACCTCCAGTCAGCCATGGGATTTAGGGTCAAATAGCCAGGAATGAATTTTTATGCTTTAGTTGCTCACCCCCAAAAATGTGATTTCATCGGATTCTGGCACACACATTAAAAGTTTCCCCAAGTGCTGTGTATGCTACCTGTGTAAGAGGTAGCATACCCTTTACTTAAAAAAGACTTGTAGTAAAATAATCATTTTTTCTTCAAACATAAATCAGAAAGTTAGCTATACTTTCCCTGCATGCCTCTGCTAAAGTGTTAACAGCGGTTGATTATGGTAATAGACATCATAGTCAGATCTTTCTTTTTTTTTATGTCTGTGAAATTCTGTCTCTATTTTTTTAAAGCATATAATTCTGAAGCAGTCCAGTTAATTCTTGAACCTGAGAGCAACCTAGACTTACTTCCATTTACTTTGCTGTCACACATGCATCATCTGCAAGTAATGCCAAGATAACGTTAATTACCCTGTAACCATTCACTCCTGTTCTCCAGAAAGAGGTCTAGTAAGTTTGAGCATTGAGAGGCAGGGTATACAGGAAAAGCTCTGAGCAGACCTCTAATACGTGTTATTTTTAATGTTAGGAATTAAAAGGTTGATTAGAAATGAATGCAATTTATGACAATGTGTTATTTTCTTTGTTACAGTGCTCCAAGTTGTTTCCAGCAAAAGCTCAGCATTAAATAGACGCTCTCATTCCGCGTGTCATTAGCTTGTTTCCTGTGCGCGATTCATACAAACGGTTTATTGAGGTTAGTTTAGTTCCTGCCGTTTAGATAGTAATTATTTGTGAGCCCAATGACCTTTGTCCAGCAGAGCCAAGAACCACAGTCCCAGGCAGAACCTCAGTGGCTGATAAACGTACTACTGTGTTTCTCTTTACTTCCAGCTGCATGCCTCACGAGCCATATTTTCTTAATCTCAAAAGACGACTTATAAGAAATATTTTCTCCTATTAAAAGACTGATGGATTTTCCTTCTCCCATTTTTTCTGGTTTTTTTAAATACACTGTCCTGTCACTGTTTATGTTGCTCTACCAGAAATGGAAACCTAGCATAAATTTCCATGGTGAATTTTGATTGAACAGAATAGATGTGTAGTACACCAAGAAATATATTTCCTATACATATATTTCCTATACATGCATTTCCATAATATACATTTCACAGAATCACAGAATCTTCATGGTTGGAAAGGACCTTTGAGATCATCAAGTCCAGCCATACATACACAAAAAACCCCTACAATTTCTGCCACTAGAGCATGCCCTGAAGTGCCACATCTAGACATTTCTTAAACACCTCTAGGGATGGTGACTCAACCACCTCCCTGGGCAGGCTGTTCCAGTGCCTGACCACTCTTTCAGTAAAGTAATTCTTCCTAATATCTAATCTAAACCTCCCCTGCCACAGCTTCAGACCATTTCCTCTGGTCCTGGCATTATTCACCTGGGAGAAGAGGCCAACACCCACCTCTCTCCAGCCTCCTTTCAGGGAGTTGTAGAGGGCAATGAGGTCTCCCCTCAGCCTCCTCTTCTCCAAGCTAAACATGCCCAGCTCCCTCAGCCTCTCCTCATATGACCTGGTCTCCAGACCCCTCACCAGCCTGGTAGCTCTCCTCTGGACACGCTCCAGCACTTCAATGTCCCTCTTGTACAGAGGGGCCCAGAACTGAACACAGCACTCGGGGTGAGGCCTCACCAGTGCCAAGTACAGAGGCACGATGACTTCCCTACTCCTGCTGGCCACGCTATTCCTGATACAAGCCAGGATGCTGTTGGCTTTCTTGACCACCTGGGCACACTGCTGGCTCATGTTAAGCTGGCCGTCCACCAGCACCCCCAGGTCCTTTTCTGCCGGGCAGCTTTCCAGCCACTCTTCCCCAAGCCTGTAGCGTTGCTTGGGGTTGTTGTGACCGAAATGCAGGACCCGGCACTTGGCCTTATTAAACCTCATACAGTTGCCCTTGGCCCATCCATCCAGCCTGTCCAGGTCCCTCTGTAGAGCCTTCCTACCCTCAAGCAGATCAACACACCCACCTAGTTTGGTGTCGTCTGCAAACTTGCTATGTATTAAGCAAATAATGCTAGGTCCCTAATATTGCCAGGAGTGTCCAAATATCTCCCTTGAATTTTTTCTCCCTATTAAAAGCTCAGGGTGGAACACAGCAGATTCTGTCTCCTTTTACTGAATTCTTATTCAATAGCAAGGTTTGCTTCTGAAGTTCTTTGTAGGCTGAAATTGTCCACACTTGAGCAACTCAATAAACTGGCTAAATTTAGCCAGGTAAGTTTAAAGCAACAGAGAACTCTCAAGTTTCATTGCACAGCACTGTTGCCCCACAGTTTCCAGAATTAAGCTGCTAATGCATTCTCAAAGTTCTAATTCCTTCCATGCAATGGTAACACTTCCTTTCACTTTGATTTGGAAAAGATTTCATACCTCATCTTGGTATCTCTATCTTTACATCTTCGGTTTCCCTTAGAGATGTGCATCACCGAGCATCCCACAATGCATGCTCTGTTCTTGTGGGGTGCAACAAGCTCATTCATTCAATCGTTCATTGTTTGTTCTCAGCTACATTACCCAGTCCTCAAATCAAATAACGTGCTCAGCTAGAATGACAGCAGTGAGTACCTTACAAATAGGTTAGATTCAGTTCTAACAGCCTTTGTTTAAGATACAAGGCTCCTCAAAGATGTGCAGTGGCATATTGCATCTCTCTTTCCATGTCAAAAGATCTGTTAGCTTAAAAACCTAAAACCTTGAATATATTACTCTTTCCAAGTCCACAAGTATTAACTGTGCACTGCCATTGAAACAATTTATACAAACATTATGCTAACATCGCATTGTAAGGTATTGTTGCAGCCTGCACAGATACAAATTAATGCTCAGACTTTTGGTTTAACACCTGAAAAAGGTATGAATACAATGCCCTGGTGTAGAGCACAGCTGTCTCTGAGCAAGCTGATGGCTGGAGAAACCCATCTGCCTGGGGATGGAGTTAACTTTCTTCATAGCAACCGCTATGGTGCTGTGTTTTGGCTTTGTGGCTAAAACTGTGTTGATAACATACTAATATTTAGCTACTGATGAACAGTGCTCGCACCCCCTCAATGTGCAAGGTTGCCTTTTTTCCCCACTCTGCCCCACTCCAGTGAGTAGGCTGGGAATAGGCAAGAAACTGGTAGGGAACGCTGCCAGGACAGCTGACACAAATTGGCCAAAAGGTTGTTCCGTACAACATAGTGTCATGCTCCGCAAGAAAAAGCAAGCTAGAGTAAGAAGAAGGGGGTTGGCTTCCAAAGTGACCATTGTTTGGTGACTTGCTGGGCATTGGTCTGCCTTGGAGGGTGGTGACTGCGTAGCTTTGCTGTGCTTCCCCGCACATTCACCTATTAAACTGTCATTATCTTGCCCCATGGGTTTTCTCACTTTCGTTCTTCCTGTTTTCTTCCCCTGTCTCACTGGGGTGGGGGAGAGAAAGTGAGTAAGCGGCTGTGTGGGTTCTTAGCTGCTGGCTGGGGTCAACCCACCACAAGAAAATATAGCGGGTCTGAAATGCTCAGACTAATCCTTTCATTCCTGACATGCAGGCACATGCTGAGCAACTTAAATGTCCAGTCCAGAGACTCACAGCAGAGAAGTAGTTCTGGAAATGGCTCTTTACTACTCATCAGCTGTTCACTTTTGCCTTCCAGAAGATACCTCGGAGTGGCCTGTGTAAATGCTTCCATCTCATTTCATGGAAAAGTCAAAAACCTTCATGCTAAATTACCTTCTGCAGTGACCCACTGAAGACATTTGACTTCACCTTGAAATGCACTAGAAGTACCTAAATGGCAATTACACATCTGAGAAGCAGCTGAAGGAGTTGTGTCTCAGCCACTCGTTCCCTGACTATAGCTACATAGACACAGGCACATCAGGCAAAACCACAAGATTTCCGTGCTAGCCGGTATACTAGCAACAAACTTGGGACCACGAGCTATGTAGACCCAGCATGTAGTTTTTATACTCGGCTAAAAGAAGGCACAGGGTTTTGATATGCTGTTCTTTTCTTCCAACGAATGCAAAGTAAAATTAATGTAAGAACCTACATTCATTCAACGTTTAGGCGGTAAGGGAAAACATTCAAGAAAGAAGAAACTAAAAGGTTAAGGTATTCAAAGCAGTAACTCACAACTGCACATACTGTAGGCAGCTGAGCATGTACCTTATCTGGGGAACACTAGCTGTACGGATCAGTTAACTTTATGATACAACCTTTACTTTTTATTATTTCCTGATCTGGTGTTCAATTTTACAACCTTAATGCGAGTTACTTCGTTAATAAAGCATTACTTATAAAATTTGACCATATTACTTAACCTTTACACAGGAACAAAGATGTCAAAATAAGTTAAAGGCCGATGTCTAAGGGTATTATTTTTACCCCTGGGAAATGAATTGAGCTTTCTTCCTCATCAGTGTTTCAAAATGCATCATTAGAAGCTGTGTAATATGGCAAGTTACTATCCTTGCCCTTGCACCACGTGTTCTTCGGGTTTCAACAACATGCTTACACTAAACAAGAGCTTTATGTTTTCATTAAATACATTTAAAACTCGAAGTTGTGGTGTTAGATGAAGCAATTAGTACAAGATCCAGCAAAAAGCTATTTTCTCCTGAAGAGTTTAAATGCTTTATCTGGAAAAGTTAATGAAGTAATTATAATGTTGTTATTAATGAAGACTAGAGATGGATTAAAATGGCATTCGGAAAATAAACCAGACAATTAAATAGGCTTTCAGAATTGTGGAAACTCCTTAGGGTCCGGGGGAAAAATACTCAGAATACCTATTCTAAGGACATTTGGAAAACACTTAGTTCTTAATGCCACAGGACTCCAGACAGTAGAAACTGTCTTCATGTCAACATCAACTTTGGGGATTGTAAGCACTGTGATGCCTAATGCTGACCAGCTGTGCTTGAAGCTTTCTTTTAAAGTCCTTTCAAGATGTCTTTAACTGCGGCACCTTTCATATTAAGCACACTATGCCGATGATGGGGCTATAAGGGAGAACTTTGTAGAGTGGAATTGATGGTTGGACTCGATGATCCCAAGGGTCTTTTCCAACCGAAATGATTCTATGATTCTATTGGAAATGTTCATGAGTATTTGAACTGATGTGACTATCAGATTAGTGAACTACATGGAGGAGAAGGATGATGCAGAAAATGAAACATTTATTGTTAGCCAAATTTTTATATCGTATCCCATGTAATACTGCAGAAGATGGAAGAAAGTGTTTGAACTGGAATATCCTAAATAAATGAGTCCAGAGAAGTGGTCCGGAGCCGGTGTGGGTAGGAAAGGCAGTGCAGGACTGCATGTCCCCGTGTTTGCTGTGAGGGCAGCATAAAACTCATGGCTTGTTGACACACTTTCCCTAGCACTTCTGGAGGACTCACAGCTTGGCAACCGCATTCCTTCTCAAGGAATTCACTTTACCCGACTATAGCGGTGGTGAAGTACTGAAAATTGGAGCCCAGTCACAGTAAATTCTGCAGTTTCTGAAAGAGAAACACTACCTTTTCTCAGGTCCTGGATAAGTGGATGACTTGAGAGAGGTGTACCTCTTAACTAATTGTAGACGGGTGACCATGCATCTGGCTTAGACACTTCCATTAGGTTCCTTAAACTAGGAGATTTGACTGCTGGCCAAAGAGCACGTGAGGATAAGTTACACATCTAAGAAAATATTGATTAATATGGATAGTAAGCAGATTATTTTGACTGAAACAGTATTATTTGTTGGTAGAACACATGAATTAGTTTGATCCTTATTTTTACATAATCCGTATTCAGGCAGAAACATTCTTTGAGCCTAACTCTGTGCATAAAGACATCAAAAACTTAGGGAAACACAGAAAAGGCCAGGCAAAATTTTACATTCTGGGAGTTCTGAATATTTAAAGGAAAACGTGGGAGTTTTTCTTTACAGGTCCTTGTCATGTAGAAAAGTTGAAGGACGAGTCAACAGCAACTGTTGCCACAGGGTTCCCAGATCAGGGAGGGGAAGAAAATCGTTCTACAGCACATAGGGAGGAATGTGTATATATTGCAAAACCAAATGTTTTTAATAAAAAGCAATCTGTCCTAGTCACTACTTACAGTACCACAGTGAATTATTTTTGTTCCAAAACTTATGGAAAGCAACTAGTTATAATGCATTTTTAGACTTTGTGCCTATACAAATG
This sequence comes from Chroicocephalus ridibundus, assembly GCF_963924245.1. Lineage (NCBI taxonomy): Eukaryota > Metazoa > Chordata > Aves > Charadriiformes > Laridae > Chroicocephalus > Chroicocephalus ridibundus. The sequence continues at coordinate 83,049,050 of NC_086284.1, forward strand.
AAAATCAGAAATACTACTGGTGTATAAAAAATACATATTCAAAGAACTGTAATTAGGAGTAGGGAGGTAATAAATCATGTATTCACATGACAGCTGAGGCCTTACTTAGGATATCCTTTGACCTTCACACTGTGAAGATGAGAAAGCAGCAAAGATGAAGAACATTAAGAAAGCTGCAAGATACAAGGAACAAGATGGAAAGGACACCTAATTTAAACAAAATATGGAACTTATAAGGAGTTTTTCAGAGAAACAAGATGAAAGAGTGAGACTTGATCATGGCTGACCATGGAGAATGTTCACCTAAAACATAACAAATTTAATTAGATGTGAGGACAAACCTCCAAATAAGAGTTATTCATCAATGGAGCAGTCTGCCAAGAGAAACCCATGAGATATCAGAAGAGGAAATACTTACAGGGAGATTAGATAATATACTCAAAATAGTGCAGCAGATAAACGTGTAAAATATGTAAGGGGTTGGAGTGGGTAACTTCTTTCGGCCTATACTTCTGAGTCTTTGTTTAGGACTTTACATATAAAAATTCCTTTACAGTATTTGGCTTGCAATAGCAGGAAGGATCCAGTCCTGCAAAGTCTTAGTCATTTTAAGATTCCCTACCTATGCAAATAGCCTCCCTGAATTCAGTTTATTTACTTCATATCATACAGAGTGACCAGAAATATTCAAATGGTTCCTATCCCTAACTGTCTGAAAATTATTTTAATATTGTCTGAAGGATTCTAGCTTAAGATGAGCAGAGAGGGGCTAACACAGGCACATTTTCATCTACTCTAAAGGAAATGTGTCCCCTCCACTATTCCATTGTCCCCTGTTACACAAGGCTCGCTGTGGTATTTGAACGCCCTGAAAATGGAACCTTCTTCCCAAGGATTTTGTTGCATTTACCCATAAACACTCTTCTGGTGTAGCTTTTAAATACCAGTTTCAGGAGATCCACAGGAAAGAAAGAGGGGAGACTTCATCATGCCAGGCCACTCCACCATTTTTCCGCTCTGCCTCGCACCAGCTGCCACTCCTGTGGCCCTCCCACGCGGGATCTGCACAGCCGGTCACAAACCCAAGGCGAAGGAAAACGGTTGCCCTGCCAAGCTCCTCGCACTCTCAAGCAGCATTTAACACCTGGTATCACAGCCTGGGGCAGGGAGGAATGAAGCTTAAACTCACTTGCCAAGTCAGCTCTCAGACACTTGTGTTGCAAATAGCAGAAGAATAATGAGCTCTGTATACGTGGAGGCCACCTTACCCTACAGCAGTCTCTTCTGTAAATCAGACACCTGGGGTAGGAAACTTCTTAGCAGATTCTAGACACCCATGATACGGCTGCCTCCGCTTCTGAGCTAAGCATTGTAGACTGCTGCTGTAGTGGATGGGGAGAAATCAGCACCTCCAGGGCTCAGTTCAGCTGAGCTATTTTAGGTATCTGCTTTAGGAATTATGCCCTCTAAGTGCCTTTTTTTTCTCCTGGGACTGTAAAGTGAACATTGATTGCTGGCTCAGACACTTTGCTAGCTGATTCCCACCTTTAGATATTTATTTTTCTGTAGAACTGGGTATCATTTCAACAACTACTGCAAGAAATTAATCTGTTTTAATCCTTAAAATATGCTGATGTGACTCAGCAGAGAACAAACTCCTCCATTCCCTTGGCGGGATCATGAATTAAGAGTGAAGTGGTCAGACAGTAGGAAATAAGCACATCTGCCACTGGAGAAATAGAACCAAATCATCAAATAACCTGTGTTCTGTAACCAGTAACCAGTGATCTCCACCATCAGGATCCCTGGAGTCAGAAAGAGATGCCATTACGGGCAATGAAATTATTTTGGCTAAGTATGCCATTATGGTCTATTTGGTTATTTTGGCTAAGTATATTCATATTTGTAATTATTTGGTAGAGAGAGGCTGGCTGGTTATCTGATTAGCTTTTTCTATTTCTTTTTGAACTTTACAGGAGTGCTATGACACTTCAAACTCATTTGAGCAGAGAAAAGCAGAAAGCTAGAAATTTTCCTTTTTTTCCTTTTCCTTTTTCTTTTTTCCTTCTTTTTCTTCTTCTTTTTCTTCTTCTTTCACTTTTTCTTTTTCTTTTTCTTTTTCTTTTTTTTTTTCTTTTTCTCTTTCCTCTTCTTTTTCCTCTTCTTTTTCTTCTTCTTTCTTTTTCTTTTAAAGTCTGTCATGAACCACACTGCACTCTTCTCTAAGAAGTGAAAAACCAACAGGTCTGTGATTGTAATTCATCTCCGTGCTTTGATTAATTCTAAAAGAAGTAAGAACTGCTATAATGATTAAAAAAAAGAAGAGTTCTCAGGTGAAAACTCTACAGAATATTACACAAACATATGGCATAATCCGTGTTAATCACAGAGGTGGAAATAAATGTTCAATTGATGGCAAATACAGAAAAATAAGTTTATTTAAATCCAACCATTAAGAAAATTCTTTTGCCTGTAAGCTGATGTACAGGTAGGAAAATGTAGTCACTGTCCTTGGGGTTCCATTATTCTGGCAACAACATCTATTTTATTTCTTCCCTTTTTCCTCTATTGCTTAAACTCCTCTCATTACTTTCGCTTCCAGTAATATTGAGGGTGTAATTGAAGGAAGAAGTGAACAAAATTGTTCAAACCCTTACGGAAAATGCTGTCGCACATATTTTCATGAATTCGGAAATACTACCAGCTGTCTCTAAAAACTGAAGGTAGTTCCATTTTCTTTTCAACAAGGGAGTTTTGAGTTTAAAACAGTGTTAGAGTTACAGCATTTATGGAAAACAAAAACAATTTTGTTTACTTTGGGAGCTCACAGGTTTGGGAAAATAGAAGAGTTTTAAAGGGGTGTGTGTTTTTTATAGCCTGAAGGTGCCAGAATAACTTAAAATGCTTAGAAATCTGTGCAAGAAAGGTCAAGAAGTAAAGGGAACTTTCATTCCCTGAAAAAAAAAAAAGCCTTATTTCTTTCAGCTTTTTATGGCAGAATATAAGCTTTCTGAATGCTTTGGCACCAAAATTGATTGAAAAAAAGCTAACAGGAAATCTTATTACTTGAAACTTGTACTCCAAAATGAAGCATCAGAATTTACATAAATTTTAAATACTGATTTCATTTTGCATAAAATAAATACTTCTGCTATCGAAGTAGGTAAACACATCACAAAATGAAAATGAGTAGAACTTGCACTTTAATACTAAGAGACATTCAAATACAAGAAGCCATGTTTCAAAGACCTGCCTCCTCCCACTCGGAAAGCAGGTGCTTGAAGGTGACTTGCACTTTACAAAAGGGAAAAAAAGATGCCTTCATTTTTCGTTTACACTCTGCTGAAAGCCTGAAAGAGGAGGGATAGCAATAGAGGATGCTATGACCTCATTGTCTGTCACAGGCTACGCAGAAGCATGGTAGATCAGTGTCTATAATGGTAATTTATATATGAAACACTACCATTGGAGGTCATTTGGTAGCGAAGAAACGATGTGCGTTCCTAGAGAATCAACAGCCCAAGTGCAATGTCTCATGATACTACGATATTGGAAACGCAGTATTTTAGAGCAGACAGGGAGGCAAAGATTTAGCTGTTTATGTTTATCGAGTGCTACTACTTATTTCATAAGGTTTGCAATATTTAGCAGTTATCTGAAGTGAAGTTCCAGTTCAGATGAACCCACTCTGTGTATGAGATTCTCCTTATATCTTCAATCACCCCAACCACCTTCCACTTCTTTACCTGAGCAACTATATGTAAGGGTTATGTCCAACAAAATTCACAGCAGATTTCTCAGCAGTAAAAATCAGCAGGAGAGTCACTCAGCACTATTTGAAAATGTGATCTTGTATCAGCATTTTTAAGCAAATATTGCTTCGGTTCGCATCCAGACCACAAGAAAATTTTGCACCAAACCTCACTGTTCTCCTAGATCTGTAACATCTCCCACATTTCTAAGAAGGAATTCCCGATGTCCTTCTCCTCTTCAAAGCTTTTCCCAGCGTACCCCCCCAGTCACCAGCTCTGAAGGAGATGTGCAGCATCTAGCTGACCCAACCTCAGTACCGCAGCCTAAATGGTTTCGGTAACTAAGTAGTCCTGTCCTACACCATCAGCTGGAGCTGCTGTTCATCTGTGCAGGTGGGTTGGGCATATGCGTATAGGCTTAAGCTGCTTATTGATACCAGACCAAAAGACAGCTCCTTACCCTTGTCTTTTTAGATACCCGCAACATATTTCTGTTTTGCCAGCAACAGGAACAATCAGTCTCCCATTAACTCTGGGCTGGAGCCCTGGTAGCTGTGGTGACCCCAGCTGTTTGTTTGCTGACAAATTACTGAACTGTTTGGAAAAGAAGTGATGCTGCTGACATTCGCCTCATCTCTGTGGGGTTCCGGTGGCACGTATAGCATACATTATAGCTTCCTGTACAGCCTGAAAAAAAACACCTCTATAAATGAAAAAATTGAGGGGGAGCACTTTTTTGCTGTCTACAGCATATGAATAACAACAGCATTGGGAAAGTGTGCACTAGAGCAAAAGACTGTACGATGGCTGCTTTTCAAAGTTATTTGAGATAGCCTGAATACTCTTTCTAATATTCATCTTATTTACAGAGGGTTATGTACATATTAAATGGTTGCTTGTCTCGACCCATCTTGTCATATTTGCTCCCAAATTATGGAAGTAACGGACGGGTTTTAGGACTGTTTAGGCTTAAGGTTTACCCCTAGGCAATGCCTTCAGGAAAACTGGGAGAAGACAGAACTTCCTCAGCTTTCAGAGAATGGTGGTGCTAACACGCAGGAGTAAGAGGGGTGCTATATACTGTTCTGTAATTACTGATGTAATGGTGACAGCTAGTGAGATGTACTTCCCCCGTTAAAACCCAGTGGAGACTGTTCAGGAGGTAAACTGTGACCTCTCTATAATCATCCACAGTTCACAATTCCCTGAAGTCCATGTGTTCCTGCAGTAGGTTGTACATATATTTACAAACTCTGTTTCTGATTTTTTTCCTTCTTGGGCCCCTGAAGATATGACAGGCCAGCTCATTAGCATGACAGTAAGGTGCCCCAGCACGTACGATACTAAAGTTTTAAGACATGGCTGACAGTAAGATGCTAGTAAATAGATAACAAAGCTCAACATGTTCTGTTCCCCTTTGGTTTGGCCAGTGAAGGCCTTGGAGCTGGTTAGGAATTCTTTTCTTTTTTTTCTTTTTTTTTTAATCCTTTCTGGTTTCTGTGGTATGAAGCATGCATCCCTTGGGATTCTTCTTCAGAAACATGTCAGCTTGAGGTTTCTTTTTATTTCCAGCAAACAAGAAGATAATTGAAACCCTTCCTGAGTTACAGCTATGTTTCCTGCTGGAGAGACTGACAGATCCGGCAAAGCACAGGCACTGAAAATGGGAAAGAGCATTTTGCTGAGTTTGCCGTGTTATTCCCTTCATACTTTCAACATATAAAGCAAGTTCCCTGGACCAAACTGCAGATCCTAAAAGGCAAATAGCAAGAGATACTTGAGAAACAGACAGAAGCAGAAACTTTCTTATTTTCCTGTAGTCAGTGAAAGTGCCAAACCCACCAGTCCACAGCACAGCACACCAGCCTGGCTGCTGAGGGGCAAGGAGGGGGTGCAGACCCCATGGCCATTCGCCACCTGGTTTCTCTGCCGAGAGTCATTACAGCCGCCTGCCAGTTGTAGCGGCGGGTTTGTTTGTGCCAGGAACACCTGCCCAGGATGAGCGGTACGGATATCCCCACTGTGGGGATTGACCGGCTTTCCAGCTGCTTCTCTGAGAAACTGGGGTCTTCTCTGCTCAGTTCCTTTATGGTGGGACATTCATTTCCCACTGTATCTGCAATAAGCCTTACCCCATGGGCCAGGTGGACATAATGTAAAGCCCATCTGTGAGACATGGCAACTACAGAAATCTGATATTGTTGTAGGGTATAATGGATTTTTGTCTGTCATGATGGGACTGTAAGGGACGCTCAGGCTCGGGGCTGGTAGCAACTACAGCTAACTGGGGATTTATTATTTTTTTTTCCTTCATTGGAAATGGAAATGTGTATATTTCTCAGAAACAAAAAAAATTCCGCTGAAATAAAAATTTTATTGGAAAGTGTTTACCAGACTCCAGACAGACTACTCTTCTATCAAATGGAAAAGCCAGCTGCCCGGTAGGGAATACAGACCTGTCAAGTCTGTATCCATGTTATGCCCATCTCGCACTCCTCTGAAGAGGAATCTGTTGGCAAGCAGCAGCACAAATTTGCTGCCCCTTGAGGTGTCCAGCACAGAGCAGGGCAGCCGGAGCGGCAGCTCTGTGCTGGACAGGCCATGGGACACTGCGGGAGCTGGCATTATATGGCTAAGCTCAGCGAGGAGCTCCCACAGCATGGTCTCGCATGCAAATATGCATCTTTTACATGATCAGACACCTACATGTCTCTAAGGGTTTGATGTGGGAACCTCAGACCCAGCCTTGGGTTTTGTCAGGTTTGAGAAGGCTACAGAATAACTGTTACTGTGCTGGATAAGGTGTAAATTATGGAAATTCTAGATTTGAGTTCTCTACCAAATTCATAACCAGGCTATCCTAACTACAGGCAAAAGATTTTCCAAAGATTACAACAGACAAAATACCATTCATTGTATTCTTACATGATGGTAAAAGTGCACTGAAGTGCTGTTTCCAATTTTCATATTGAAAAGAAATGTTATCCGAGCATCAGTATATTTCTCTTTTACACTGGAGTGATATGCAAATATGTACGCACAAATGAAGCATCTTAACTCAATTCTTTAAGCTTCATTGTGTTCTTTGCAAAAAGACTTAAGACTTTGTAATACCTCTTTTAAGTTTATCATATAGAAATTTGCATAAAAGAAAAACATAGAAAAAGAATATTGTGAAATTACTTGGAATTTTTAACAATAATAAAGATTGCAGTCTACTGTGAACTATGAAGAGAAGAGATGTAACTTTCACAGTCTCAGACTAAACACTGGGTCCATGGGTGGTTTTTTGGCTTTTGATTAAGAAGGCTAACTGATTGGAAGAGGAAGATGGAAATGAAAGATTTTATAATTTAACAACCTCAGACCAGTGAAAAAACGGGTACTGCCTTTTGATTATAAATATAGGACTTGCATTTCCTAAATATATGCGCATTTTAGCATAAGTTTTGCTATTAAATGCATAGCCTAATGTGTAAGGGTGTGAATGGATAACACACTAAGAGCAAAATTGAGAACTTAACACAAAAAGTAAAAGAGGGAGACCAGCCTGCATGTAATTTGTATCCTTGAAAATCTATTCCAAAATTTATTTTGCGTAAAATAGAAGGGGGAAGAGAGGGGCAAATTTTCTTTGTATTTTCTCCCAAAAATAAGAAAATAGTTGGAGCAGTTATGTGACAGTAATGAAGCAACTTATCAGGTGGTGAAAGAAGAGAAGGGAAGCCTCAGCTATTTCCAACATTTAGCTCTCAGAAAGTGTGTGAACACTTATGAAGCCATTTCCTGACAGGACACATTCAGTCAGGAAAAAGTCTGTAGGAATCACTCAGCCACTAACATCCAAGTGAAACCTGTCCCCAGCAGAAACAAGACTAAGCGTTTTGAGTGATGTGCAAGTGCACCATTTCATTATTTTAAAATTACAGACCAATCACCACAGATCTCATTAGAACGGGCCAAGAGCTGAACTGGTCCTTGGTGCCAGCTACTGCAATCTCAGGACGGGGATTTCATTCTCATGGTTGGTGTTTGAGGGCAGCCAGTTTTAGTCCTGTGGGATCACACATCAGGTACACATGAAGGAGATGTGCTCTCTTGGGGATGTCTACCTTTAAGCAAGCCAGCTTGGGTGTGCAAGGTGTGCATCAAGCAGCAGCGAGTTGAGCTGGCCAGTTATCAGGCCTTTTTCGGTGGGTTCTGCAGTCCACATTGAGCTTGATAATGTCGTAATGCCCTTGTATCTGCACCCAGGCTGGCTAGTTATTCTTGCTGAGACAGCACAAAGTGACAAGCTGTCATCATTTTGACTTCAATACATACTGTCGCCAGCCTATCCTTGTAATATCACCGTTTTTATTGCCCCAGGTCACAGATTCAAACATACATCAGGTATATAACGCATCATCCTCCGTGTCCCCTCCGAAAGGCAGCAATGTTCCCCCAGCGTCCAACTGCAGAATCCTGGTCTCCCACCAGTACAATAGCCTGGGACGCAATATTAGAGTTTAATTTGTTTTACATATGGAAGACTTCATGGAGTTTAAAATGTACTGTATATATCTCCATGCTGTGGTTGGTTTCCATGGAAAGACTGCAGGGCTAGATGATAAAAAATATAATGCAATTCCTAAGCAGTTCAGCATAGACTAAATGCTGAAAAAATCTCTTTGCATAAAGAGCACCAATAACTCTTGTAGAGTGACAAGAGGAGCACGGAAGTCATATACAAGCAATAGAAAAAGCTACCTATCTCAAGACACAGGAGGAGAAACATTGCATTTTATTATGACATACAAGAGTCATTTCAGCACACTATGATTCTATGATTCCATGCGCTAGGCAGCACAGTAATAGACAACTATAATTCAGATGCCATGGAAGAAGGTTGTTTCCATCATCAGAGTACCAGTCCAACTTCACTGCCACTCTCTACCCCCTTGCCCTGCCACCTTCAAGTCCAGTAATGAAATCTGACCACAGTGCATAAAACAGTCTCATAAAACACTGCCTGTGAACAGAGTCACTGGAGCCTATGAGATACGCGTCCAGAACCAGTTAGGTCGTTGTAGAAATAAAGACCAACTTGGTCAAAGCCACTGAAGCACTACCAAGGTAGCTGAGGCAACCTTGTGTCACCAGCTGAGTGCTAGCCACTGCAGTTCCCTTCAGCCTGTGCCCGACATCCATGGAGCAGATGAGCATCTCTTGCAGTGGAAGCTGTGGGTGTGAATGCTCCCCAGTGTGCCAGGATCTACAATCCTGCTGCCGGCTCAGCCAGCACCCCAGCACGCTCCCTGGGTTGCCCGTCAGGTAGTGCTAGTTACAGGTCTTTAAACTTGTTAATGGTAGCCCTTCCTAACTGTCCAGTTGTGAGTACTTTAATTTCTCCCCAAAATTACTTCACAGACTACTCACCTGTTGCTGTAATTTACACCTGGGTGAAAGCGCGTCTGGGGAGGCCCAGAGAAGCCACGTGTTTACACTTGCTTCCTGCTCCAATCGACCTGCTTTTTCCTCATTTTTCTCAACCCTCTCCTCTAATCCTAGCTTAATTTTCCATTTAACTCACCTATTTACAGCCAGAAGGAGAAATGCTACAACCAGATTAGTAGATTTAAATTTGCTCCACTCCACATGAAGTTGCAAGCGGCTGAAGACGAGACCTTTCTCTGGGGCTCGCTGGTGTTTATTTTCCACCGCCTGCAGCAGCAGTAACAATGTCCCTCAGATGTGTTTCTTTTCCACCCCCCGGCTGCCCTGGAGAGCTGTGCCCCTGTCAGTCGTGGCCAGCGCGATGCTCAGCTTCTCGGGGAGGATGTCAGCGCCGTTGCAGGTGGTGGGGCAGCAGAAGATAACCAAGCCTCCAAAGGCCACGGGTGAAGCACCAGGTAGCAGCTCCGGGAGGGGCTGGATGATATGAAATGCTGCTCCTCTTCCACAGCTACTGCCCTTCCCCTTATCAGTTCTCACAGCAGGGGGAAACAGGTCCTCCCAGCACACCCCCCACCATTAAAAATGAGCTCTGCGCCTGACATTTGCATCCCTCATGTCTCCATGGGGCAATTATTCAATGTTTTCTGAAGTGTTTCAAGTGGAACAGTATCTTATTCCAAAAAGGAAAAGGGAATGTGCAATGCAACAGTTTGGCAATCAAAATGGCTATATTGCTATTAAATGTTTTGTTTCATTTTCCAGGAGAGCTCACTCTCTTTACGTGCTTCTAGTGAATCTTAGAGAAGCTAACAGGAATGTCCCTGGCCTTGCAACAACATCCATGTCCCAGCAGACCAGCCGCCTCTTTTCACTTGGAGAACATGGCTCTCACTGGCATTTTTAGAGTGTCATTGCTGCTAGCTTTTGGGCCTGTAAACATCATTCTTGTTTTGCCTGTCTCAGTATTTTCTTTGTTACTTGTGCAAGGCATTATTGCGAGTTGTTCTCTGATACACAGAGCCATGAAAGGGTGTTAGTAATGCTGGATTAAATCTTTCAGCAAATGTGAATTGTAAACCTTCCTGTAGATAAGAAGTCAGCTGTAGTGCTAGTCAGGCTTTCCTCATGGCCATCTCTTAAAATGTGCATTTAAAGTAAATTGGTATTTGTTTCACATGGTTTGGGGAGTTTTCATCTGATACCTTCATGCTGTGTATTATATAGTAATTCACTTGGACTACATTTGCTCTGGGGAGTCAAACCATCCATTTTTCACTCTTGTCCTTTTGCCTGAGTGAGTTGCCAAATGTGACAAGGAGAACCAAAAAGTGTATAACTAGCCTGAAAGAAAAACAGATGATCTATTTCTGGTTTAATCTGTTTTTGTATTATTCTGGAATATTTCAACCTGGGCATAAAACAGATGAAGAAACCACTCCATTTTTTATCTGTGAAGCTTTTATACCATCCCTAACAATGTCTAGGACAGCTTTGGTCCCTTGTAAGCTACCTTCCACTGGGGAAATAAAACTATCAACCTCAAGAGGAGCAGGGGTGCAAAAAAGGATTGGATGAATGAGTAACCCGCAGGTTTGAAAATCCCACCTGTAAGGAAGGAGAGCAGCAGCAAATCATAACAGTGGCAAGGAGGATTGCAAAACCAAATTTGAGTATCTAGTGAGGTTACGCACGACCCTGATCCAACACAAGCCTGCTGCGAAGAGGCAGTATCTCCCTTGTGCTTATCTGGCACCAGAACTAGAGTGCAATCACAATGGGATGGGTCAGGGAAGCGATTGAGCTGAAAGATACCTTTCCTGGTTGGATTTGCTTTAGAAAGAGCCACTCCTTGCCTTGCCCTCCCCATGGAGCAGTACACGCGCTGGTGCCAACACAAAAGATCACAGAATCACAGAATGGTAGGGGTTGGCAGGGACCTCTGGAGATCATCTAGTCCAACCCCCCTGCCAGAGCAGGGTCACCCACAGCAGGTTGCATGGGAACGCGTCCAGGCGGGTTTGGAATGTCTCCAGAGATGGAGACTCCACCACCTCTCTGGGCAGCCTGTGCCAGTGCTCCGCCACCCTCAAAGTAAAGAAGTTCCTCCTCATGTTGAGGTGGAACTTCCTATGCTCAAGTTTATGCCCATTACCTCTTATCCTGTCCCCAGGCACCACTGAAAAGAACCTGGCCCCGTCCTCCTGACACCCACCCTTTAAGTATTTATAAGTGTTGATAAGATCCCCCTTCAGCCGTCTTTTTTCCAGACTAAAAAGATCCGAATCCCTCAGCCTTTAATGAGGGATCTCATCTTTAATGAGTTGTAGCGGAAACAAGACCTGCGGCCCCTCCTTTCAGTAGCTGTATCCTCATGTAAATGAGTGTGCAAGCCAGTAACTGGCCTGAAGTTTCTGAAATTCCTTCTGTTCTTTGTAAAATTTGATACCAGTTGTGTGACAGAGAGAGAACAGGCAGATAGACATACGCATATAATTATGTATATAGACATACACAATTGTATTAAGGTTATAGACACCGGCAATCCCAAATATCTTGATTTTATAATGCTTCATACTTAGCTCATACCAATCCTGGAAAAGAGAGTATCAACCTTCTGCTCAAAATTCCTTTCTCTCCCACTCTGTTTGTGCAACTACTGTAATCTCTGCAGACTTAGTTTCCCCTAATGAATTTTACATGTGAACCCCTTGTGTTCTCTTGCTTTTTCTCGAGGGCTAGGGCTAGTAAAAAAATTACAACTAACAGTGAACTTAGGACCTCAAAATATTCCTTTCGTGCTCTGCTAATAGAAATCATTCTGAAACCAACAGCCAACCTCAGCCTTGCTCGTGTCACCCACTTTTACTGGTCTATAACAACACTCATAGGAGAACTGTGTAACTAGAGAGACCCGATGCAGCACGCAGCACCGGCCCGGGAGGGATGCTGACTCAGGTCCCAGCAGCAGTGTCGGCATGTCATTCTGCTCAGACAAACTGGACTGCGTGGCACAGAAGCAGTGCTGCATCCCCAGCCTTTGCAGCTCCTCATGCAAGAGTCTCTACAGGCAGGAACCCTGACATCTAAAGTCAGCTTTTGTTTGCATCCTACCAGTTTAAGAAATACAGATTGCTTAGCTTGGCTGCTCTATTCTCAATATTTTGACACACTTTATATCATCCATAAATTTTATTCGCGCTGCTTTTATATTTACTTTTCCAGTAATTTATAAAACAGTATTTAATAGTGCTGACCTGTAACTGATCTCTGCAAAATCCCATTTGAAATACTTCTATTCAATGATAAATCCTGCATGACACCACTTTGATATATACCAGCTACCAAGTGCCTAAATCCATTTAATTTGCACTTAATCAATATCAGATAGTGCTGACTTCTAATCACAATAACATGCAGCGCGGTGCTTTATGAAAGGCAGTTTCTGTGGTATGTAAACATTTGCTTTAATGAACCAAACTTATCAGAGAAACGAAACTAGACCCACATGCCATAAAAGCTGGCTGAGTCATATTCCCCTCTTTTAAATTTTAAATAATTAAATCCGATATCAGCATTCTGATTTTCACCCTTCTGTCTAGGACTGACGTCAGCCTGGTTGGTCTACTAGTTTCAGTCATTTCACCTGCCATTTGCAGCTACACGCGTGGCCTTAGCACGCACCCTCCTGCCTGGAGCCTCCTTGCTGAGATAACTCAGATTTGCTGCCTGAATCATATGATATTAATACATTCATCCAGTTATACTAAAAGGCCCAGGGTTTTCCAAGTTCTTCACAACATCCTTTCCTGAATAGTTGTAGCTGTGTCATTGATTCAAGTAGCATCATAGAAGGCAGAAAATTCTATAACTTTAGAACATGCAGAGATCCCAATGTAGCATGACTATTCAAAATCGTAGACGCGGAAAGCCATTCTTGAAGATCCAGAAGAGCTCAGAATTTGCAGTTTTATAAGGCACAGTACTTGGATAATTCTCCTTCTACAACATCAGCAGTGACATGTGAGAGACTTGATTTCGTAGACCTCTGATCTTTTGTTTGAATGCTCTTCAGGTTTCTTACCCCAAAAAGTGTCTTGTTGCTTTCTGGTTATAATCTCTGTCTCTCCTTTTTAAACATTGACTAGCTAGTATGAATGCACTGCTTGAGAGTTATGCTACTGGACTGATGGTCAGATAGACAAGGGAACTGTTATCCATAATACCTGGATGCAGAAAAAGATAATTTTCCATAACAAACATGTTGTTTCCTGGTATTTCGTGGGGGAAAAATGCCATTTCTGAATTACACAGTTGCCACATCCAGCAGCTGTATCTTAAGATGAATGGGAAATCCTTTTTTTTTGCTCCTTAGTGCTGACCTGAAGTTTTCTCTCTTTTTATAACCAGTTCTTCTGACCACAATAACCCTGAGTAGTGCGGTTGCTCAGTGGACTAGGACGCCTGGGAGAATGTGTAACAAGTATTCATACCTGGTTTTCACAAGCAGCGTCGCTCAACTTCAAAATGGATGGAATAGAAATACTGCAAAGTATATGACATACAGGCAGTGACAACAAAACTAAATCTTTTTTCTAAGTTGTTTTTTGCCATAACCACAAAAGTTCCGTTGAGCAAAAAGTCTAAATTCCAGCTTAACGTGCTGGAGGGTACAAGCAAAAGAGAAGAAGCTCTTACAGTGACAGACAGAAAATTAATTCCTCCCATCTGTAGGTATGCAACTCCACAGCTGTGACAGAAAACAATTCAGGATGTTAGCACCTCATTTTCAGCTGTCATTTAAAAACAACTAGTCCATTTACTTTACCTGACCACCAGTTATGTCAGATGCATTCAGCTTGGTTTGGAAAGATCCACTGAATATTTTTCTTTAAGGGCACTGGAAGCCTGAGAAGAAAAAGTTCAAAACATCTGAGAAACGTTTTCTGTCATTTGGTTTTCACAGAAGAGTGATGCAATGGTTAAAATTTAGCAACATAATGTTTAGCCACATATACAATCTGGCCATTTTGAATTAACTGCAACCTATTCAAAATCTGGTATTTTCAATTAACTGGAGCTTATTCACATCTGGCAAGCTAGCAAACAGAGTGGGAGAGTGTTTCAGCAGCTTAGCGGAAGCCTGCCATGAATACACATTTGGACAGCCTGGGAGAGCATCAGTGTCACTCTGGGAATGTTCCTGGCATGCTAAAAGAAAAACATCAAAGACATTACTGATTTAAAACTGCCTCCAAGAGTGCGATCTGTAGTGACAGGAAATGGAAAAATTATCCTCAAAGGGACTGCGAAGAAAGAGCTAGTCCAGCATGATAGTGGGTTCCACACATAAAGCTTATGTTTTGTCAAAAAACTCACTAAAGCAAAATATTGCACAGTTTTTGGCCCAAAGTCAGAAACAAGTCTTCAGAGCAGCTCAGAAACTGCAGGAACTAAATCAAGTTTGGAAGGGACAGATCAGAAAGGAAGTCCTGTCATCTGCATCGTACATCTCATATTTTAAAAGGCTACTGTAACCTAGCTACCAGCATTTAAAAAACAACAAAGGACTAATAAGGTCTCAAGATGGAACCCTGAAGAGCTACAAGAAGAAAAAAGGATTGACCAGAATAACTATCAGAGTGCTCTGTCTGAGACTACTCCAAACATGCCAAAATAATACTCATGGTAACCCAGCAGTGCCTCTTCAAAGTTGACATTGCCTCAGTGTGATTGATGGAATCAAAAGCTGCCAATAAGCACAGGGGAAGAAAAAGGACACAACTTTGATCCCAGAGTATGCTAGGGACTGTTATAGTCCATGAAATTACTACGCGTAATTCCCATGCATAATGAACAAATGCAAATTCTCATGGAGTATATGTTATTGAAGCTTAATTGGAAGAATTAATTGAGATAGGCTTTTGCAGTAGGAAAATCTATTTATAGGATGTGTTTTTCTAAACCGTGGAAAAAAAGTCCTTAAGCTCATTTACCAGTTTTTGAGCTGAACGACCTAGCTGCTAAAATGTATTTTAAGGAAACTGTTCAAGCATTCAGGGGACAATATACATAGTAAATTCCTTGTCACAGTCTGAATCCTGTTGCTACACAGAGCCTTGTAAGAGCACTTCAGTACAATATGTCATTCGTATTACTCTTTAGCATTTGAATATTGCTCCAACGATCTTTGAAGGTAAGAGGGTAAGATATTGGCTACGCTCTGTCTTAACTTGCCTTTCCACTTTTGGGAAATTCCCCTTTGCCCTAGACCAACCAGAGATTAAGTTCTCGATGAAGCTGGAGGAGAGCCCCACTACACTAAATTACATTTGCTTCAATGAACTCTTCCAGCCTCTGGAGATGATGAGAGTGGCACAAAAGAGCTATAGCGAAGCCGAATTTTTGATCTGCTGCGCCTTGCTGAGTCACACGATCTATTCCTATAGAAACTAAATAATATTTACATGCACTCCATTCCTGTAGTCCTGTTATGGCTTGGAGGCATCAAAATAGATAGCAACGACCAAGAGTCTAGGTAAGAAAGCTGATTTTCATGTATTTCTTTGTGACTTAGATACTTATTTTTATAGTTCTTGGGACAAAGTGCAGGTCTAGGGCATTTGCGGATACGCCTGTGATTTTTTTGCCAAATTTAAAACCAGTCCTTAACACTCTTAGGTTTCCCATTTGGCCAAAAGATCATTCCAAACAGCTGCAGTATTTGTCACAGGGAGCCCTTATGGGGGTGACCACATCAAGAAACACTGAGGAAGAAAAAGGGCATGTGCTACAAGACGGTGGTAGTGGAGGAGGAAGTGTGCATTTGGGATACAGACAGCCTGGAAAAGCTGAAGGGACCATGCTTACTTCCTGCTGACTGTCAATCTGAGCCAATGACTGGTGCAAGTGCAGTCACACTCTGAATGGCAGAAGGAAGGAGAAGGGGACTGAACTGCTGTGTCAAGGGGGATGGGAGCCTGGACCGTATCTTGCATGTATTTCCACATGGAAAATCCCAGGCAGCCAAGGAGGGTACATGAATTAGAAAAACTACAGGCATGAGTGACTACTGAATGGCATAGGTAGCCAGCTCGCATGTTTAACAAAATAAGTCTGGACAAAGCTGATTCTTTGCACATGTGCTGAGCAGCCAATATGCAAATTTCTGCATTACTTAGATCTCTTGAGCAAATAGTCACATTCCTCTTGGGTACCTAACAATGTCTCCAGTCATAAAAAAGGCAGAGGACACAACAGGAAACGGTACAAGAAACACAAATGCCCCTGGTTCCCACCAATAAATCTGCATCTATGGTCTCAACATGTTTTCTTGATATCCTGAAGCAGAAGAAGGAAACCAGAAGCTACTGAGAGCAAATGGTACGATAGATACACTTTTAAACAGCATTGCTCTTGCAGTTTCCAGGGGGAAGATGTTGTACGTTGGGTGAAAAAACCTTTTTCTCACAGTACAAATAACGCAGAAGTCTGGGCCACTGTGCAAAGAAAGCCAAGCACACTCTGCTCTGACTCACATTAAGTCAGCTTTTTCTAGTCAAACTGACTGGCAGAAAAGTCCTAAGTTACTCACTGGTTCAGGTGGTCTTTTCAAGCATCATCAGCTGCTATATTTTACCTGGTGTCTACCTAAGCCAAATATAGGTCTGAACTCCCTGACCTATTTTAAGGAAGTTTGAATATGAATCTAATTTTACTATGCAATGCAATTTCTTCCTCCCCAGTTGGGAGTTTTGGAGGTGGGTTTTTTTAGTGTTTGGGCATTTTAACATGGAATTACATAGAAAGTATTGCCTGAACATGCTATTTTACTAGATCTTAAGACAATGAAAACATTATGAAAACATTATGATCTCCAGAGGTCCCTTCCAACCCTACGATTCTGTGATTCTGTGAAAACTTTATAGGCATCATTCCTGCCAGAAAATATTTTCCATAGTAAGTGTTGCTGTTTTCCTACTCCAAAGTCAAAACATTGGTTTTTAACAAAAAAAAAAAAATTAAATATAAAAGTATTTCCCAAACAGATGATGAAAAAGAATGAAGTGTAGCTGTGGTACACATATCAGACTCTAAAGTAAAAAGCTACCAAAACTCTAAAATTTTTCTTGGTGTTTCCAACACTGTGCTTAGAAAAATACTCCACCACCACAAAATTCAGAGAAAATCAATTCAGCAAGGGAGAACTTTTGAGATCACAAGGGTTAGATGTACTACAACAAACAGAGATACATAAACTGGTATATATAGTACATGAATTGGTATTAGGGTATGACCAATTTTACACCAGTATAATCAATTTTAGAGAATCTTAACCAATGTGTACTAAGTGTCGATAAAGTGCAACAAAATAAAAACGGAACTATTGCCCAGGCTGTCCAAACACATCTCCTCTGTCCCATCCCTCCCATACCCTGAACTCACTTCCATTCCTGTATGCAGCAGCAGACTGGGTATAGGATTGAGAGATTTGAACCAAATTGAAACCCGGCAGGTCCTTTGACTTTAGGTTATGCTCTGACACGTATCTTCATAATCGCAGAACTGCATTTCAAGAGTACCTGTACTCATTCACCTTTAAGCCTTTAAGCCTACCTTCAGCCATTCTGGTTGAGTACAGTCCTTCCGTCCCCGTCATAGGTAAGCTCTGCAGATACAGCCAAGAAATGAAGGAACCTACTGTGCTCTCGTTTAGCACATTATTTCAGTTGCTGACTCCAAAGTAAGCATTTGAAGAGAATCGCAATATGCAAGTGTTAAAAAGCACAAATGGTGGTAACAGCAGGGCTTCTTCTAAAACACTGCTGCTTCTACATTTACTGGGGACTCTCAGTTCCTGATAATTGCTGCTGTTCCTCGGAACATGCAAAGATGGATGTAGAATTTACATTATTAATAGATCTCTTTGGCAGACATCTGAGTCAAGATATAGTTTTCTTTAGTTTACATGCTTTTTTCCCGTGACTTTAACATGAGCACTGTGCCTTTCATTAAAATATAATTTTGAAGATTTTCAGCAGCTCTTGAAATGGGCTTGTTTGGGGTGGTGTGCATATATTTGATGTAACTCTATGTTTTTAAGCAGAGTCTATAGCTATATTTTGGCCAAGTAAGCAAATCTGAAATATCTGTAATATGAGATGGCAATACCAGTAGTACATTATTTTGAGAAAAATATGAAAGTGCATCTTTCCCAAATAATGCTACCAAATTTAATGCACTCAGAAAAAAAACCAAACCTGCATACATAACAGTGCTTTTCTACAGTCGAAAAAACTTGAGAGAAAAGGGAAACCTCATTAGACATTTTAAAATAATACGAAGGAATGACTCACTTCAGCTGTCTGAAAAGGATTACAGCATTCTGTCTTCCCTACTGAATTCAATTTTGGCCTACTGGAGATGCACAAAAATGTTATCAAATCATGATGTTTTAGTACAGGGAAGTTAGTTGTCTCTGTACTTTCTGTCCATGTCACAGGAACTCCCAAATAAGAAAATGATTGTCAGCAATCTAAAGTAAGATGCAACATGCTAAAAAAGTTACGAAGACTAAACTGTACTTTCAGACACAGTACTGATTATTTCAGGAAGGAGATGAATTAAACTGGTTTATAGAGAGGAATCTCATCATACCATTCCCCATGCTGTGCCCACTAGGCATGAGATAGACAAGTTTATTGTGCCATTTATGCACTAATATATGATGCATTCATTTTTTGAAAGGATAAATATATATATGTGTGTGTGTGTGTGTGTGTGTATATAGAGTACCCATGGTTTCATAATATTTTCCCTTCTTTATCTACACATGGAAGAAAAACCATGAGACAAAGCTTACAAAACACATCAGGGAATCAGATTCAGGCTTGGGACATAAAAGAAAAGTTGCCAACAGTTACCAATGTTTGAGCTTTTTAGCCTATTTCCACTGAAGGGAATACAGCAGAAGATGAGGACAAAGTGGATGAAGTCATTTGCTTAATGTCGGCAGACACACTGACTCCAGGCCGGGAGGCTGAGCGACAGACATCGCGTGACAGGGAGATAGCAATTTTCTCATACGTCTCAAGCACAACGCAAGCTACGGACTGGCAAGAACTTGAGGATAGTTGTACTGCTTTGAAAATGAAGAACATGAAGGGAGTAATTGTTGCCAGTGTTGTTAACTAAAGGCACCAGGAGATAGGGCAAAGCACAGTTAACTCCTTTCACAACTCCACCATTTTATCCTGGATTTCCTCAAGCCTTTCTCTGTCACGTTTCATGAAGATGAATGCAGACAACCAACATGAAATCAGACAAAAACTCTGGTTACATGACTGGTGGATGCAGAATGGTAGAGTTGTGCACATTTAGAAAGTTGGAAGAAAGAAACTGACACCATTACCATCACCTGGATCCCCACATTGCCAGCAATGTATGGCTGGATTGCGGCACCTCCCGTAACACCTGCATACTAAAAGTGAGCAATTTTATAAAGAGTAGAGCCTGCACAGACAATGATCTATTAGTCATATTATAAAAATGTTAAGTGCCCTCCTAAGCAGGCAGAGACAGAAGTCATGAATAAATAAGAATAAAGAAACACCTGAGAATTTGATGACTACTCAAGTGTTAATGCAGAAGAGCTTTCCCCTCACCGAAGACTGTTAAGTACATGACACTGGTTATAGTAGTACCATAAAACAGCTTTAGAATGATGCTATGATGCTTTTATAATTATTATTTCTATGGTGAAAGGACTGCTAATTCCTATCAGCCTTATTGGGCCTTATTGCTTTTGCAGATTAAACTGGATAAGAGTTTACTTAAAAAATTAGTATTTAATTTTAACTCTCCTTTCTTGCTAGTTTAGGCTTAGCAAACAGGTGCCATTTTATTGGCTTCCACAGGTTGCTTTTGATTTTGTTATACTTCAATAAAATGTCCAGGTACAGCTCAGTTGTAATGAATCGAGTGATTAAAGACAGAATTTAAGTAAATCTTCAAAGGAAACGGCAGAAAACTTCATGGTGATGCAGTCAGACTCCCCGACTGCTAATAAAAATGCAACTTTAGCAATTTTTTTTGTCCAAGTTGATACCTGGAAAATCAGAGTGCAAACTACAATGCAACTTCAAAGAACAAAAAGCCAACCCCCAACCCATGCCTTCAAACAGGCTATCTCAACAACAATAGCATTTGCCACATGGTATTCGCCTCTTTTTTTCCCTTTCTATTTCTTCCTGTGCATGTGGCAAGCCAAACCCTCGGGATGACATGCTTCCCTGAGCTGCCCTAACAACCCCATGACCTGACAGCAAGTTACAGTAACAGACTGGAGAAGGGGTATGGTAGGATTCGTCACGACACATTTGGAAAGGGAATTCTGTTGCAAGAGGCAATGAAAGTGTGCCTGAAACTTCCCAAAGCTACACTTCATCCTGTACAAGGTAACATCCTCATTGCTGAATCCCGCACACAACGTTGGCAAGGGCCTAGTTAGAAGTCGGATCAGAGCAGTGCGTTGGCACTGACAACTGATCAGTGTTGCAACCTGTTAACACCGTCCTTGAAAGGCAGCAGTTCTCAGACTGTTCCTTTTCCAAAAATTTCCTGAGCTTTTATTATCCACAGATTCTGTGTGCTGTGGTGTTTCTGTGCCTGCAGCAGCTCCTCGATCTTGGAGTTTCCCTACAGCACTGCTGGTGTGCGGCTGTTCTTCCATTTTGTTTCTGCTGGACATTCTGTTCTTCTGTTCCTGCTGTCCCATGCGCAGTAGCTATATCCTCAGGCTCCTCTGTCAATAACCAATGGGAAGTTCAGTTCAGTACAAAACATATATTTATTTATTTGTATGCAAGAAATCAAATCCTCTCTACCACTTTTCTTCATGACAAGGCCACACTTTGTAATCTTTATCTTTTTGGCATGCCAGCCTTTCACATGCAACCATAACCAACGAGTCCAACTCTGCATCAAAAATGAGTAGGAGGCTTAATCACATGATAAAGAGATGTCGTCATCCCCATATATCTCTATATCTCACTTTTTTTTTTTTAATCACAAGCCTTTTTTATGTGGCTAATTCAAGATGCATATAAGACTCTCCTTTGACAGCTGGTGTTCCCTAATACCTGTCAAGCTGGATAACCCATCAACAATACAGCTTTTGAAGGTCCCAGAGTGGAAAAGAGAGTGGCGGTCACCATTATTGATGTGACTGGAGGACTATAAGAGCTTGTCAACCATGACATGTCTGTGAATGGAAGGATCAGCAAGGAGATTAGAAAAAACGTAGGTGGACCAGTGAGTTTTCTCTATCAACTAACATGACAGAACCAACAGTAAGAAGGGTTTCTCCAAAGGAGCCAGACAACCGCTGATAAGCTGCTAAAGTAAGTGTCAGTTGACTAACCAACAGGCAGTTTCTTGTCTCCTGCCTCTTTCCTGCCACCGTGACAGCAGTGATAGGAAAGAAAGGACCAAACAAAAATGGTTTCAATATTTCCTTTAGGAGATTCTCTGCAGAAAGCATTTGGAAGGGTCTCCATGAAGAGAACCCGAACAAACAGAAGACAAAATGAAACAAAAAAGCAAACAAGTGAGAGACTTCCCTTTATTAATAGTCCTTTCCATGCCCAAAGTCATAGAATTAGTGTATCTGAAAAGAGCCTTGTGTTTGACGTTAATGCTGGCAGATGTTGGTCCATTCATGATGGCCATGTAGTTCACAGGTAGACAAAGTGTTCTAGTTCTATAGGTATGTCTTTAAATTATAACTACAGAATAGATGTTTCAATGCTTTTTATGCAGTAAGTGTAAATGTTACAACCTCAGTTGCCTCTTTGGACTCATTTAAATCCACCTTCTTCATTTCTGGGAAAGAAAAGTCACTCATAGCAGTATATTTGTCTAGGGTGTCAGGTTCAGTGGTTGCAGTAATGGCAATAAATTCATCAAAATGTGCATGTTAGACTATGGAATAGTGCTGTTTCTACATGCCTGTTTTGTGTACCTTTTTTTTCAACACAATTGCTTGAGGTGCTTCGTTGTATTTCAAGCCCATGAGCAGTAAGATAAGTTGGCTGGAAATTGTGTTGCAGAAGTGAACAGTTCTTCTCCCACACAGTCTGCTTGCAACACTTCTTCCAGATATTCAGCCCAACCCTTCCCTCTTGCCTACCTGTATATAAGGAGCTGAAAACTGCCCTGTTAGAAGTGGAGGCAATGGCTGTCCAGACACAGCAGGATACACCAGTAGCCTATGGTGAAACAAAGGGTTAAACAGCTAACAGAGCATGTCACTACCGGAGGTGGAAGAACGTATGGAAAAGGAGCAGAAAACACAAAAACAGGGATGTACAGGTTGGGTGACTGGAAGACTGGCTGTACTTCAGCAACTAATTCCCACGTGATGTGAGCATACAGTGAACTGACTGGTGAATGAGTAGCTGAAACACGTACGTTTGCTAAGGCAGAGAGGGATTTTTTGAGTCAAGCTGTGAATCTGGAGAAGTCCAGTGTGAATGCCAGGGTGGTACAGGCAGGAACGCAAACTCAGGTATACATTTCCAGAGTATCTCCTGAAGAGAAATACCATCAGTGAACTTATAGTTTACATAGACTTTAAGTGTTGAGGAATAATTTAGAAATTAGCACATGACTTGACCTGTTCTACTCATTCCCCATATGCCTTTGGCAAGTCACTTGAAAGTTAATTGCTGAAAACGCTTCACCCAGCAGAAAAGTTCCCAGCAGCTTCAGTGAAGTTAGGACTTTATTGTAGATATGCTGACGCTGTTTGTCTCCAACACACTTTTCAAGAGTGACAAAGTGACTGTGAATTGACAATGTTATCCTTTATTCTCTTGGTGTTTCAGTTGCCCAAAGTTTAAATGGAAGTGGGATTTAAGCCTTAAATTTGGTTTTGCAAATATCCCCAGTTACCTGAGCACCATTTTAGTCACAAAGAGAAAAAGGTAGTTTTGTGGCTGGAGCGGATCTTCAATTCAGTCTGTTGCTCAGTGATCCAACAAATGTACCAGAGCAGTGGAGGTAGGAGGAAGTATCTAGAGCTACTGGCAAATAAAATCACATTGATCAGTGCAGCGACTAAAGTGTGGAGGCACAGTTCCAATGCCTGTCACCGACATGGTCTGGCTCAGCCAAAGCCATTTATTATCTGCTGAGGTCTATTGTACTTGCATCTGCAGTATCAATGGAGTTTTGTTGAACTCTAAGCATTTTCCATAGCAAATATCAAACATATTTGAAAATACATGTCACAACTAACAACATATATTTTAGAGCGCTAATTTAAAGAACTGCGATACCTGCAGGAAATTGTGCACATACAGTGACTTCAAGATACGCAGAGTCATTATAAGGACTACATTTTTGGCCTTGCACTTTTCACTTTATGCAATACATCACATTGCCTTCAAAATTTGTTGAGCCGCAAATAAACCCTTTTGCTGGGACTTGATATAAAAGATGATCCATAGCAGGAATATTAGAATTTGGGAGCTTTAATACTGCACTGAATATTTCTAAATCCCCAATAATTGCAGATTTCCTATAATTTATACAACATATTCAGTATATTTTTTAATAAATCCTCCTGAACTTAACTGTAGTTTCAGAATTGCAAAAAATAATCCCAAACTTTCAACATAAACTGTCCAGTATAGGTAGAGTAGCATCTCTCTGCACGTTGGAAGTCCAGCAGAGTGGCTGTGATGCAGTTACCCCAGCTGTGTGACTGTGTGGTTGATGGCTGTTCCAAGGTGCAGTGTGTGATTCATCTCAGAGGTCATAAGGAAAGTAGGCACCACAAAATGGGAAGATTCAGTCATACTCTGCAGAGGCTCCATCCAACCGATCTTGTCTTGGCTTTACGAATGCCGCTTCTTGAGCTCAGTATAATAATGGTTTGAAAGCAGCCTTTCATATCTTAGAGTTATAAAGAGTAACACTCGGACTTGTACCTCGTCAATAACACGAAACTGCCAAATGCTAAAAGCACTGATCTGAAATTCATGGACAAGGGCCAATTAAAGGACTACATACCTGTTAAGAGCTCATATTTGACCCATTTCTAGATTTCCTCACCGTCAACCAAAGCTTGGTTACACTACATTTCTTTACAGATGCCAGTTGACATTAATTGGAATCTGAAGAAAGATTATACAGGATTGAACTGACCAAGCAAACTCACTCAACTTTTGCCATACTTGTGATAATTATACAAAAGCAGGCCACAATATCACTACCAGTGAGAAAAAGAAATGCTCTGAGACCTTTAGGGAAAATGGAAATTTGGAAAAAAGAAAATAAACACTTTTGCGAGAAATAACTAGCTATATGACTCCTTATAGAAGTCTTACTGGATATAAGTCTATTAAATCACTTCTGTGGCTTTTTTACCATGAATACTTTGATATAGATATCCATAATATTATCATAACACACCAATCTCTAAATTAAATGTGTGCTGAGGGCTCCACTACTGACATTCTCAGCGGAGCCACACTATTATTAGCAACGGCTTTAAACATGTTGCAAAAGAGCAGTACAAATCAAGCCTTACTAAGACAGAGAAGTAAGCTGTGTCCTTGAACATGTCAACAGTAATTATTCCAAGTTTGTGGTTCACCAGCCTCTGCAAACTTTGTGGAGTAAGTACTCCATTAACTGCTTTGGTGGAGAGTGCGTTCGCTCTGTACCCCAGCTCAGTGGGAGCGCAGAGTAGGATTCCTACATCAGTCATTTTCCTTCTTAAAAAAGGGAGCATCTAAATATAGTGTTTGACCACATTGTTTGGCAACCTAAATTACACAAGATTTCTGAAGTGATAAAGCTGTAACTTTTTACTCACACATATAGTTTGCTTTATAATGCATTTAAAAGATTTACTTTTTAACACTTTATGTAGTTTTAAGTATTCTTCATCAGAACATAGTTTTAAAAGCCTTCTATTTATTGCACAGGCTCTACCCAGGTAACTCTTCTGTCTCACCTTTTACAATTAGGGTGCCAAAGCTACCCTGTTTTCCCTGTGTCAGCCGTAGAATGATCCAAAACAACTGAAGTGCTGCAAGCATCCCTTTGCAAACAGCTTGGCAACTCCGTACACTGGTTGAAAGTTACTAGAGCACAGTTTATTTTTAGGACAGCTTCAGTCTTCCTTATTGGAATTCCATTTATTACAGTCAAAAGAATACAATTCTGATCACTGCAACTAATTAGCAGCTTAAAGTAAACAGAAAAAGAAAGGCTGAAAGACAGCACTTATTAACTTTATGACTAGGGGAGGAAAGAATTATCTAATGCTTCATCCATTTTTCCATTAAGCCCTAATTTAAGACATTGACTCAAGAATACATTTTAGGAGAACAATTTACAAGTAGAAATGTGTCTTCAAATGATTCGAAAATAAGTCAGTTGCAGCAACAAAGGACCAAGTATCCAAATGATGTGTAACTCCCTTGTTTGTCACCACCTACCATTGCAATTCATACACTTGCAGGGAGATGATACAGATATATTACGTATGATACTGCATATATCATTAGCTTTTTCTTTGTTTACAAAGTTGTTTTCCTTCATATAAGAATAATAGAAACAAAAGGCAACCTCACAGGTGGATGAAGAAGACAAGAGGGGAAGTTCAGCAGAATATTGACATTATGTTCACCTAAATGAAACTACCAAACCCCAGCTCTAATTCTGGAGGTATATTGAGAACAGCTCGCACCCTCTCAGCTTCCTTTGATGCCTCAGCTTTTCTTATTTAACATGTTAAAGGGTGCCTGATACTTTGCACTATGTTGTTTGTTTTTAAGCTTGAAGAGAAATAGGAAAAAAATGCAAAGAGGTTTTGCACGCGGATATATCTTGAAGATTCTCCTTTATACAATCTGCCAGAACACACAAATGCAGGCAAATTGTGGATTAAAGACTCTCACCTCAGTTTAACCCCTGGCTTGAGCATCTGATCAGAATGCAATAGGCATCAGAACAGGCATACCAAGGAAAAAGAACTTAGAATTTTCTATAGGGGCCCAAGCAAGAGTACAAACTGTCTAAGTGTTTGCCAAGCAGAAGTGTCCATTTTCATTGTTTCACTTGGAAAAAAAAAGATCCACAAGCTGGCATACACCCAAGTACTTGGCAACTTGAAATTAGGATAGGTGATTCTGACTTCAGAGAAGTCTGAATTCCATTGTGCTACCACTTTACATGAGGAGAATAACAATATGTCATCTCCAGACCAGATGGCAGGACAATAATCTTCAATCAGAAGACAAAACATGACAAGTAAACTTATGAAATGTTAATATCTAAACAATCTTGCACGTTGATTTTTGCAGCTACAAGGAAATCTGTCTATATTCCATGAGTCAACCAGCAAAATTTAAGCCTTTCTTAGGCATCTGTAATTTTTTGTGAGATAGTAGATGTGTTAAGCAACTTTTTCTTGTAGGTTCCCAATTAATTTAAACATGAACTAATTAAAACATCTTCATTTGAATTAATTTTATGACCCCTAGCCTCCTTCTTAGGTTATGAGATCAAAAAGAAGTATGTAGAAAACCTATAAATAACGAGGGACTTGCCCCTACCTCTCTTGAGTCATAACTTTAAATTACTCAAATTTTAAACTTTATAGATAGGTTATTTTAAATGCCTGAAAAGTTAGAAAGTACACACACCTTATACCTGTCTAGCCAAAAGGAATGATGTTAATAATCTTATATTTAATGTTGCACCTCTTTACTGGAGCACTTCCATCATACTTTACAAACTATATTGAAAACGTATCAAGTAACACTCCAGAGACTCAGCAAAAACAGCTTACATAATGGAGGCTCCTTTCTCATAAAGCTGGAGAGGACCTGAACTCTGCTGTTCACCTGGGGACACTTCAGAATATTCTCCCTAAAACAGGAGGAAGCCTAATAAGGCTGTATATATTTCAATTACAGGTGGATACACACACATCCGTGTCTATAGCTATGTCTGGATGTAGACACATATACACATTTAGTCTGGATATGTAGCACAATATAGATAAATATACCCACACCTCATGGATCTGTATATGTAATCACACACATTCTCACAAACACTTGGCATTTTAATACCATCTCTCATGTCTCAGCATGGTGCATAGGCTTTCTTAACTGATTGATTTGTTCTTTCTAAGTACGTGAAAAAAGCATGAAGCACCTTAACATCAAAATGATCTGGTGAAAAAATAATCTTCTACTTGAAAATAAAGAGTGCAGAAAATAATCCGTTCTTCATATTCTTCCTTCTTCAAAGGACTGATAATACCGCAGCTGTGCAGCTTCTCTCTGCCTTGAGTTGCTTCCTAATTTTGCTAAGGATCTCAAAAGTAGATATCTGTTTCAAAGTGAGATTATGCTACAGCAGCATTTTCGCTGCTCAGCAAGTACTACTAACCAGCCCACTTATCAAACTTCCTTGCCCCAGTTTTACCCCCTTTTACCAGCTTCATTCAGCGTGATCAATGCAATCAATACCACCTTGCTTCGTCACTACTACTACTCTCACCTCACAAGTCTGGGTGGTTTTTTTTCACTTTCCCCTCTGCCAGCAGCTCTTGCCTCCCCATCTCCAGCTACTACTAGTCTTGCCCGTAGCTTAAAACCTGTGGCCCCCAAAGTGCACATACAGGTTTCCAAGCCACTTCCCTTTCCCTGGCATTCCCTCTCAGATCTACCTGTCGGTAGAGAACTCCTCAGTGACCAGCCCTCACCCTTCCCTCACGCCACTTCGAGCCAGCATCTCTGGTTTGCCATCCCTGTCCCGTGAGGTGATGCAGTCTTGCGTGCCACTGTGATTGCAATTTTGGTGCCTTGTTCCCCAGCGTTTAATAAGTTTGGCACCTCCTGATAGACTGAGATTGACATCTGTCATGTAGGTACTTAACTCTGAGCTCTTTCCACCTTAGAACCTGTGGCCCCGAATCCTCAAGTCTGTAACTGCAAGTAAGCTTCATTTCTCCCCTAACAATTAAGGAGACCACATTGCTAATGTATGTGGAATAGTGCTGCCTTTCCTATGATGAAACCGAACAGAGACAGAGAACATATGTAATCTCCAGACATGAGAAACCCCGGACTTGACTTTGCCCTCCCTGTATACTACTTACAATCTCCAGGTGCCCACCTTAAGGTCTGACTGCATTCCACTAAAACCGTTAGATTTACCTTTTCACTGGAGTGCTATTCTTACTACTTTGTAACTAATTAAAATGGTTTAATGAAATATTTCTGGCACGTACACCCACATCTCCCACGATACCACCGCACGCCTAAGCTGGCAAAGCAAAGGAGTGTCTGGGGAGAGGCACGGGGGGGCAGGTCTGATGCAAAAGCCATTGATGGCTACTCTCATTTGTTCTAATGGACTTACGTTCAAGATTATTTGGCTCATTAGAACAAGTGAGAATCTGCCACAGTATCCCTAATCTTTGTTAGCAGATGTCTGCCTTTGGACCGTATGTTTGGTATAATCACTTTCAGTTGCCATTTCTACTGCGTGGTGAGCAATTTGGCAACTACCTCCTCTCGACTGAGAGGCATCTGGCACAGACAAAAGCAAGCCCCGTGGATTTTTCTAGCAAAGACAAAGATATTGAAAACAAATCATGAATATCGAAGGCTGTATCTGGAATGTGCTGATAGTGCTTCCACAGCTATGTGCATATTTTTCTTCAATGATTTGGCTTCTTGTATGGACAATTTCTGCAGGGAGTTCATAGTATATAGAAGCACTGAGATGTGTGACAGCACAGAAAGGGAACAGTAATTTTATCATATCATATCATATCATATCATATCATATCATATCATATCATAAGATGTTTTTTGTCAAAGTAATGGTATGTATATTGTTCTGGGGTTCAAGACTCTCCCCACCTGTTGCACCACAGTCACATACTTCATGTCACAAATTTGTACTTCACTATCATCAGGGTTTGTTGGGCTTCCTCTGTCTTTGGGTGATGAGGAAAAAGAAGTAATAGAAAAAGCACCAAGGGAAATTTGGTGGAAAATTAATAATTAATCTTACATCCTCTTTAAGTCAACTCTGTGAAGTGTTAAATTTTTGTGATGAAATGCATCAGGACTGTGAAAGTGCTCACAAATATTCTTCACAATCTCTTTTGCCACTTCTCAAACAACTCTTAGAATTTACATTTGAATTTCTTTTAGTTTTGACTAACTCTTTTGATAGATGAACGTAAACTAAAACCAGTGTTATTCACACTGCTTTCTTCTACTTGGTCCTCATGTTCTGTGTCAGGTGTTATCATTGCAATCTCACTATAAAAGCGCTGTTATGCCATCTATTTTATCCAGCAATGACTAGTAGTAATGTGTTCTTTATGCCTTCTTTTTGTTTTAAAGTGCTTTATCGCTATAAGACTATTCCTTTCAGACACAATAATCAAATGCATTTTGACACGTTATAAGGCAAAGCTCCAATTTGTAGCAATATAAATAAATCCTCCCCTTCTCTCACACAATAAAAAAACTACTGTGTTGCTGGCATAGCTGTGGGTACATTAGGGACTTCTGCCAACCCAGCTATGCCAGCCACACAAACTTCCTTCTGCACATCTTTGCCCGACATGATTTTTATTCCGAACGAAATGTGGTCTGTGGGAAAAACTTCTGGTTAAGAGTTTCATTTCCTGATCGAGGCTCAAATTCTGATTTCCAAGCACAGTGAAACAAACCCAGTATAATATCAAACACCAGGATAATTCCGAATCGCGTGGCTACAGAGGAAAGTCGTTCAGTAGATTGCACACCACCAAAAATGAGAGCAGAATCAACTGCTGATGTGAGAGCGCCACAAAGATTCACTTGTTCAAAAACTCACAAATTGCAGGCAGACTCTACCCAGCATGAGTAAAGGTGGCAGACATACGGCAACATTTAAACCAAACACAATCACAGATGTTTTAATCAAATGGTGGTTCAAATTTAATTGAAATAAGCTTAAGAATTCTCAACTTCATTAATTGTTCGGTTCTGTACGTACAGCATGGATGGGAGGAAAGAGACACAGGCTGATGAGGGGCATATTAGAGAAAGTGTCCCAGGAGCTTGTTTCCTTAGCAATTTACAAAGCAAATGAAGGTAATCTGAAACTTCAAATCTTACAATATCTGCCTTATTAGACTTTAGTTTCTTGTTACTCTTTTCTCATTAGAAAACTCTTTTAAACACTAAAACCTCTATGTAGCTCCTTCACCTCTTTCAAATCCCTTTCTCTAAACGCTTAGGCATATATTAGACTTTAAACTTGGTACATGAATTAGTTCCTTGTGATACTGTCCCACAGCGGGTATTTTACTGATCTAATAAAACCACAATGAAATTACTGTACACAACTTAATATCGAAGCCCAATTATTGATTTTTAGGGCTTTATTTCCAACCCAAAAGTGGCAGCGTGTTTGAAAGCCGTGCAACTGGATCCGTCTTTGGCAAAGAACCAGCCAGCCATAGCGACATACTGTTCGAACATTACGTTTTCCTCCGCTGCTCCAAGAGCCAGGAAATGATGTGTGCATGTGGGTACATATAGTATAGATGTCACTCAATCATCCTCCACCTCTCTAATTATTTTTATTGAACCATTGCTTTTCAAACACAGAGATGCCAGGACTGTAAGAAGGATGATGGCATCTCACTGGGGACATGACAATAAAGTAATTTAGTACTGTAATTTGATGTCAGTACCAAAGCGTCATTTCTCCAGATTGAAGGGCTTGGGAGGAAGCTTAAGTATCTGACACAATTAATAACACAACCCAAGTGGCCTCGTCTGTGCCACAGTACTAACTTCTACATTAACCTTGCTTCATTAAACGGAAACGTTTGAGAGTTAGCCTGTGAATATTTGTTCATGAGGGAGTTCACACTGTACTCACTGCATCGAGGACCGATCCGAAAAAATTCCCTTAATTTCAATAAACTTGGAATGAAAGTGCAACAGTTCATTCATACAACTAATTGGTGGAAAAATGCATAATATACTATTAGAGGAAGATTTCAGCGCTCACATAAAAGGTAAAGCATACAAAAAATACAACGTAAAAACAATGCATAGGACAAAAGTAATCCAAGAACTCAGATCCCATCCTGAAGTATATTCCCAAAGGAATAGCTTAAATGCTATATGAAACTGAAGTACTTATTTACCTTTTCTTTTAACCTTCTGAAAACAATGGAATATGAGAAGAGAAAGAACAGCAAAGCATGTAGTAAGAAATTAAATAGAAGGAAGAAAGTAAAGTTAAAAAATGGACAACTGTTGAACCTTTGTGGAACTCTGAGCTCTAACTTAATTTTCTTAATTTAGTTTTCTTCTTCACTTTAATCCTCTTATTTCCAGGAAAACTTTGCAAATGATTTGACAGTTTTCCAACCAGTCTTTCACTCATTACAGCATATTAATTTCTCTAAAGAGGCTTAGGTTTTATGTGAAAACAATTTTTGAACCTGGGTGGATTAGTAGAGAACTTCTCAATTCGTGCAACAATTACATGCACATACCAAACAATGTCTGTACCACCTATTTGCTACCCGGACACAGATTATTCACCATTATTTGTCAGCCTCATGAAACAAGCAGCTGCACTACGTATGCAACACTCAAGATAATTAAAAATAAAGCATATAAAATGAGTATATAAAAGAAGTGTTTCACAGATATTTGTGGGAGTAGAAACAAAAAACCAGCAGAAGAGGACATTTTGCAAAAGACTTTAGAAGCCATTAGCAAAACAAATTGTCCTGTAATTAGGGGGTACACTCAGGGTATTCACCTAATTATTATGATGATTCAGACCACATATGAAGTTGTGAATGCCACACAGTCTCTTCTGTTTATAGAAGAACTCAACCCCTAAAAAAAGTTAAAGCACGAGAATACATTTTGTACAGAAAAGTAGGAGCTGTAATGACCCACCATGGGAAGAAGTAAGTAGTGAGCAGTAAGGTATGCTAACTATTATCTTTTTTAAAATGACTCTTAACATATGTTCGGTGCATCCATTTGGTCTTAAGGCACTACTTTTTTGTCTTCTAAATACCAGAGCGGTCTTCAAACCTTTGAAAACAATTTCCATAATGGCCCCATCACGCTATGTTGTATGATCTTAAATATATTCCCCTTCTCCCATTCTCAAGCCTGTGTTGCTATTTCAGTCAGATGATTACATTTCCATACGTGAGGAAAAGATTAAAGAAAACTAAAATCATATCTCAAATGCCTGTTCTCTCACTCGCATTCATAATACTATGTACAAATCATAGCAAAGTGGATTCCGAGTCTGGAAACTCCCATATATAATTCTTTGATTAAGACTGAGAGTCAGCCATTCTGAAATGGTCTCCAGTTCAAAGCTGCCTTTATTTTATAATGCTTACAACATTTCTTCATTACTTATAAGGAAATCAACTGAAGAATAGATATCTAAAATTGGAAACGGTAATCTGCTTTTGATGGAAAATTAGAGACCAGTAGGCTGTCTTCCATATGCAACAGTAATCCCAGTCCATCCATTCTGAAGATTTACAACAGCAAGAGTGAATTAACAGTATTCTAAGTGTAGAAATTGCCTCTCAAGTTCACGTAATCAGAGTCTGAATTCAATATACAGTTCCGTGTTGAGTAAGCAAAAATAAGCTAACAAATATGCAGCCTGTCAGTTCCAATGAACCCAGACTGCAGAGGGTTGACAGCGTATAGTCTCTCATACAGCTAAGAAAATTACAGATTGTAGCATGAAAGATTACACATTGTTAAGCAGTGTCAAACCACATTGGCAGTTTTCACATGTCAAATGTGTAATTACATAAGGATTATTGCTAGAAAAGCACAAGATCTGGGCGATGTGAGCTGAGTGCCAACTCAGCCATTCATCTGAAAACATTTAGAGTATATATGCACTTTGGACTAAAAAGGAACTGTGTTTCAGTTAATTTGATTTTTCTTTTGCGTTTTTTTCTGATTGTGGCTCTGGTGCTATCACTGGTGCCGTCTCTAAAGGATACTCCTCCGACCTGAAAGCATCGTCTTGCGGATGTCCATGGCCGAAGGCATGCACACACAGGATTCTGGCATGCCACACCAGCACCTGTGCACTAGCAAGAAGCAGGAGAGCCCCTGCTTCAAATTTCCTTGCCTTTGTCAGTGTAAGGCAGAGTTGCAATTCTATTTTAAATAGGATGCTTACTTTTTTTTTCTTTTTTTTTCCAGTGGTGCTATGAAAGAATACTGTCTGCATTCAGCTACCACAAAGAGGGGAAATTAAGACAGGGTAGAGAAATGGAAAAGAAGATTGTAGAAAGGTGTACTTGGACCGCTTCGGGATCAAGAAGAGAAATTAAGCCTGTCGTAAGGCTAAATTTCCTAAAGGTCACTGAGCTGGCTGACAGATCCCACCACCATCTGCACAGCCTTGAAACAGGCATATTTCTGGTGTCGTGACTAGCTGTGACTTTACAGGGGCCTGTGAACGAATAAGTGACCTCAGGCTGAATTTTAATAGTCACCTGCTATAAGAAGTTGCCTTTAGCTTTTTATTCAATTTAAAAATTTGCAAAAATTAACCCAAACAAACTGTTGTAAGTACATACATTATAGATGTTGCTTTTATGGCAAATAGATGGCTATTTCTTCACAGAAAGAACAACATTACATCAATCAGAAGTTAACACAAACCAAGCAGAACCCAAATCTTCACAGGTGTTATCAAAACAGAATCAGAGTCTAAGCAGCGTCTAGAAATCCTTCTAGGAGCAGAAAGAAATATCAAGTCTAAAACCTTCTAATTTCAACGTTAACAACATCTGGAAGAATTTTTGAATTTTGATGAAGGAAAGAAATCCATACTTCTGCAAAATATTTCTAGCCATTTTTCTGCTAGTCTGGTGTTAGCCTTTGGTAATCCTAACTCAGACCTGGCCAACAAAACAATAAATGCTCCTGGGCATTACAGCATGAAGCAAAGCAGAGACTATGCCATGTGGAAGCTACAAAGAGAGAAAGGAAAAATAACAAAAAAATTAAAGCCATGCTGTTGACTTTTTCTTAACGCTTCAAGTTAAATAGTGCAGGCAGGATTTCTTTCTCCTGTTCACTCAGTAGCTGACCTACCTGACAGCAGCTGCATACGGTGGAAATACTGGGATATTTCAAACAGCATTTGCCAGCTGCCTCGAAACAAGAACAGAGAGATGGAATTGTTCCATGCTTGTTTTGAAAAAGAAGCACTCCTATTGCTTTAACATACTTCTAACTTATACAGCAGGAAACCCTTTTACAGCTTGTTGCCTTCAGTAAAGATTCCAAGACCAACAGCTTCTTTAAGAGTAATGCTCGTCTAAAAGGTCACTTCAGTTTCATGTGGTTCCTCTGTCTCTAGACCATCACAGGCTGTATTACCAAAACAAACAGTGTAAAACTCATTGCTGATGGAAAAAAGCAGTTACATATTCTTAAATATAAATTCAATTTTGCATTGCTCAGTAGGATTTAACTTCTGGAGCGCCGTGTTAGGATGTAAGAGGCAGCAATTCTGCAACAGCGGGGACTCCCCCATGTAGCACAAATTTAGAGCATCTTGGGAAAATACATGCTTAATGGTCATGCTTACATACATGTTTACATGGAAATGGTCATGTTTCACATACGAAGAAACAATGCTGCTGATTAGTTCACTTTCACTTTTACTAAGTTTCACTTAGTTCACTTTTATATTGTAACAGTAACTCACAATTATTCTATGTAGCATCCAAGTGATAGACTGACATGCAGTAAATTCTTCCTTAAGAAATGAAATGCAGCTTTAAATTATGGACAGGAATCAGACTAGATGTTAAGGCTTTGGCTGATAATCTGCTGTGGCTTGCCAATAGCTCTTATTAGAAGAAAATAAAATAGTCTGATGGACTGAAATAAGAAGAAAGAACAACAATAATGAAGAGTAAAGTGTATACAGTTTATCTGAATACTGGGAAAAGGCTAAACTGGCTGTGAAGTTGGGATCTCCTGCTGTAAGTAAGGCTCTCAGAAAGACTCCACCTGCAGCTTGCAAGATTTTCCTTTATAAAGACTACCCGTAGGGTAAAATACTCTGGCTGTTCAAGCCTGAATTGCAAAAACAATGTTTTAAAACATATAATTATTTTATGGGTTCATAAAGGCAGTGCTGATCTTTCAAGACAAGTCTTTCCCAGCTCCAAAGTGCTTACACACACCCTCATGGCCTATGCACCGTGGCCATGAGGCTGGGGCTCAGGCATGGAGAGCAGGCCTTAAACAGTATAAAAACATTCACTCAATGGACATATACTCCATAGCTCCTTATTATTTTTAATTTTATATTTGGCTTACATTTGGCAATTATTTTCATCCTCTTCTGCATCTTCAAACTGTTCCAAAGAGTAGCCATCAGTCTACTGCTTTTCCGAAGCTTATCATCCTTACCACAGGCTTCCGCCTTCTTTCGTTACCTCTTTTGAGTACTACTGGTGCTACACCCAAACATGGGCACTTTACTAACATCTAGATGTTTCTAAAATTATACCTCATGTATCTTGTGTAGTAGGCCAAGGACTGATGACAACTTGAATTACCTGGCCAAAGTCATGCTTAGGGACAAGGACTTGTTTCCATTCTCTGTTGAGTGGGGAGACAAGAAACCAGATCCATTTACCAAACCCCTGAAGAGTCTGAGCTGAGATCAACAGTCAGAACTAGATGTTTTGATATTTGAAGGAAGAACTCGTTTAGTAAAACAAGAACAAAACCCCATAGGCAATTTAGGACAGTGATTCTTCTGAAAGGAGAGACTCTAGAAGACTTAAGCAATTTGTTACACTTCCTTCAGACAGACAATTTTAGGCTTTTTTTTTTGTTTTCCCCCCAGAGAAAATTAGATCTTTGTAGTCTGGCAAAGTAATTTGTATGTCTCAAGAACAGCCCAAAGGAACTGGGACAGAGCATGATTTTAGAAAATTAAATTGAATATTACCTAGAGACAGAGATGATCAGAAAACAGTTTCCTGCTTGAAAATAATATTAATAATAATATTGTTTCCATCTGAATCAACCCCAAAAGAAAACAGAACAACAAAAAAATCTGGTTTATTGTTAGTCAGAGTTTTATACAAATTTTCATCTCAGGAAGTGTGAAACATGACATTTCGGAAGCAATCTAGACTTTAATATTCTACACAGCTGCTCTGTGAAACTGGCTTTCTTGTTAAATCTGAAAATGCCTAAATTGTCTAGCTTCCCTAGCAGTCTCTCAAGATGCCAGAATTTCCAGCTTCCTGGCAGTAAGACAGCAACACTGGGAATATTCCAGCTTCCCAAAATCAATTTCAGCATGCCCAGGTTCCCAATCTCAAGCCTATAACGGGGAGGGGACTCAAAACCCCTCATCTGTCTCCAGCCAGGATTTTCAAGGGTTTTAGGCAGGGCTGGAAGCTGAATCCAAGTTAACACCAGGACTTGCAGGCTTCTCCCTTGGAGACTGATATCTTGGAAGCACTGGTGAGGTACCTGCCACCTGCCTGCCTTCTTGAGCCGCTGGCTGCACACCAGGATGTCTCACCAAGAACAGTGACCAGGTGCCACACAAGCCAGAGGAATGAGTCTACTGCGGTCCACTATGCGGACATGCCAAGTCTGGTCACAACTTTTTTAAGCCAGTTTTCTGGGAAGGCAGGTTACAATTGCCCCTGAATTCCTGTGATGTTTTGAATTCATTATTTTGCATTGTATTAGTGAGCCATTTCCAACAAAGCACACTTTCTGACCAGCACTGACTGGCAAAGCTCTGAATTATGGTCTGAATTAAGATTTCCAAGAGCTTTACTCATTTACTCCCGAAGTGTCGAGTGCCATCTATGATGGGGAGATACACTAGGGTATCCCAGCTTTCAACTGCTATCCCAAAATGCAAAGATCTTCCATACTCCCATATATCCTGCATAACGTCTGTCAACTGCACAGGGATGTGGATACATTAGGGGGGCCCACAGGATATTCTAATGTGTAGGAAAATTAATTATGCACAGATTGATAACTTGTATCCAGCATTGTCATGCGATCTCAGCAAATCGTCTTGTTTTCCAAAAAATCATGGAACATGATTTACCCTTTTAATGACTTGCCTTTATTAGGAAAGCTTATGTAATGATAAATATAACTCATCCCATTAGTTGATATTTGTTATCATTAAAAAGATCTTACCCATATTGATAGGGCAGCCCCGAGCATCCTTTTCTCAGACAGTTCGTCTTTCGAGTATTTTCTAGTAGCCATCATTTGGGGTTTTCAGTCCCATATGTTCAGACAGTGTTTGAACATCCCTGCACAAAGCAGGGCCAACCTGACCAGCTTGCTCAAGGCTTTGTTCAGTCAGTGAATATCCCCAAGAATGGAGTTTTCACAGACTCGCTGGGTAGACTGTTCAAGCGTCCAACCACTCTCAGGATAAAAATTTGTATCCTCATAATTAGGATTTCCCATGTTCCCAGCTTGTGTTGGCTGCCTCTCCGATCACTGAAACCACTGGCAGAAATTCTGTCATGTAACAGTAAAATTAAAGTATTATCCTAAAGCAAGTAACGTTTAGATGTCGATGCTCTTAGGAAAGCAGTAATTTTAGCAATGTTGTTAACTAATGTGTAAAATATAATGAGTACCGCTAGGTTCCTATTTTCCCATATTATTGATAAGGGTTCTGCAAACGTTTGGCATTTCATATGAGTTACCTCACTGAAATTCATTTTTAGGTATGTGCTAGAGATGCATAGAAGTCTACATATTTATGCTTATACCGTTATTTGGCAATATGAAGCACAATTTTTTCCATATGTCACATAAAATCTTCATTGTGGTAAGGTAAAAAAGCCTTTTTCAACCTTTCAGTTTTGGTCTAAATTCACAGTAGGATAGCGGGATACGCTTCAGAGGGAATTTAACTGTAAACAACTAACAGAGAACCAAACAATAAAACTTAGCAGAAACGATCTAGTATTGCACATCTTTTTTTCCAAGACAGTGGTGTTTCAATCAGCTCAGAGGGAATGGCAACACTCCTAGGAAGAGGTACTCCTGTTCCTTTTTCTTACATTTAAACCTCTCTTTGTCTAATAATATTTCCTACTATGCAGTAGTTCAGTAAGTAGCTATAAGAAGCACAATAAAAGAATGAAATATTTCACACTAAGTCTTCTTTGGAATTCATGTACCAGGTAACGCTGGTCTTTAACTAAAAGTGGCAATCAAAATGAAGCAAAGCATTAATTTATTTGTTTCTTTTCAGATACCAACAGCTATATCCCACTCCAACAGAAAGGGAGGTGTTTGGCAACACAGACGGTAAAGCGGAAACAAGAGACTGTGCTTTCAGCAAATTCGACAAGAAGTTCTGGTAAAGATGTCTCACAGTAACCACTTTTTTGTGTGGTATTGTGTAGTTTTGTGTTCATGGAGAAGGTGTAACCAGCGTGCACGGCTGCTGTGCAGAAGGTGAGGGAGGAAGCACCAGCATCCCGACGGAGGCGAAGCGCAAAGTGTAAAGGCCAGTGCTGCACATTCTCCTCTTGTGCTGCCCCTTTTCCCACCTGCACCATTTTGCCTTTCTCTCTACTAGTCCCTTGCCAGGGACCATCAAACCACAGCGACCACGTGGAACCAGCACACTAGATCAGCGCTACCCCCTCGCAGGGCAAGGGACGCACATGGAGCATGACGTCCTTCCAACGAGAGCACAGCAGGCCTACTGCCAGTCAGGAATGTCTCCCCTAGCACATCCCCAGATTTGTGAATCTTCACCTGAAGGATTTCTGGCAGGTTACCTGGCACTTTTACACCCTTGGTTAGAAACTGTAAAGATACTATAAAAGTCAATATTGGATACGATTCTTTGGTGGTGGGGGGGCATTTCCAACATCCTTGGGAACGGTAAATGGTCTCAGGATCATAGTTTTGGGACTGCTACCTGAATATTAAAATCCTTAGGTGAACATACCTGATAAAAATGAATAACATGGTCAAGTTTCCATGGTCTTTGTCAAACTACTGCTCTGTTCAGTCTGCTTGTGAGCCACATTCCTCTCTTTTTCTCCACTGCTCTGAGTATGAGCCACTTTTAGCAGAGGTTTCCTTACTTAGTATTTATAAAGCACATAAAAGCACTATTATTCCTTTACACATGATAAAAATATTTTAATATTTTAAGACTGGCAATTACATGCAGTTTAATGGGCATCCTCAACACTCATTGTGATTTGGTAGAGAAAATAATTGTCCTGTATTTCTAGCCCAAGCTTGTCTGACTTCTGCAAAGATCAGCTCTCATTAGTTCATGATTCCACAAGCTTCTATAAGACCTTGATGAGACTTTCTTTAATAAAGACCCTTTCCAAACTTAACGCTTATTTTAAAAGCTTTAGAGTTCACCAACTTCAAGAAGTCAAGAATAAATGCAACAAACATAGCAAAATGCCAGCCGCAGGCTGTAATAAAGAAACATGGAATTACAACAACTACTGACTCCCATAAGACTATTTCAAGTCTTCACATATTTTCAATTTTGCAATAAACACAAAGGCCAATTAATACTTTCTAGATCTCTATTTGTTTTCCAAATTTTAAGCATAGAGTTCTGCCAACAAGCTAGATTAACAGTTACATTAAAAAAAAAAAAACCTGAAACAACAAACCGCAACATTTAAAAATTAACTGCTTACTTTGTTGTTTCCAGATTTGCCACAGTATCTGGGGATAAGTTTTCAGCCTGACCTTCCCAGTTTATAAACCCAGGAATTTTCGTGAGTGTCCAGATGTCTCAGGGCATCGGATTTATAAGAACTTAAAGGGAAACAATATTCATATAAAGCCGCTTTGTTCTGTGGGAAAAAATGAAAAAGCCTCTAACGGGTGTCTCATGTGCAACAACCAACACCACTTAATATTTGTAAACTCAGGCTGTTGGAAGGTCATTTAATATGAATTTCATTTTGATATCTGCTTATTAATTTAGTCGTTGCTTTCACATTCTTTGTTACTTGCCTTTTGTGTGCTTCGTACAGAAGCTCACTAAGTTATTTAGTGTTAATGAATAAGGAATATATGCGTGTGCTGCAGGGATGTGGGACCCTCATGGAAGCAGCAACTCTCCTATCCACCAGAGAGACAGGAGAACTTGCAGACAGTAGTTCCTGTCACTTACATTAAACATCTATGTTCAAGACAGGGTGTATAGCCCTTTGGAAATGCGTATTTTTCCTGGTTACCTACAGAGTGTACTTAAATGAGTAGTTCAGGCTACTTTTATTGACCGGAAGTGTAAATAATAGGATTTTTCAAATAAGCGGTGTTCCCACCCTTTTTGTCCCCTGAATATTTGTTGTTTTTTTCCACAAATTTGTTAGCAAACCCTCCACAAACAATACGTTTCTCAGCTGAAGACTTTCCCAGTCTTATTAGAGTGCAGACTTCTTCACAGTTTTTTCTAAGTCTGTTCAAGTATACTAATACCAATTAATTCATTCTTTACTTCCTTTGGTATTCCCAGTACAACACAAGAAACTTGGAATTATGTCTCTATGAAACCGACATTACTTTGATAAATGAAGCATTTTCTCATTAGCAAAAAGTACTCATGCATATGATAAAATCTCCAACAGGGTTAGCAGCTGCTTATTAATGGCTCTTTGCTTGTTGATACAGTCATTTATGTTTAAACATGAGCCAATACATTACTGCAATATGTGTATCTGCTCCTGCGTTTTCCATTTAATCCATGCGTATCAGATCATATTCCTGTTTCTTTTACCATTTGCACCATTGCAAACTGGGAGCTACTCCTATTAAACGTAAGCAATGGCACCAGCACAATACTAGATAAAAACAAAAAAAGAGACAAACCCTGTATTTTTCATGCACGTACATTTGCAATACATTGCATGTGCTTTATGCGTTTCCTGTTCATTTTCTTGGTATATTTTCTGAGATCTAATACACTAAAGTGTTCAAAATGATATTGATGAATTATTCAACAACTCTCTTAGCTGTGATTTATCTGAAAGCAGAAAGAATTCATCACTAACAGCTAAAATAAACACTCTCTTATGACTTCAAGATTAAATTACTGACATAAACAAAATCTGAAATTCCTTCAAACGGTGCTCAACATGAACATCAGCAGAGAAAGAAGTGGAATATTTTCTTGTAGGGGCTATAAGAGTGCAGAGACAGTTTCTCAGCTAAGATCATACCTGTTCTTCTTCCATGGGCACAGTAGAAGAATTATGTATTAAAAAATTTCTTCCAGTTGTATTTCTGACAATAAATGGTGATATAAATTGGAATTTACAGATATTGCTAAATGTTTCATATAAAGCAAGTAATAAAAAGGGCAGTTTACCGAGGCTCTCTTGATGCCAGTTTCCAGCAATGAGTAAAATCTGCAGCGTATAGGAGTTATATATTTCTTTTATTTAACTTTACCTGGTGTGCTTTTAATTGGCCCCTGAGGAACAAGTTACCAAGCAGTGAATCCAGTCTTCCCCTGGGTCCTGTAACCAGGGGTACACAGTTCGCCTTTAGTTCTATGCTTCATAATTAAGCATCCATGATGAATACACACACAAGATTGAAACACAGGATCCCATTGTGCTTTCACTTATTTGCAAACACGAAAAGTTTATTTTTAAGCTCAGCATTGTATAGAGGGTCTTTTCTTTCCCTCCTGTCACACGAAACACCAGAGAGGGATGGTTATTCTGGAAGGCCTTTTTTGTTGCATGTGGACAGCATGGAAATTAAGTCCCAGACTAAATATTTTAGGACTGGCAACAGGAAAAATGATAAAAACAAAAACCAGACAAAATTCTTTTACTGCAGTAGGAGTCTCTAATAAATTAATTTAATTCTATTGGCTTACTTCATACTTATGATAGCATAAGGAAGTGTAGGACTAGTGGATTTATTATGCACTTCTAACCCAGTGCACTTCTTTATGTAGTTTTATACATCTTCCTGTATGTTTCAAGGAAAAAATTCTCACCCTTACACCTATATCTGTCAGATCCAGATATGGCTTTCAGGCGTTTGAGCTGTTTAGATTCAAAGCCTGAACTAAGTCAAACATCTAGTGACTTGTGAAAAGTTATTATCATGAACTACAAATTTGTTTTCTTTTTTCAGTTATCTTTCCTAAGTTTTCATAATATTTGTCAGAGTTTGATTTATCTAAACACAGCTACTGGTGGAAAAATCAAATATATATTTTTAACATAATTACTTGAAAGCATTAGAATTTTAAAACAACTCTCTAAGACATCATTTTTGGTCACAAGTGCACATTCTCACAAAATAACTTTTAAAGTACATTTCTAGTTTTAAAAGTTTTTTTTCTTTTTTTTTCGTGAACTACTTCTGTGCTGTATTCCTCAGCCACTTGCCAGAATAACCTTATCCACATGACTTCAATTCTGTTTTCATCTTGTCTCAACTCTTCTCAGGCTCCCTCACCCTATAAA
This sequence comes from Chroicocephalus ridibundus, assembly GCF_963924245.1. Taxonomy (NCBI): domain Eukaryota; kingdom Metazoa; phylum Chordata; class Aves; order Charadriiformes; family Laridae; genus Chroicocephalus; species Chroicocephalus ridibundus. The sequence goes on from NC_086284.1 coordinate 83,091,857, forward strand.
TTTGAATGGCCTCTAACAATGGTACTTTGATCTGGGATATTATTTTAGGTACAACTGAGAGAGTCCCCATAATAGCAGTAAGTAATGTAAGCCTTTTAAAATCTTGTGCAAAATCCTGCTCTTTCAGTTTCAAAGGCATCAAGACATTACTCCATTTCTTCTTTCACAAGCTTCATCTCCAGCACTTAGCCTTGGGACACATAAGAAATACCTAGTCACTTTAAGTGTTAGATTGGCGCATATCCTAGAACAGAAAATAAGCTACTTCAATTTCTGAAATAAGCAGAAAAGAGCAAGCAAGCAACACATTTTAGCCATTGCAAAATATGGGATTTTATGTGATCTTTCTCCTCTTCTGGAGTGCATACTGGTGCACACATTCTCCTTCTTGCCAAAGCACGGATTATTGTACAACAGAGGGCTTCAGAAGCAATAGAAAACAATTTCTTATGATATTAGCTGCTACAATAGCATGTCTTCCATGCAAATATTTTCCTTTAAAGTTATTACTGCAAGATATTAAATGCACATTTAAGTTCGTATTCATCAGTAGTCCCATTGTCTTCATGCACACAGTATTTGTAGGATTACAGCCTACATCTCTTTTCTACGGTTTTCATAGCCAGATCCTTCTCCTTAGTAATATACCCGTATAAGGAGACATTAGGAAAAAAAAATTAAATTTCTTTCTAAACGGATATGTTAAAATGTAATGCCTGAATTGACAGAACATTTGTGCTTTAGAATTAAAAAAAAAGAAATGGAAGGCATGGAGAAAGTATACTTCTAAGAAGATAATTTCAGTAAAATATATCTCCAAGTTTATATACTTGTTGAGTATAAATCTGCCATTTTATTTTTTTTCTGGAAAGTTGAGAGACTATTTCTGGTTTAAGGCTTTTAAATTATTTTTCATTGACTCTCAAATGTCTGGTTATGCTGAACAATGTTCCACTCTTCAAAAAGTTTCATCTCGTATCAGCAGAACAAAACACAGGAGAAAAGTATACTTCTCAATATGTAAGTACATGTAACAAAATCAGATCTTTTTTACGCACTTTAATATTTTCAAGTACCTTTTTTATACATACATATATAATTTTAATCCCTACAATCTATCAGAAAAATAATTTCAAAGGGGCAAAAGAAACCTGACAATGAACAGAAGACATGTTTTCTAAATGTTTTGCTGACTCTCAAATTTTAGCGTTTTCCAAAAAATAAAAAGATTAAATCCAAATTGAGTTTTTCTATTCTTACAAGACTGTAAGAAGAAAGAGATAAAATAAAAGCAACAATAAGCATAAAAACATTAACCTGACCAGAAAGCCTTTTGCCTTGCCTAATTAAAATTTCTGAAAGCCATAGAAGTCTTAACCATACCATTCTTAAGCTTTTGATTTGGACCTATTCCAGAGCTTTCCTAAAGGAGTTTATTGTTCTTCTAATTATAATATTAAAATTAATAAAGAAATAAGAAAAGGGAAGAAAGTTTAAATCAAGACTTTTCCTAAGGGACGTCTAAGGACATCTTTTAATTTACTACCCTGTGGCAACAAAAAAAATGGAGAGTGAGGACAACAAACCAGTATCTCCAGTAGAGAGAGACTGTGCCATGCAAGTTAAGCATAACACATTTTGTCATCCACATTTTCTTGAAACAAATTTATGTCACCTTTTCCTAAACTCATTGCATTTATTTATTTTAGATTAAATTAGGAAGTGTTGCAGCTTGCAGCTTCCACTTCATTTTTCTCTCTTAAGCAGCAGTTACACACAGTAACATCATTTTAAGGTGTCCTCTTCCCAAAGCCCATTTGGGTAGACATTTATCACTTGTAGACGTAACCAGAATTTAGAACACCAAAGTACTGCATTTAATGATGAAAAACTTGAAAGTCTTTCTTTTAGGAGCCTTCGAACAAGGATTTAACTTGAATGTGAAGCTGTCATAGATTTTATATTGTCTTTGCTGGAATTATCTGCTCTGGAGTCACCATTCAACTGCTGTGATAAGGATTCACAGCAGCAAAACCATTATTTAAGGGAAATGTGAATCTCACTGTATGTCATACATTAGAATGTAAAGCATGAAACATCCCTTTATAAAAAGCTGGTTTTGCTGTAACAAAAGTAAATCAAAACTCAAGGGTGCATAGAACAGCCGTGATGCATTTAATGCACTGTTCTATCCTGTTGAAATAATTTTGAAATAATGTACAAGAGTAGGTTATTAGTGTTACTAAGGTAGTATAAAAGTATAAAAACATTTCCTTTACAGAATGATATCAAGCAAAAAACTTGATCTAGCATCTTTCTGTGTTAAACAGAACCATGCCACTTTGAAGGCTTAGTCTTATTTTTTTCTTATGCCTGGAGGTTATTCCTAATATTTAGTGAAAAAGAATTAGGTTTTCAATATGAGTACAATTTCAGAAGTTTGATGGTCTTAATTAGCAAGAGCTAAATGAAAGCACTTCACCAAAGAACGTAGCAGAATGGTATTTTTGCTCCATTCAGTTCAAGTCACTGCTGATTTAGAAAAGAGTTTGCTTTCTTTCTTGCATTCTTTAGGTAGGATTTGTGAAAGCAAATATGAATTACAGAGGAACGCCGTTACTGCAGGTTTGGAAGAGAGCTGAAAGAAGCCAAAAGCACTACAAAAGGAAGCAATGCAGATCAGATTTCTGGACGAATTATTTTTCTAACCACAGCTGGAGAGTTAACATTGAAAGCAAATGTTAAAAGCTTTGAACAGTTGTGTATCTTTACCTGGATTAGATTATACCATTGTAACAGGAAAATTAGTCAAACAAATTAATCCTGTGTACCTAACCATCACTCAAAACAGAAATAAAAGGAACCGAGATGCACTTATTTTTTAAATGAAATATTTACATTTAAGATTTTCTTGGCAGTATTTTTAAAGTAGTTCTGCTGGAACTTTGTTAAGACTGGTTTGGAGACATGATATTTGCTCACCCTGTTGCACACTTCCATCACTGAAAAGTACAGCATTAGTTTCCTTGGTCCTGCTTTTAAACTCTCTCCTGCTGGAAACAGAGTTTCAGATGGAGTGAGCCCGAAGTGGCTGGCTCAGCCACAACCAGCATCTATGAAGATGTTACAGAGTGGCTTCAAGAGAGAACATAACCCAGTAAACTGGCTTTCACGCCTACCAGGTAAGTGCTGCAGACTCCTAACCTTTCAGGGACTTCATCTCTAGCGACAAACTAAAAGTCCAAAGTGAGCACCTAGGCTGTCCCTGGCCTTAAAGGCTCCCTGGCACACACGGATACCAGGTGTCTCAGAGGATGAACCAACAAGGACCCACTTTGAGAAAGGAGACACCCATATATAACCAAGCAAAAGTGATGACCATAAGAATATTTCTGTAGCACCAGGCTTACCCAGGGCCCAGGGTTTATCCTTACAGCCTATCCAAGGCCCTGCACAGTGGCCAACAACTTTTTGAATAATGGAGGCCAGATATCAAAGGTGGGAGAGCCACTCAATTACCCTGTCATGGCAGCCTCTCCTCCCTCTTATGCCCCCAAGGAAATAGTCCTAAGCAAGGACTGACTGTCCTACTTCCAAAAATGTCACCCTGGCCTTCAGCTGCAGAGGCAGAACTGGCTTTGCCTGCCTGCCCACACGACGTTCCATGCAGTTCCACAGCCAGGTTATCCTGGAGAGAGGATCTGTAGATGGGATACCCTCCTGGCAAAGGCAGGACTCCAGAGCACGAGTCCCTCCTTTCCCAGGCGTACAGTCTAGCCACCACCTGAAACAGGAATTCCACACCCTGCCAGCCAAATGTTCAAAAGATGGCCACAACTGCCTTTTTTCTGCGGTGCTCCACCCACATGGCAGTAATGAGAGATTCTTCCAAAACACCTGTGGGCTCTCAGGTGCCACACAGCTTAGTTCCTGTATTTTAAGCAGGATTAGGTATGAAAGACTTAATTGAGTTGCTCAGGGGCAGATAGCAAGAGAAAAGGCGCATCACATTTGGGTATACACTAGATTAGGCAGATACTGGATGTGAATTCTTCACAGAATATCAGTTTCCACTGTCCACCAAGACTCAGCTCCAGCTCTGCTTGTCAAGTGAGAACAAGAGGCACCTGAGTTATTGGTTTAATTGAAGCACTTGAACTGCTTTGCTAAGGTAATCCATTAGGAACAGGGACTTACCCTGCAGATCAGTGTATGTTGGCTGACCGATACCTAGCAAGGAGCAAGAAAAGTAGGGGTCTCAAGTGTTATTTCCAGATCATAGTGATCTTGTAAGATGAAGACTTCAGAGTATAAATTTATACCTGTAAATTAGTCAAGAGAATGTATGGAGGGTATGGTGGGATGACACCTCTACCATAACTTGTCACCTTCCGTATGCAGAATCAGATGAATTGTCTGCTGTCCTCTTTGTCTGCTTGGGACTTAGCAGAATTATGTTTCCCTTGTTGCCTTTTCATGTTCTATAACATGTAGACTGAATTAATACTACATACAATTCTCATGTTTTAGTTCCAACTGACTGATAAATTTGATGGAATTGTTTGATTAGAAATAAATTCCGCCATGCATAAAATTCACTGAGGTTAAACAGAGAACTTCCACTAGCTTCAAACCAGCCAGTATTTCACCCACTGAGAAACCCAACAGTAAAAAGCTTTGGTCAGCAGTAAAAAGTCATGGTCTTTTCCATGGAATTATCAAAATAATGTTTTTTTTACATAATGTACACTCCTATAGGAAGTGTGGCAGAGTTTTTCCATCTCACAGCAGAGGAAGAGCAATTAAACATTCATTCTAGATTCATGCTAGAGTTTGTTCCAAATAATCCAGCTTTAAAGGAAGCTTCCTCATTCGAGTTGAGAGGTCAAGAGGGCCACATGTGTGATCCTTGGCAGAACATTTCTCTGTAAGCCATAGTGTTTTGCAAACCATAATGTATAGTGGGCCACAAAAACTAGTACAGCTTTGCCACCCTGGTCTAAGAGGCTCAAAAAGCTCAGATGACCCTTTGATCCCCAGCAAGAGCGGACAGGCAGCAGAGCTATTAGTGCCATTAAAACCTATGCTCTTTTATAATGTCTGCAATAACAGTAAGGATACTGTCTTCGACACAGGGAGGGGATTCTGGCCTCTGGGATGAATTTACAAGAAAATCTAATCTACTGTCTCCATTCAGCCTATTTACATCATAATTTTTTAATAAAATGACCAATATTTTGAAAGACGGCATGCGTGAGTTAGACACCCCATATGATTTAGCAGCTAGGAAGGCAGCTTCAATTTAATTTCAGATAAGTAACTTGTCATCTCCAAAGGCTATAATCACCTATCTTAGTTACTTAAATATAAAAACATTAGAGAATTTTGGGTAATTTAAAGGAACCACTATCTCAGGACTTCTAACAATGCAAAAAACAAATGGAAATGCCAGACAGTATAATCCACTGCTGTTCATTAATGACCTCATGTCAGAGATGTGTGTATATATAGGATAAATACTTGCTTTCATAGGTGAGGTCTCAGGCTATATCTGATCAGGGAACTTGAGAATGTTTCCCTGCTTTGCATTTGGCTCCATGCCCCAACCAATTCCCTATCAGGACAAACCTGAACACACATCTTCCCCCTTTTTCTACAGGAAGGAAACCCAAATACACAGGCCATACAAGATCTGTAGCAATGAATGGACAGAACCCCAGGGCATGCACAGTATGCCCCAGCAGAAAAGTTGAGACACAGCTTTGAAAGATTAGTAGGAGACTGATTGAAGAAAACTCATTCGGTTTGTAATGTCTGAAGTGCCTAGAAAAAGTGAGGTTCCTCAATATCGGCTTGTCACAAAAATCAGCTTCTCAGAATGGGGCTCCACAGTGAGAAGTCTCACACATCAACATCTGAAAAATTCTTCAATATCAACTTTATGTTCAATGAAAAAGAATGCTAGAAAATCTGGAATACTGGCGTCATGATAGGTATGTCCCTAAATTCAGTAAGTTTAGCTAGTTTAATTTTACCCGTTCTTTAAAGTATCGAGTAAAGGAATGTCTTAATCAGTGAAATATAATATTAAGGAAAAATAGAAGCTCTCATAATAACCTAGTGTAGCATATAGGACAACCTCACAAACCACAATTCTCAGTCCCCAGGATTTCCGAATTCAAAACCACAGGAGTTTCAACTTTCAAATCATAATATTATTTCATTATGCTGAAATATTTAGGATGTTGCTACATTTTTTCAATGTTGGAAACGGCATAGAAGAAAAAAGAGAAACTACCAGAGGCATGAGCAGCAAGTATTATAGCTCTGCACAACAAATAATAACATCACGATTTGAAACTGGCTACTTTGTGTGCATGTCAAATGAGATGGTGCCTGCAAATTTTAGAAATTAGAGCTTCTGTTGGCAGTTTTGTTTCATTTTTACTCATTGTTTCTAGTTATGTCCTGTGTCATCGTAACCCTATTACATCTCAAGTTATAGGGTTACTATCAACTTCACCCCAACACGTTAAGGAGAAAAAGGCTCTTTTCTTTTTGACAGGCCTCTGAACGAGTTTTTAATTCCTCCCTTATCTATATGCATTATTCAGTACCTAATTTGGATCAAAAAGAATTTTCATGGATCATATTTATAGCTGCTCAGACAAAATGACTTTCTCAGAGACACCGCTAATAACATCACTGAAAAAGTTATTTTTGCTGAGCAAGTGGTCAAAAACCTCAAAGACTGATGTGTGTTTTCCCTGTATCAGGATAAAACCAACAGAAATGTAGGAACAGTTTCCTTAGAAATCTAAGGCAGATTTGCTGAGCTTCAGTCAAATCAACATTATTGCCAGAAAAAATATTCTAGATACATTGGTTTAGCAATTTGTTTTGCTGCAAAGTTCTGTTGGAAGTCTTCTAGTGATAGGCTACCCCACTTATTTCCAGGAATAAGTGCAGGAATATGAGTTTTTCACCTGCTAAATGAAAACAGGGGGCAAAAAGGGTCTTTCCATTCAGAAGAACATTCAACATATACTACTGAAAGATGGTTGCCTTTGATATTTTACTTCCTTTTTGCTTAATTTTGTATGGCTGGTATGAAATTTTAATAAAGCCATGAATGGCTTCCAGGAATATCTGTAACGCTTCATCAAGTGACACTTTCAAGTCTGTAAGCAACAGTTTTAAACCTCTTATTTCTTTTTTTTTTTTTTCCCTTTTGTTAGCACACTGTTGTCAAAAACACAGGGGAATGTATCAGTCTCCTAAAACCCCTAAGGAATCCTAACTATTTGCTGAGCATACACGGTGGTACACAGTTAGCATTTGTCTTGTGTCATGCATGGTTACCTCCCTTCGCTTACAAACACAGCAATATACTTTAGGTCTGTGTACACCGACATGCCACTTTAAAGGTCTTTGATAACATCAGCAAAGTGCACAAGACGTGATGAGACAGATACCCAATATACCATATAACTCAGTGACCCTTTGCAACCTGCACACATGGTCTTGAGCTCTTTTTTCCATTAAGAAGCTCTCCTGTAGAAGTCTGCCAGAGCATCAGCTAAATCAGTTCAATCCTGATGCTTTAGTTCACTTCTGACCTGGGACTTCCAGTGAATTTTAGCTTGGACCCATAGAGCTCTGCCTTTAACCTTAGCTCTCCTATTTCGGTCCAAGTGCAGGTTCAGCGGAGTGCCTGGCGCGGTGTTTTGGGAGTTATCCTGAAAGGGTCAGTACCTAAAGGATGCGTCTGCACAGTGCAACGGGTTATGGTGCATGACCCCCTACTCCAGCATCAACCGAGCTTGTTCCGAAATTGGCAACGGTATCCTCAGTTCACCATAGTGTATTTGGCCGCTTTGCTCCTGGAGCAGAGGCTGGCCTCTTTCCAAGGCATCCTACAGTCCTGAGGAGACCTACTACTCTGCTGTGACTTGTGTGGACTCGCGGGTTTCCCTACAGACGTTGGAACTGTAAGAGCCCATTACTTCTCATACACAGTGAGCTTTGGCTCTGTGAAACCACTTGGATGGAGCAGCTTTCTCTCTCAGACCTTGCTAGGCAAAACAGCTAAACACAGGAGGGTGGAAAAAGTGTCACCCCTGGCACCATAATCTGGGCCCGACATCATCAACACTTGCAGCACCCCTGCTTTTTGCATTATTTTCTGTCACAGGTATCTACAACAACATTTTCACACGGGAGCAGCAGCTGGGAGGGTACAGCATCATATCACACTCTAGGCATAGCTACTCTGTGTCTGTCTATGGGCATGGGGAGATGTCAGTAGTTCCTTTAGTTCTACATAACTGACCCCACTGCTTCTATCACCAGTTTTTAGGCAGTGTAGCTATTGTTGATTTTGGCTTTTTGTTTAAAAAAGAAAAGTTAGCCAACAACAGCCCATGCTTCCCAGCATGGTAGTGTAACTGTGCAACTTCAGAGTAGTTTCCATAAATATTTAACTAATTTGGGCTTAACTTTCTGCCAACTTGTTAGATAGGGCTACAGGAACTCGCACGTTACCATCTTTTCCTATAATAAGCAGAAAGAATAGCCATTCTTTTTAGCCTTTTTTTGAGGATTAGGAGAAATTAATTTTTAAAAATTGGACGAATTATGTGGTAGCTGGCCTTTTTCACTATTTATTGCACAGTAAAGAAAGAGCTCACCTTTCCACAACAATCTTCCTCAAATACTTCCCTCAGAGTTTTGGGACTCTGTGCTACCAAAACATGTCCTCCTTGTTTTCCCTTTACTTTGTGAAAAGGTGAAAGCCCTTGGTTTCATACACTTTTTCTTCTCTGATTTCACTTTAGGTGAGGACAGAATAGGGAAGCAAGACGGACGGGACTGGAGTTGTTTAGTGTTAATATCACTGTTTCTGCCATAGTGTTGGCTTCTGCACTTGAACTGAAAGTGTCTCGCGTCTTGCACAGTGCTCTCCGGAGCTCAGATTGCTAATAGGCAGGTAATATTGCTTTCCATGAGAAAGATCATTGCTGCCATCTTGCAAAATGAGTGAATTTGTTGGAGTCTTCTCTTCTTTTCCCAAACACTGGACATCATCTTGGCTTGCGGTGTCTCAGCACATGCAGCTACCTGTGCTGGTTTTGTGTGAAGCCTGAGGCTAGCACCCCACATGCCTTGCCTCCTCCACCCCACCACGATGCTCTGTGGACACAACTCAGAGTCCTGTCCATGAAGTGTGTACAGGAATGTTTTTTCTTGACAGGTACTGATCTTTACCTCTCACTACAGCCCCCAGCATGCTTTCTGCTCCAAACCAACACCCCAATGCAGTGTATTTCCGCAGCAAGTCTCCCAGTGTCTCCGCTTCCAATGTTTTGTTTGGATGATGGGAGCGTACAGGCTGAACTCCTCGCAGATGAAACAAAACTGGCAGTGCCCTCAATGTGCTAATAGGTGTTCAGTCCAAAGGCCCAGACTAGAGCTAGATCAAAGCAAAACTTCCAAACGGTGTGCAGTGCAGGTATCACATCTCAGCATCAACAGCTCAGCTCCTGTTCCACCACCTCTCTGGCTAACCCAGACACAGCCTGCTGTTACTAATCCTGTTTCCAGCCCTGCTTGGTTTGTTACACAGGATTCAATTTAGCTCTTGCAGATGCAGTAGCCTGACTCCTCATTTTAAATCATTTACAAACTCTTCTCAGGGTCTTTGATCCCTACTTAAAAGCATATCGCTTGTTCTTAATTTTTTGTGCCATTCCACGTTTCATGATGTTGTTTCCTTTGCCTGAACTGTCTGAAAAATGTCAAGTACTTTCGCAGTAATTTAAAAAATAAGGTTCTCTCCTACTGGTTTCCCTTTTTGGTTTAAGCAGTGTTTCTGCCCAGTCAAGTAACAGCAGCCTCCAGTTTCCCTCCAAGTTTCAGCAGGACCAGACTCATAAGCGTCCCCATTTCCACAATTCACACCAGATGACACTCAGCAGTTACTTAGAGGCCATGCGACGGACACCTTCCACTTTCCCAGGGTGCTGGAAGGGAGGGGGTCAGCATTGCTCCAGGGGTTCTGTGAAATCCAGCGTCTTTTCTGCCAGATGGCCCCACATCGAAAGAGCAGTTGCGGGTTTGAGTGAGTGGTGAAGAGGGAACCACTGCTGACTTCCTGATAAGATTTCCCTCTTTGATGATGAGGCATCAAAGTAGGCTTGAGTCTCTATAGTGCAATGCAGGAAACAAACCAAACAAAAATACCAGATCTTGGGAGTGGTGGAAGGTGTTTGCAACCATCACTCACCCCAAACAAAGGATGTGAGACTTAAACTTTAGCACACCGGAGTGAGGTGGTGACAATGCCTCAGCTGAGAGGGTGAGAATGCCTGTCATGGGAGCCACAAGTCACCACACCTCACGTGGGTGGCACAAGACACTAGATGCACAAGACACTAGATGCCGGAGGTGACAATGCTGCCACCCTGACAATACACTGAAAGAAATGGGTCTCTGGAAAAGGCTGATGACGAGCACTGAATGCCAAGCTCAGACTTCACCTGCAGATGTAGCACTATACATAAAGCCACAAACTATGGATGGATCATCTACAGTCACATGAGGCAAAATACTGCTTAGCAGCTTCAGCTTTTTCAGTCTGGATCTCAATCGGGCTAGTGTTCAAAGGCAGAAATATGACAGCCTAAAAATAGCTCTCAAAAACACACGCTGGAAGCCAGCATAGTGTCTGGGGTTATTCAGACTTGTGAATGGTGTTGTGAGAGTCTAGGGAATTATAGAGCTAACTCTCTTAAGGCATTCCTCTTAAGACAAAACAGTAAAACTCCTGAGATAGATAGGAAATTAAAACATCAAATTTGTACCTAATCACCTCATCAGTTTGAGAAAAGAGCTTAATACCTTAACTTCCATTTTATAATTTGCACTTGATTAAAAGGAAGATGAATTACACATCGGTGTGACAAGAATTGATTCAGACAGTATTGGGGAGAAAGAAAAAGTCAAATTTGTGGCATTTTTTAATCTAAATTTTTTCTTTCCTTGTTTACAATGACATACCGATTACAATATAAACACAAGAGCTGACATGCTTAGCTTCAGTAGCACAATGAAGTTTCCTAAGTTCACGTATGAACGCTTGTACAGCAACAGGCTTTGTAGAAGAGACCGCAGCACCTCAGTTAATACAGCTGGCTGAAATGCATCCCCTAACAACTCCTCTCTACTACACACTAGAAGAATTAAGAAGTGAAAGCTCCTTGCCTTTTCCTATTAGTGAGGATGTCCAAAGTAAACCATAGGTTGCCAGCAGCTCTCCTTCCAGGGTTTTACCCCGCCTCATCCAAAGTCCCCAGTGTTTGCCTTCCTTTTGCTTTATTAACCCAATGAAGTCGCACACAACACACCCATTCACAAGCTTGAACCAGCCAGCGATGTGCTGACAACCCACCCTACGGCCAAATGCAGCATTAGCTGTTCTTTATTCTGCAGCGGACCAAGCCTCCCCCAGGGCAGCCACAGCTGCAGTCCTCGTGGTCCTCTGAAGAGGCACAAGCCCCCCCACCCCGTGCCATCTCCTGTGGGCACTATTTGAGAAGAGACTCAGTGCAACTCCATCTTGTCCATTGGCCAAAAACAGTCTCTGTGTTCAGGCTTTTCAACAAGCATCAGCAAACGTAGCAGTGAAACATCAGGATGATACTGCTGTTTCTGTTCCACTTCAGAGAATTTTAGGAGCGACGACAGAAGCTGTGGAAACAAACAAGGACCCTCTTAGAAAACCTTAAAGACTCTGACCTACGGTATTGCTGTTAAATGCGGACTGGCACCCATTAATCCACAGAAAATTGGTACAAATCTCTTGCAATAAGAAAATAGGTGTGGAGGAAATAGCAGCTTTGCAAAAATTGAAACCTCTGCTTAATTTTCTAACAGGGAGAGTTTATGAACCTGATTCCTATAATTAATGCCTACACTCACAGTTCCCTGTCCTGAGTTCCATCCAATACAAACATTGGTTTTCCAGCGATGGAGAAACCTGTGATACCTCCCACAGCAAGAAGGCCAAGCACAGGGGAGAAGTGCATGCTACCCAGATGGTGCAGTGTCTACTAGACAACCTCGTTTTTCTCTCCCATAAGAAATGTGGATACTTTGAGTAGGTAGGTTTTAATCCAGGTCAAGAATGGGAAAACAATGGTGTACGGGCCAGATATGGCCTGCAATTTAATTTCATATAACCTCTGATGTATTTCATTTCTGACTTACATGTTGTGCCCATGAAAAGACTACACAGCTCTCAGCTAAATAAATAAATAAATAAATAGGTGAAAAAATTTGTCTGATTGATTTAAGTTTGCCCCTTTCTGCCCAACGGGTCATCTCTCACTCTTTCTCATGTTGCTGCTGTCATTCCTTCATCTTTCTCCTGTGCTCTCATTATGCCTTTCCATCGCATTTTTCCTCTCTGTATTTTCATTCTAAGCTGGATGCAAACCCAAAAAATTTATTCTCAATTTGTTAAAAACATTGACAATGTTTATGCAAAGTAAATTCTCCCCATATGAAATCAACTTGCTATTTATAACATGAAACACCGAGTATAACAGTCTATCTTTAAAAGTTCTAAAATCAGTGCTTTTTCTTACACCATTTGTCATTGACATTATCCCTGTTACAAAAAGCAAAGTAACTATAAATAAACTAGTCAATATCTTAAAAGGGAGCACTATTAGAGCTAGCTATGGAGTGCTTGGTTTTTCACTCCTGAGGCTATACAGCAGTAAGCCCCTTATTAAAGTTGTATTTTCTGAGATTTAAGTGAACTTCATGTAACTCCAAAGATCTATTCCATGGCTTGGGTTTTTAATACTTTATGCACTTGTTTGCACGTAACTAAAAAAAGACCCTTGCAGCTATTGCAGTCTGGCTATCGGAGAGAAAGTTCATCAAATATTCTCCTATAGAGATATATATTTATATATATTAGAGATATATATTTATAACATCAGCCAATCTGCAGCTGGATATAGGTGCAGGGGACCAGATAACAAATCTAAATGTCTGAGTTCTGCCAATAGCTTGTTACTTTATGACTTTGGGCAAATGATATCATTCGTCTTTACATACATATGTGCAGTCATCTATGACTGCCTACTACCAGAATTTAACTAATACCATATTAAATGTTTAAATAATGTCTAGTATAACAAAGTTCATTCTAATGGTAGAGATTTCAAATGAGATTTCAAATATTACTGTAATACAAAAAAATCAGAGTCAAACTGAAAATGCATATTTCCTTTTCAGCTGTGGAAAAGAAGTATTTGTATTGTATGCAGAACAACATCCCATCCCTTTGCGTGGTAAAAGACTGTCTCTTTAACACTATGATTTATTTAGAAAGGAAGCGAATGTTTTGGATAAGCAACTTCATAAATATTAACAGTATTAACTATCAGGCAAGATAAATTCATGGTGCTGCAAGTGAACCCTACTTTAAGGTCAAAGCCATCCCTCTGGCTGCTGTTTGCAAAATGTACAAGACAGAGGAGCTGTACACATTTATTTTTTCTACCCTATTTCTCTCTCTGTCTTTTTAAATGATTTAACTATCCTAAGCTCAAAACATGCACTTGCAGATGAGTTGACTTTCCAGGTGGCTTCTCCCAACCTTTCTAATAGGAGGAATTCTCTCTTTGAAGCATATACAAACCATCGCTTAAGTCTAAAGAAAAATATTGGCGAAGCAATGTCAGTTTTATGATGCTGTTTATTACTGGCTATATTATCGCAGTTTGAGGCAAGGATTACTCAGCACTTAAAGGTAATCTGCTCAGATCACTGCTATACCAAATGAGGACAGCGCAAGGTTGTACTAGTTTAACCATTTTAGTTCCAATGTGCGTTTCACTGAAGAAAACTACAGAGTAAGACTAATGTATGACTTTGATCAACAAATAGGTTTCTTTAGCTCTTACATTGGGAGCCATCAGGTGAAAGGTAGGCAATCCAAATTACCAAGCTCACTCAGAAGTACACGGCAATTGGGAGCACCAAGCATCTCCTGAGTTTCTCCAAACTCTGCAGAATCAGGGTGGCTTCACACATCAGCCCTCGGCATCTTAGTTCAGTGAGATTAAAGGCAAAAATAATGTCATACATTGAGATCTGCTCAGCCACATCAAGCACATTTCTAGAAGCCTCTTCCTGATCATGACAGAAATAGTAACTTCATTTTTTCAACATTGCTAAGCTTACTATTTGAGTCGTCACATAACTTAGAAAGTGGTGGACCCAAGATGTTAGGACACAAGTATCCTGAGAACCTTTTGCTAGTTTCCAGGCACATATTTTTCTAAACAGGTCACACACCAGTCCTATGGCTCCCCAGGTAGTGTCCCTGAGCACATCATGGGATGTGTGTCATGAACATCCGCCTAGTTCATGCCTTCAATCACAGAAAAGAGCTAAAACCCAAGCGAACTAGTTTTACAAATGTTCCCACAAGAGCTGCAATACACAAATCACCAGAAGATTGAACTTTACCTGTAAGTGACTAAGAAACAGTGATTTGGCATGTGCAGAATTCAACAATGCTGACAAAAATAAAGAGCAACCTCCAAGTGTGAATGGGGAGACAAACATCAATCAGTCATAAAGTTCTTTACAGTTCAAGAAAGTTCTAAAGTTCTAGAAGTTCTTTACAATGAGGGCAGTGAGACACTAGAACAGGTTGTCCAGAGAGGTGGTAGATGCCCCCTCCCTGGAGACATTCAAGGCCAGGCTTGATGAGGCTCTGAGCAACCCGATCTAATTGAAGACGTCCCTGCTTACTGCAGGGGAGTTCAACTAGATGACCTTTACAGGTCCCTTCCAACCCAACACATTCTATGATTCTATGATAAAATTTTTCTCCTACCTATCCTCATGGAAGAAATGCAACACTTAGCAAGTTATCCCTATCTCTACAATATTTCTTTCACTAGAAGCCTATTTTCTTTAGTAACTGGGAGTTAATCACGGAGTCATTGGCATGCTCTCCTAGCACTAACTTTGCTGTTAGTGCTATCTTGTACTGAATAGTTATGGGGGGCTTATTTGGAGGAGGGGGTGGGGAGGGATAAAGAAAACTAATAACTCCAGCAATCCCCTTCAATCATTCCGTAAAAAGGGTCAAAGTGCAACTGCCCTGAAAAATCCAGGCCACGTCTAGCCTGAATTCCTCACATTTGCAGAATTCCAGACGCAATTAGGAGACTGGTAATGACAAGGATAAGCACCGACCATGTGCAGCACAAACAGCAATTATCAAAACCATTGCCAAGTTTATATCCCATGGATGTACGCTTTCTTAAGTGAAACAGTACCGATAAGTGAACCCGTGCCAGCTAAAGAAAGCAAGGCAAGGCAAAGGAGTTCTTTGGCAAGAAGCGTTATCTCCCTGGGCCTGCCAAGAGGTGCAGGAGATTCCACAAGGCTGAAGTCATCTGAGCTAATAGAAGGTGGTCAACATGTGAATGACACCTTTATTATCACCAGTTTCCAGGCCGAGAGGAAACAACTGTACCAGTTAAAGAGTTATCTGTACCTTCGTCTAGGCTTTTCTCCTCTTCTCTCACTTCTTCCGTAAAGCATGTTATCAAAGAAAACATAAACAAAAACCAATTTAGACTAGAAGAATCTTTTTCTTTTTTTTTTTTTTTTGAAAAAAAGAACCGGCAGAATTTCAAACACCTTATGACTGCTGATGAGAACATCAAGGGAACATTTCACAGTATGTGGCGAACAGAAATTTTTAATTTAAAGCATGTAGCAGTTTCATGAAAAAATTCTTTCTGGCATAGGCTAAAATGGTTACAGAATCCTGCAAAACCAGTACCAGCCATATACGTACTGATGCGACAGGAGGCAAGCTGTCACCAGCTGGAAGTTTCACTTGAAGCTGACTGGATTCATACTCTTAAATTAATGTACATGGAGATTATTCATTGAATGCATACAACTTTTATATGTTATGCCAAAGAACTGATTTTCTTAATTGACAGAACTACCAGGAGACACACAGTAACATATTAAGGTGCTGGCTACAGTCCACACTTTGCATCTCTAAAAGGCTGTTGAAAGAATTGTGAAAGGCACAAAAGAAAGGGGTTGAGGTACAGAAAATATCTGCAAGAGGCAGACATAAAGACTGAGCTTACCAGGGAGAAGACTGACAGGTGACACGGCGGCAGCACAGATATGTCATGGGGACAAACAGCAGGCTCATTAATCGAAGAGCATAATCCTCAGTGGTCAGAAGCTGATGCCAGATAAATTAAAAGTAATCATTTGTTTGGACTTTGTCAATCATCGAAAAATAACTATCAAAGCAAACCTTGCTCAATTTCAGATCAAAACCGGATGCCTATTTGGAAGGCATGTTTAACTTAAACAGGAAGCACTGAGTTCAACATGGATAACGGGATGAAGTGTAGCAGCTTGTGAAATACAGAGAGCAGACCACATTATCGCCTTCTAGCTTTAGGCTTTACGAATCCCAGAGCTTTTTTCGCTTGGCTTTAGTCATACGCTGCCATCAACAGTTCTTACGCATTCCACAAGGCTGTCTGGACCTCTGCTTACACGCTGTGCTGCACTATACATTCTTCGCATGAACCTTTCCTCAGCCCGTGTCAGAAGCAACTTGTTAGTTCACTAAAGATCCATTTGAACAAGTTTTGCAAAAAATAAAGACAAATAAATCAGCTGTGAACCCTGTGGCTCAGAACCTAATTTTCAAAATATGCGTAAGTTGGTGACATGAAAATCAATTTCCTCTGGAATGTGCCTCTCCTCAGCAAGGGCTATTTCAATGCCAGTGTGCGCTCTCACATCATTGGGTTTGGCTGTGATACTATTAAATGGAAGTGGCAAGATTTTTTTTTTCCTCCCACAATGGATAAAAACCTTCATTTTCTGAAGTCACTGAGTAGGGTTTAAGGTCTGGGGGGTTTTAATAGCATTAATATGTGTATTTTGGAAGAAACATGGCCTGAAATTTTCAATGTAAAAACCAGGGGATATTAGATTGCAGTGACTGAGAAAAGCAGTTGGGATAAGATTCAGTCAGAGGCTTGAAAACGCAACTGGACTGAAGCTAACGCTGTCAGTGCAATTTTGAGAAGCAATGGATCAACCAAACAAAATAACCAAAACAACCAGCTATGAGTGGAGTTGCAAGGAATGGGGCAGAGAGGAAGAAAGCCTCATCCCTGCCCCATGGGCTTCCTACTCACTGAGGAAGGGGTCCCCTGTGGCAGGCAGAGGGAGCACATGGGGAACAGCAGCAGCAGAGCTCCCTGGCCAGTCTGTGAGCCCCCAGGGACCTGCCACCAACTGCTCCCATGCACCACTCCAGGACCTCCAGTTCATGCCAACAATGTGTTTTCTGATGGGGCTGGAGGCTGTGTGTGATGCCTCTTATGGATACAGGATGTATTCCTAACCAAATGTTTGAGATGCCGCTCTTCAGACCTGGCCAAAAGAGGAGAGAGTGGAAAAATGCTAAAAAAAAAAAAAAAAAAAAAAAAAAGAAAAAAGAAAGTAGAGGGAAATGGGAGGGAAAGGAATATTTGATGAGAAATCTTTCCTGTTCTCCCTTTTTCCCTGAGCCCACAAATCCTCAGGACCACCCTGGATATAAGTGAAAACATGCCAAAAAGAAAAGAGGAAATGCTTTTCACAGCGCGGTTACATTTCACCTCCCAGCTTTAGAAATGCCAGCCTGCCATTTTCGGAACTTATATAAGAACATAGCTTTTTACCCTCAATTTCCATTAGTTACAAATCATTTTCTATTAGCAATCCATTTTAAAAAATTGTGACAAAAATCAGCTCTCAGAAAACAGCATCCCTTATATCCATTCCCAGAGGCAAACTCGTTTCATCCCATTCTAAATCCTGGTTAGTAAACAAATCCATAAATCCATTTTGACAATGTCATCAGATCAAGCTTTCTGGGGGGGAGAGAGAGGGGGTTGGTCAGGGTAAGAAACAACTTCAGAGGAATAACAGAAGCTTAAATTAAAAAAAAAAAATTGAGAAAAACCATGAACTGTTAAGAGAAAAATAATAAGAGTACTACACCAACCTCACTTCTCTATATCCAGCAGCATTTGAATCGGGCCTGTTTCAACCAAGAGTGAAGGTTCTTCCATATTCCATATGGGGAAAAAAAAATCCCTTCCCAATTACACAGCTTTGACAGATTTTTTTTGTGTGTATGCCAAATTCAATACAGAAAATCAATCATCTTCCTTCATGTACCTGAGGGGAAAAATCCTAAACGTAGTAGTTTCCTTTGGTTGAGGGCAAGGAGGGAGCTTGGGCTGAGCAGCAGTGGGATCACACCACCTGCGATCTGAGTGCATATGCTTCATGAGGCACACTTACGGGATTGAAACACACACACGTCCTACATCTTCTTATATGGCAAGGGGCTACATGAAATTTTCCATTCTAAAAAAAAAAAAAAAGTGGTAGCTTTTATAAAAGATAGCTTCCTGTTTAAAAATATAGAAGTGTTCAAAGAAAAAAAATGTCCTGGGCTAGAGAAATCGCTTTCTTTATGCCACGAAGTTTAGGTAAACTAGACATTTTCACAAGTTTGTATTTGTCTTCGTATGCTTTTCTAGGGGAACTCCAAGTCAAGGACAATAAATGAAACAGAATCATTTGGACTATGCCTATACCAGTAAATGACACAAGGGGATGCTCCCAGGCACTATAATTTGGCTGTGTGTATCATTCACTGCTGGTATGGGTTTGACTTAGGCTCTGGGGAACACTCTTAAACTATTTCCAGGCACAATTTGGAAGTTAACTTGGGTCCATTGCTAATAGGTGGTCTGCATGACTGTTTTGGAGGGGAAGAGTTTAATAGCATAGCTATGAGCTGCTCCGCATATATTGGCCTCAGGGCCAGGTAATGGTCTGGCCCTGTTGAGTTTACTAGTCTAGACTAAGTGCCAGACCGATGCTATTGCTAAAGCAAAGCACACCCCGCGAGCAACACTGCTAGAGCTGCTCTTTCTTTCATGAGAAGATGAGAGTCTCCATGCTGAGTTATGCGAAGCTCTTCCCTCAGTCTCTCTCATGCATCCCAGTGGCTCCCACAACTCCTAGGAAGAGGAAGGAGAAGAAAGCTCAGTTCTCTGGTCTCCATGCCCATGGACCCCACACGTAGCCCAAACCACCCCTTGGCCAGCAGTTGGCCAACTTCACTGTTCCCCTTACTCCAAGCAGCAGAAAGCACAACAGGAGTAACTCACTCACAGCTTAAATAAAAACAGTTACGTATGCTAGGGGGGTAATTATAGTTGGACAATATACATTTTCATTTTACTTCTTATACAATTGTTGGAAATTACGCACCAACTCTCTTTATTAAATTTATGACATTTTGGTTGACGAAGCAAATGCCTGTGAAAGTTATGAAATGCCACATTGAGATTTCTGTGCAAACATTATATATCTACATCTCTGATGTAAGCTTCCTCCTAAACCAGTTTTTCTTTCCCTTGCAATTCCTCACTGCCAAATAAATGTATTTCCAGCTGTATCTGTGGGAAACAAATAGTGTCATGCAATGACCAGCTAGGAAATGCACACCTGTCATAAACTAAGGAGCACCTCATGGGATATATTGTATTCCATTCCCAACTTACCAAGAAAGGATACAATGGAAAAAATGGATTGGTGTCAACTACCAGATGTTTTCAAGCCTCTCTAATTAGGTAAAAATTAAACAACTGCTATGTTCTATATTACAGATATTTTGCAGATGTGTAATTCACATAAACATACGGAGTCTGATTTTCATTTTCATTGAGGCCTCTTTACACTGCTTTGGCATCACAACATCGCTTAATATTGGCGTAAGTTATTTACATTTGCATTTCAAGTTCCTTTTTTACTAAGAGAGTATCATAATCAATTTCATATAAGCATATCAGGATCAGGCCCACAGTATGTTGGGGAAGCCTTTAGCAAGGAGTCTCGAGGGACACCAGAAGGAAAAAGAAGTCTTTTTTCTCTTTTAGTATTTACATTTCATATAGAACAAGTCTGCTGAGAATGAGTTAGGTTCAATTCATCTGTACTGTACATCTTTGCAAATGTCATTGCATATTTAATTGCAACTGTGATTAATTTGCTCATGAGGAACTCAAAATGTTGAGCTATGTTTTCTTTACCCTCTCAGCCCTTTTCCTCAGGCTCCGCACAAACCCCCAAGCTGCAGAAAATTCGGGAAAAAAATAATCAAGTAAATCCTGCTGGTACCAAAACAACAGAAGTTTCTCATCTTCCAGCTTCAAATAAGAGGGAAATTATCATTAGGCAAGGTAAAAGGGTAAAACTTTAGTAAAAAATCTAAGACTGAACTAAGTGTACTACTTTATTCTGCTTCTAACAATGAAGGGGGGGGGGAAGTTCCTGTGTTCTTTCATAAGAAGAGTGGTTTAGTTAGCTCTTCACAGATATCCTTAACTCACTCATAGATTAAGAGTCATAAGAAGAAGGATACTTGGGAAGGCACATATAATTCTGCTTATAGAAACTGAATATACCTTATTTGTACCTTCACCCCAAGTAATAATTACCAGAAGTCTCTACAGTCAAATACACATTTCTAACCCAAGTAACTAAGTATTTTTTAAAAGAAAGAATATCCATTATATAAAGAACTAAAGACAGCAACGTGATTGACTGCTTATCAAGCTTTTCTCATACTCCTCAGTCTTGTATATCCCTATTAGTACTGTGACAGCAACACAGTCTCTCCGCTAGGGACTCTGCTACTGGAAAGAAAAGACAGATATAGCATATGCTTAAAAGAAAGAATGCCTGGACTGAAAATTATTACTACTACGGAACATTAGACTAACAGGCATTCACTGTGCATCATTTTGCACTTGGAGAAGACTGAAGCATGGCTATTAATGTATTTGATTTCTTTCTCAGCGTCCCTGAATCATTATTTATCTTTCAGCCATTTGGTCTAATTGCTAATTCTTCCTGGAGATGGGTAGGCATACTGTGTGCTTACAGTAACCGTACTTTTGGTAAGGATTTTTCTATTAGTATAGACAGTATCTGTCTAAATGATATTGCACTAGTTGAAAGCATTTGTCCAAAAACCCAACACGAGAGCGTGTGATAATCCTGTTTAAAATGCTGCTTTTTTTTTTTTTTTTGCTATGTTACAAATTGCTCTGAAAAAAAGTAATAAGAAAGTGAGTGTTAGTCTAAACTGACTGTTCAGCTATATTTGGAAAAGAGTTTTGTGAAATGCAGAGAGGTCTGGTCTGGATTTCTTGTTTCATTTCATGTCCATTTTGTGAATAAATTCAAAATTACAAGGAGGGAATAGTTTTTACCCCACTTCGGTCTGCATGAAGATGAAGGCTGCCACCTGTTCATGGACAGCATATGCATAAGTAACCACAAATATGGGTTGACAGTTCAAAGGAGCCCAGGAGACATCAACAGTAGGGCTACAAACACCATTCCAGTAATACAGCATACTGCACAATAGGCATGTTACCTTAGAGATCACTTACGTGTCCTATTCTGCTTCATGTAGTCTAAGCTGCAGGACATCTAAAGAATGTCTCTTCCCTGCTTTTCTGTGTTTCAGTCCCCATGACTGTGTTCTCATACTTTATTTTCATAAATTTTTTGTATCTTTTCTCTTCTTTGCTCACCAATTATCTCTCCATTTCTCTATTCTCATCCAAAATTTTCCTTAAGATTTTGTCGTACCACTTATTAACCCTCTTCTTTCTTCAAATCAATTTTCTCCCTTCCAGAAGAAGTGTGATACTTTCATGGCATGATGCAGTGTTACGCAGATGCACTTGAGCAGGCTCTGGTCTCAACAGCCTGTGTCTGGAGGCATTAGCATGCACTACCAGACGTGGGTGTATTTAATAGCTACACCCTAGAGAACTGTTAGTGTAGCTCTGCTGCTTGTAGTGCCCAAGCCATGATGGTTCATGCTGGTGCAAACATCGCTGCACCTCACTGGATTAGCACACGCTGAACACACCTGCCTCGAGTGCTCAGCCCAAGGATCACCCGTGCCTCTTTTCTTGAAACAATAAACCCTCCCAATTCACTCAGGCCTGAAAAAAAGCTGCAAGAGTATAATGCAGGTTGAGATACAGACCATGGGATCAAAACAAAATCAAAATACACGGGTATCTTTCCCTCTAGATCCTTCTCTCTACAACACCGGCACTGAACTATTCAATACTGATAATGAACAGGCTCCATCCATCACAGCAACTTTTTACTCAGTGGCGGCATTGAAGAGGGCACAAGACTGACAGCTGCCTGTTTCTTCACCTTTCGGGAGAGCCTGGCTCTTATCTAGGGTGTTTTAGTGAGATCTTGCCCTAAGGGAGATGGGAAGGAGCTGCTGCCCCCCATCCACAGCAGGAAGCACGTCATGCACAGACCGAGGAACAACCAGTCTGGAGCTGCTGGAAGCTCCTCACAAGCATCTGTGTCACTGAAAGGCTTTGGGAAATATTAGTAGGGCTGTATGGGGTGGGAGCTAGGGTAATCTCAGTGTGTACTCAGTAAGGGGAAAGGAAGCTTACCCAGCAGTGGTGAATAGTGGGAACAGAGACCTCCATCTCTCCCCCCTGTCTGCCAGCCCAACCACCCAATGAAATATTCCTCTTTACTACAGCACAGGGACAGCCCTCACCTTCCCCTATGGCCAAAAAGACCTTTGTGCCATAATCAGACTGTCCTTACCCTCCCACACACATTAGACATCCTGATTCCCTCCCTCTCTTCCTCCTCACCAAGGAAATAATTTCCTTCCTCCAGTAGAAGCCCCCTTCCTTGTCTTGGTCACCCCTCATGCCACCCCTTCCTATACCCCTGCATTTCCAGTGGAACTGGAACAACTAGGGAAGAGCCTGGCTGAAAAGTCCTCCTCGAACCATGGGGAGAAGGGAGCCAGAGCCAGGAGAGACCCATAGGTGGGACCTGCAGATCCTGCTGCCCTACTAAAGATGGCACCAGTGATCACCTCTCCAGTAGCACCCAGTCCCCCCTTGGGTCTTCCCTCTGCAGCACCACCAGCATCACCAGCCATTCAGTGAGCAGATACTGCCTGAACAGCCATTCTTCAGCAAGAACACCACAGGCAGCACCATTTGCTCGTTCCCTTTTGTCTCTATATCCCACTGCATTAGGCAATCACATCATTTATGGAGCCCTATGGTTTCACTTCCAGCTACTCCTTTTCCCAACAGCTCGCCAAGCCCCTGGCCACCCAGCCAACCTCTCCCCTCAGCGTCCCCAGCTGGGCCAAAACTGCTGCTTGGGGGCCCCAGAACGGGCCCAGATTTTAAGACGCAGCAGTAAGAACAACAGCAAAGGGCTTTAAGTACATCTGGTCCTTTAATGACTTTGTAGCACAGCCCCTCCAACGCAATTGAGGGGATAGAAGTGAGCAGGAATCAAAGGATCTCTTTGTCCCAAACGCACCAAATACAATATATCACCAAACCTCAGCTGTCTTAATAGCTTCCCTTCCCAAACACACCCTGAGCCTTGTAAAACAAAAAGAGTCGTTAGACCGTGAGCCTCACCTTAAGGAAGTTTACTGTTGATCTGTAATCTCTTGGTTTTTATCTCTGAGGACAAAGTGGTGACATGTCTGGAGGAACTTCTGTTTAAGTCAATCCCTACAGCTCTGTTTGCTTACACACACTCCCCACCCCCACCCCTGTGTGCCTCCCCAAGAGTTAAACTGTAAACAAGCCAACTCCTACTTTCAGTAAAATTCAAATAAAGTCTTTGTCAAGCTGCACTGGCAATCTAAAGAGTCAGAGGAAAAACCATGGGCTCCAGTCCTTAGAACAGGGAATTAAATGGGATGTCTTTTTCTTTAATATATATTTTTTTTAAGCAGTCCAGTTCTGACCCCAGCAATAATTTTGTGCTGAATATTATCATTCCTACCACAAAGGAGGAACAGGTGGAATTTCTGCTCTTGGTTGTAAAGCAATTCAGCACACTCGCATTATCTGGGTAAATACTGAATTCCGGAGCCTGAATGCTATCAGTGAGTTTGGCCCTCTCAGAAATCCTCTCCTCAAAACCTCAGTGTTTCACAATGCGTGCAACACCGAATGTCTGAAATGAAGCATTCAAGTGCAAGGAAGAGAGGAATTTTGGGATCTGGTCTGTGACTATGAGCACCTTTCTGTTGAATCGGTCAATTATCACACATCACCTCCCAAACGTTTATCTTCATTCTAACAATTCTAAGCTTAATAAGGAAAAAAATAATTTCTGAAGCCTGTATTACTAAATCATACAGAGGAAAAGAAATGCAAAGATTTAACAAAGATTGTCTTACCTAAACTTGTACAAATTGACAAAACAGGTGGATGTAAGAGAGCTATAATTAATATAATCAATGTTTGACATTCTAATCAACCTACAAAATTAAACTATCTTCTTTGCAAAAGGATGTTGAAATCTTCAAAAAAAAAATCTGTTTAGCAAGTTCAACATGCATGGAATCAAAAGTAAAGGAGTTTAAATTGAAGCAAATGAGGTTCAGGTTAGAGAGTAGGACTGTGAAGCACTTGTAAAAGATGGCCTAAGGAAGCTCAGAGATCTCTATCACTGTAGTCCTGAGAACAGGTTAGACAAATTTGGCAAGACATATAATGTATTCATCCAGCCTTCCTTGGCTCAGGAAGGAACAAATACTTTGTCCGGTGCAGATTGCTGTTCTGTGTTATCACAGCTGTGGTGTTAATTTTTAATGATACTACCTAGCACTTAAGAAACACATAACGTCTGCTTGACTTTGTGCGGCTTCCTTTCTGCATTTGACAGATAAGAAAACAACATGAAAGTTGTCTCATTATAGTTTTTAAGAAATCTATAGCAAAGTCAAAGATTCAGGAGTTTCAGCTCCCATTGTCATATTCACTAATGGGAAGTAATAGTTCCTCATAATGGGCTAAGCAGAGTTAGGTTGGGTTCTAGAGGCATAAGCTCAGAATTTTCTCACTATGGTTGGTTTGTTTCAAACAAGATATTGTTTAAAGCAAGCTTTATTTGGTTTGCGGGTAGCAGCCGAACCTGTATAGACATTCCATCTGCCATCATCTTGATATCATAAAAGAAGTCTCTAGAGACTGCTACTGACAGCTTCATGACCTGACTGCGATGATGCTACATGTCACATGCAATGGAATAGGGAAATGGAGAATTCAGCTTTTACAAGAAAATTTAGAGAGAGAGAAAAAAAAAGCTCTTTTAGGGACTTCTGCAACTTTAGCATCTTAACTGATTCAAAATACATTTTTCAGACTTTATCGAAAGCCTATAAAACAGCCTAACATCAAGCCATCAAGAAGAAAAATATTTTCCTTTTTTTGACCCTATGCTTCAGCTTATTTTTTCTTAAAAAAACCAACATAGGTACTATGTGGAAGGCTTTGATTTTCACATAGAATTGTATTAGAGGTCAACTCAACTGCATTTGTGTTTTAGAAAAGGGAAACAAAAGACTCACTTTCAATACATGAAGTTCTTCTTAGGAATGGTTTAATATTTCAAGAATCGTATTTGATAGATGAATTATGATAAAGAGTACTAGAAACAAAACACAGGAAGCTAACGATGAATGATGCACAGGTAATAATCATACAAACAAAAAGCTTTGAAAGCAAAATCTAAAATAGTGAGAATTGAAGAGCTATTAATAGAAGAGCTAATGGAAAGTTACAAGATAAGAAAAGATAAACCTGAAATACTTATAGATGTGCATTAAAGGCATGGAAACAACCTTTGTTCTGCCTCACCACCAACATTTACAGCCTAGGAGTGTTTTCCTGAAAAGTAGTTTGCTGAATTGAATGCTGGGAGGATGGAAAAAGCCCAACATTTATTATATTATTAGAAACCTGAACTTCTTGGATCTGTCTCTTTGGCTACATTTGCCAAGAAGCGTAATGCACTGGAAGAATAATTTGAAAATTAAGGAACATTTAACTGACAATGACATCATTTTCCATTTTGGTTATAAATGTTTTAAGGTATTTCTAGGTTTGTTGTTATAGGCTTTTTATTTTAGTACCATCATCATACACTATCATATAATATTGTTAGCATGCACATTCACAGTAGTTTGCAGAACCTGTGGTACATATTTCAACACCTACCTTCAGCAGTTTTCTCCAAGTAACAAGTTAATCGCAACTGTACCCAAACTTGTCCATTTGTGTTGTGGTTTGGTTTGGTTTTTTTAAAATTGCCTCTGCTTTAAATTGTACTTAATCTAGCTGCTTGATCAGACACCCCTCATTAAGAGTGACAGTAAAGGATGGTCCTAGGAGTACAAGACAGGCCTGTGTGGAGGCTGAGGTCCATAATTGTAAACGGGCCACCTCAGGCCACACCATATGAGTAGTTTTGGTTGCTGGGCTACACCTGACAAAGCTGAGTTAGATACTTACAGCCTTAAGAAGGAATAAATTGATGCTCAGAAGCAATATTCACACAGCCAACATGCTATGGACATTGAACTTTCTGAAGTTCCGTGCATATATGGGACCACAGTTTGAAACTCCAGCAGGGACTGATCTCCCCCAGAACATGCCTTTGGGCATGGGAGCATTGACTTACCTCCTAAAAATACTTTAATTGTTATAATAAAGTCAGCAGTAGTGGAGTCTACCTCTTCGCAGGACATGGTTAGAGCATTTCTCCATTTGAGCTTTTTTATGCCACACCTCATATTTTGCCAGAGACAGTGATAACCAAACATTCCTCAGCTGGGGAGAGAAACAGACAGACCAACCACTTTCCATCCCTCACATGGACCAGGATAAAAGGCATGTATTGAGCAAGAGGATATCCAACAAAAGAGCCCAACATGATTCTGCAGCCCAGCAGCAGGGAGAATGAGCTTTGATGAGAAGGAATTTTGGATCCTTCCCACTTCCACAAGCTGTTTACATATTTTAATCTCATAATTTATTAATTAAAAACACACAAGCAGTCCCAAAGAACAGAGAGAGCCAATGTAGTGAGATGAATAGCAGGCACCAAAGCCCATGAATTACAGTACCCGCCTTTAATTGTTCCTTTTGACAGTTTATTCAGGAATGTTTGCATATACAGATTAGCTGACAACATATACGTGCTGGCTTGAATAAGGAGGAGTAAGATGATCATTAGGGTTTAACATATCGTAAATACATGGGGCCACTTTTCAGGAAATGCTCCTGAAAAGGATTCTTATTATCAGTTACTGAGACAGTAAGCTAGGAATAACACAATATTTCAAAAAAAAAGCACTCAAAATCAAATGAGAACAGACAAGAACAAAACAAGAGCGAGACATCTGTGCGAGACATTTCCTCTTCACTTCTTTTTCCTTCTTTCCAGTGCTACCACCCACACATGATCTCAAAGGTTCTTTCCAACTATGAAGATTCTATGATTCTATGAACATATCCAGTGCTCAGCTATCACAGATATCAGCAAAGGTTGTGTATTTTATCAAAAAAGTTACTAATAACAAAAATGTATAATAAATTTCAGACCTTCTAACCAATGAAGAAAAGACAGAAAGATTTTATTTGTTTTTAGTATACCTTCAAAAATATTCTGTTCACAAAGCTACATTATAGTTCATGCTAGTTTAATTGTAAGACTATAACAAGAAATGGAGATAGGTGGGTATGAGGAAATAAATTGATTGCTAGGCAGGCAGCTGGAAGAAGAAAGAGTAATAAAGTATATTTCTCCTCATTTTGTACTCTATGAACAAGCAACATCTGTGGTAGTCTCCTCCTTTACCACCCCCAGTGGTGGTCAGAGTGGTACATTACATCAAGGTTACCAGGAGTCAGATCTGGAGAGCTCTACTCCAACCATGGGAGCAGTAGCTCATGAAGAGGTACAAGACCAGCTGAAGGACAGAACGAAGGATGTGATAATTCTGAAACCCACCACAATGGAAATACGCCAGTCTTTAGCATAAGGCATTTCCTTAGGCTCTGCTAGGAAAGGGAGTACAAGAAACTCACGTATCAATTTGTCAGCACAACCCTCTGATAAGGTTGACTGCATCGGATCTATAGCAGTATTTTGACCTAGCACTGTACTTTCTATCAGAAAGTCTCAATGGAGCATAGAAGAAACACCAAGTTCAACTGTGGAAACAGGAAGTCCTGAGTTGAAACAAGACAAGCCTGGGACAATCAGCAGAAAACATTGTATATGCTATTTTGAGTTAATACACTGAAGGGATTAAGCAAGGTGTTGTCCCCTGGTTTAGTTGTTGCATGGGCAAAGAGAGGATTTATTACTGTCTTAACTTGAGACAGTCTAACCTGTCACGAAGTAAATCATTATTTCAGTATCTGGATTCAGCCCTTGCTTCCTGCCCTTCCCTTCTTATCTATTAAGTTCGAGAGACATCCTCTTTCGTAAATGATGGAAGAGCCTACCAGGAAAGACACCCAAGCAGCACTGCAGAGCCGTTCCAGAAGCAACAACAGGAGACAGGCACGGATTTTCTGTATTTAAGAAAGGCAAACAGAATCAAGACAAAGACTTGCTAACGCACATCCAGTGACATACCTGTTGATGACCATGGTCTAACATTACAGTGTAAGACCTGGAGTCTGGTGTCACAGGCTTCAGGCCTAATTCTGCTACAGAACATGACGGGTGATTTGGTAATTGTAGCTGTGTCAATACCTCAGTTTTCCAATCTGTAAAACTGAGATACTTAGATCAAGCTAATCTGTAAAGTATTTTGAGATCTAGGGGAGTGTATGCTATGGAGAAGCTCATATTATCTTGCACTAACTTTGAATGGGAACTGGATCTAGCTCACGTTGCAACTCACTTTGGTTGGTTGGTTCGGAGGTACCCAGTACCAGAGGCAACCTTAGACCTGGGCTGTTTGAGACCCGACCTGGTAGGAAGCAACCTCATGCCCTAAAGAGAGATTTTACATGATGCATGTAATGAAACCAGGCTCGGTTCATGTCCATGTATAAGGTTGCCCTACCCAGGCATGAAAAGCAGGTTACATCAGACTTTCTGAGCACGTAGGGATTAACTGCACAGAAGGTATCTCACTCAGCACACCACACAGGTGCAAGCAGGGGTCGATTGTGGCTTCACAACTCTTAAGACCGGGACTGCTAAGTTTTGTTTCCCACAAATAACCCGTCAGCCGCACTTCACCGTTTCCCTTCAGGCTGTCCCTGACTGTGGTCCAACAAAACCAAGGGAAGGGATAATAAGGAAACTTCCACAGAGGGAACGTATGTTGTTACATAAATGCTTCCATAGGCCTGACTACTGTTTCCTGAGAAAGGAAACTCCATTCATCAAGTCTGTAATAAACTGACATCTCATCAGCAGGGGAAACAAGAGGAAGGCACTTGTGAAAGGAGAAATCTGTCCCTCTACATACACGAACTGTTTTCCTTTGCATGCCTAATCTGTGAGGTGACTGAAGTTTTACCCGCTAGTGCTATAATACTCACATGGGAAACATTAAGTAAAATATTACAAAATTAAAGTGTAAGAGTTATTGGAAACCAGAGCCGAGCATAATATTAGAATTTTCATCCTGGGGGAAATTCTAATATTTCAACATTTGTTTTCTTCCTAAATTAGGATGGAAATGTTGAAATACCTCTTTTTTCATAGAATGAACATGTTCTCAGCCGCTTTGACATTAAACTGAATTTGACAAAGGTGTTACAATTTCTCCTGGGAATTGTTGTTAAGGTACCTTGTACTTAGAATCGTGTTAACAAGGGATATTTCAGTTGGGTTATTGAACCAAAGCTGTAAAAAAATGCTTGGGGTCAGGCAGAACATTCATTTCATCCTTTTCTTCTTTCACATTATTTAACCCTTGTAGTCCCTTCAGCAAAAAAAGAAGGGGGGAAAAACCCCAAAGAAAAAAAGAAAAAAAAATTTGTTCTATTCTGAAAGGGAAACAAGTTTTGCAATAGAGAAGTCACACCATTCCACTTTTGAGATACTCAACAGTGTTCTGGATTTTGTGTCTGATCCTCAAAAACAGTTCTTTTTTTGGTTAAATTTCAAAATGAGAAAACTAATTTTCGTTCTCATGTTGTTGCCAAAACTAATTATTAATATTGATTCAGTAAATGGTTTCAATTGATCCACAACTGAAATTATCAAGCAAAAGAAAAAAATCACTGAAAAGACCTATCTCTTTTTTAATGTCTTCATTCTTCATAGGCTTCCTGATTTCATTGCACACCCCCATAGCTGATCTTCAGTCTAGGAATTTGAAATGCTCTCCTGGCATATTTCAACACGCTGACACCCTAGCCAGTAGCACCCTGGGAACTTACTATTTTTGTCTCTTCAGGAGGAATACTTCTTTTGTCTTGGTATTGTGTTGCTGGGTGCTGCTTGCTGGGTAGATCACTTTTGTTATCAAAGAATTGCTGGTGTGTTGGCTGAAGTCTGTTGGCTTACTGAGTGGAGGAAGTAAGAGCAGAATGGAAAAATCTGAGAAAAATGCCCTTATGGGGGTGAAAAGGTATCTTGCTGCAATTAAATGCACACTAAGGCACTTGAGAAGCAAAAAGAGAGACCCCTCTGTTCAGATTCTTTTTGCAGATTCAATCAGACTAGAAGTTTTCCACTTACAGATCATTCATTGATCTTCTGATGTTAGTTTAGTTTACTGGTATTTTCTAGACAGCTAAGGTCTCAGGCCCTATTTATTTAGCAGAAAAATAGGGCCTGAGACCTCAGATGTCTATACAAACACACATTTTTTTAAAATCCCTGTTCGTATTTTTTTGCTTTTCTCATACAAAGGCTAAAGCTTATGGTTTTATTTTAAACATAGTATTTTCATGGTTCATAAGAAAATCTGTATTGGTTTACATTTTGGGGAACTTTCATTATACCCCAGTGATTCCTAGAAGTCCTTGTACTTTCCTGTTGGTGAGAGATACTTTCCATAAAATAACACCGTATGAAAATAGTAATTATTGACTCACTGTGATGTATTTTGTTAAGGTGCAGGGAGCATATTCAAAGGACTAAATATATTCAGTGTCCAGTTTTGTGGCCATATTTTCCAGTTTAAAATTATTAATTTGCAAAATGTATTTTTTAACCAGTATTAGAAGTTTGACTTATGAGAAAGGTAGGAGCTAGTCCTCGTTAGTTGTAACAGCCCCATGCCCCTCGTGTCTGACAGACAACTACGGTTCAGCTGATTGAGGATTTTAAAGGGTCTGTGCCTTGCAGAAGGGTTATACTTTGAAAACAACTCTAAAAATTGGTTCGGAAACTCCAACTCTTTGCTCTGACATGTTGTCGAGGTCGATACCTGCATACAGTATTTTTGAAGGCTAATGAAATTGGATATTCAGGCACTGATGCAAAAGAAGTTTTCATACCTTTTCTTCCAAAGGATCCCCAAGTTGTCAGAAACGTGTACATTCGGCAAATTCTGAATAACGCCCATACGAAGCCAGCCTCATATGCCACACACATGCATAGTGCTGCTCAACTGAGTACCTTTCTGAGAGGGGTAGGGGTATGATCTAGGATATAGCCTACATATATATAGAAGACTCATCAATTGGACGAGGCTAGCACCTGACATGGTGAAGTTAAACTTGTCAGCCTTCACCCAGACTGCCTGAGCTTAAGACTTGGGCATTGTGGATGAAAGGCGATCCAGCTCGAATTATGGGAAATAGTCCTCAAAGCTAACTTCAGGTCCTGCAGCCCTTCGCTGACTACAGGTGTAGTTACAGAAGAGCGGCACTTGTTCACAACGGGTGTTTAAGTTTATGTCCCTGAATCCTACTGTGCAGAAGCTGCTACCACAAGCCTTCCTAAGATAAGGAATCCTAGCCTGTCGACTAGGCTAAGGAAGGCTTGTGTCTTTGCAAAAGGTCCCTATGTCTTGCTGCATTTAAGATGGTCTTTGTGCAGGACCATACATGGTCAGCTCATGTGTGAATCTGCGGGAAGAGTATATGCATGTTGTGTTGCAGGTAGGTTTACTGTGGCTATTCAATATTGATAAATGTAATTTTGTCTTTTTGTAGAATTCACCTCATGAAAGAAATGGAATTTCATTTCTTTAATGCTCTTCTCCAAGAAGTCCCTTTTGAATGCCCATATCAAATTTATGTCTTCTAAGATTGGAATATATTGATATGTTTTCAGTATATATTTTAAATAAACTGAGAATGTTTACAATTTTATATGCCTGGCTTTACAAAACCCTTATTGACTTGCAGAAATCCATATACTAAAGCCCATTATAAAACAAAAAGGCAAAACAGGAATAACTAGTTCGAACAGTATGAAATGTGTATTTTACAGACCTGTACCCTGTATCGGATTTTATATCTCACCAAAAAAAGTTTATTGTTGCTGAATTTTCTGTACATGTTTAGCTCAGACAACTTTTGAATCGTTCCTTAAAGTGCTTGAAAAGGTATCTACCAAAAATTACCTCCAGAGTCATCTCATGTAACGTGTTACTGTGAAGTAGAGAGCAGAGCGTGAGCAAGAATACGGATCAAAAGACAATACTGGTAATCTTTTACATAAAAATTTCACACAGAGATCCAAAGCAAGTAGTAATGTATCCATTTCACAGACTGAGAAATGCATAAGCAAGAAGAAGGAGCTTCAGCCTATATTCTTAGGACTTTTATTTCCTTTCCCCTGGCTTTCAGCTTGGATATGTACTTCAATTTGTAGCTGTAGGGTTTACAGAACAGCATACAGTAAAGTCAAATATTAAAGCAGATTAAACAGTGCAAAACAGTGAAGATTATGAATGGAGGCTCTACGTTAAACTGCGTAAGGGCACACTGCAGGAGGCAAGCTTTAAAGGAAGTATTGATTATTAGCAGGATAACATGAGAAGCAAAGGCAAATGCTGTGAATTAATGCAGTGCATTTAACTACAGCTCTGAAAGCCTGTACCTATCTTAGTATTTTGACCAGTCAGTGAAATGAAAACAATCAAAATCCATGCTTAGCAGAAAATCATCTGCTACCTTCCCATCAGCAGAACTTTATATGCTGCCCTAATAATAACAACGGCACATGTTCATCGTAGACTGTGCAATTCTCATGAGTAAAAGCCCAAAGTCAAGAGCTTCATCACACTGAAAAAGGAAAAATAACTATTGATATGCTGGACATGTATACTAGAAGTTGTACGCTCATAGCCTACTAATGAAAACGGAGACATTGCCACATATTTTGAGAGAAGCAGAAGCAGACCTGAACTGCTTTAATAAAAACAATAAAAAGAATGAATACCATACTGTCCCTTATATTCACAAATTCTGTTTCACTTCTCATATTCCAGGTTCCTGTCCTTTTACTTAAAATATTTCCACTGCTCTAATTTTTCTTCTCCTTCTTTCTTTTATAACTACGTTGTCTGGACATGCTGAACAAGTTATTCTTATCTATTGACTTCAGTTTATTAGGTAAATTCTGAACATGCCAAAACGACTCTTACAGATTGAGTTAGATAATGTGTCTGGTATCATATTTTGCAGAACACTTAAATTACATATGTAACACATGCATACTGTGATTTAATTATTTAAATATATTCACTTTAATATGGTTTCCAAATTCAAGTGTTTCCCCCCCCCCAAAAGCAAATGCCATTTAACCTACTGATCTTTATGTCAAGCAACTGTGAGTACAAAATGAGTATTGTATATATTTTATATTATCTCAGAACCAATTGGCTTGAAAATTTCTCAAGGGAGAAATTAGGGGAAAAAAATCCCTTGAAATAAAATATTTCTATGAATCTTGTGTGATTCTTAATGAAGAATCTTTCATAATGATCTCATAACCTAGGTCATGTTATTTCTGAAATGATAAGCCTATACACCCAGCTTAGCAAGCAGTAAAAAACTAAGCCAAAGGCAGTAAATTGTCAGCTCCAAAAGCTGAATTCCTGAATGAATCATTACAATAAAACTACACTTGCAGGAATGAGGGAAGAATATAGGATGTGTTTCATCTTTTAATACCGCAAGTTGACAGAATTGGTCTTTTCATACTGTAACTTGTATTTCAAAAGTTAAAATATTCCCAGGGCAAGCAGTATGCGGTCAAAAGTCCCAACAGTTAGTTATTGCTATGCACGTAACAAACCAGCTCATATAGTAGAATATTTTATTTTTTGGACAATCAAAAAAAAGGCCAATCTATGCTTCTTTTTACACATCGAATTTCCATGTAATTAAGCATGAAAGATTTTTTTTTTACCCCTTTATTTCTGTAAAATGCAGTACCTTTCCATCATACAACATTTGAAAGAGCAACAGCCCCAATACCATGTGTTGCCTGAACGGTTCAGTGCAGGTACTCCTTTCTGTTCCAGCCAAGGCTAAGCAAGCCTGGGAAGCAAACGCAGCTTTGGTAGCACCCAGATAAACTGTATCCAGAGGCAGAGAAAGCAACTGTGTCTCCCCAAACACAGATTCACCTTG
The DNA here is from genome assembly GCF_963924245.1 of Chroicocephalus ridibundus. Classification (NCBI taxonomy): domain Eukaryota; kingdom Metazoa; phylum Chordata; class Aves; order Charadriiformes; family Laridae; genus Chroicocephalus; species Chroicocephalus ridibundus. The sequence continues at coordinate 83,126,455 of NC_086284.1, forward strand.
GTAAAAAGGAATAGCCCAAAGCATCAATGAAAAGGAGGTAAATATCTTGCCTCTGCAAGCCAGTTTGCAATTTCTAGATCTTCTAAGTATTGTGAGAGAAGATCCTGTCTAATGCCTAAACTGCCAGTTCTTCCCCATTACTGAACTCCTGTTCAGTAATGGAATAAAGTACTTCAGCCTCCCCCAAAATCTAACTCCTCCAGCTTTCACTACAAATACGTCTTCCATTTTGAAATTCAGATTCTTCCTACTGTTTACTTTCTTTTGGAGTTCTTTGTGGATATTTCTTTGACTTAGTTTCCTCTTCTCTTAAGCTTTCTCCCATTCTCCCTTCTGTAGTTTTTTTTTTTCTATACCTCCAGGTGAGTCTGGAAAGGCACCGTACCGCTGAGATTTTCGGTCTGAAATACTTCTGCGAGGCTCAACCTCCTAGCAAGGCATTCAGGCACTTTGATAGCATGCCCTTAACAATAGCAGTTATTAGGAGCTACATTGCAAGTGCTCATTTTCCGTTAACAGCCTGTCTAAGCTCCTGTAAAACTGTACAGTTATAAATCACTTCACTCTGTTATTATAAAAAAGTGGTAGCGCGCAATTAGCAATATAATTATAGAATTATTGCGCTCCACAAATTATACAGCCAGGCCCCCAACACACATAGCTGCAGGGCCCCAGTGCACCGGGAGATTTTTTTTCTTCTAAAGCAACAGATGTGTCAAGATGGATTAGAAAGCTTTTTCCAGATGGGGGATCTTAGGGCTTTTCTCGTGGGTTTGTTTTTTTTTTTTTTTGTTGCCAAATCTGTTTTATCTTTTGAAATGTCTTCTCTAAGAAAACATACAAATCAAGATATGATTAAGAGGTAGCTGAAGGCAGTGCAGCTCTGGTTAGGACTCCCAAAATTCAGCAAGCCTAGCTTGCGTCTTGAAGTGGAGGTGCTTGTGTGGTACTCGGCTAAGAGCCAAGATGCGAGCACATTCTGGAAAGCACTCGCAGCCCTTCTTTATAGAGAGAAGCCGAAGGCCAGCTTGCTTCTTTTCTCAGAAGACATCCCTCCGAGCAGAGAACATGCACAACTTGCTCTGAGGAAGAGTGGAGTGACTTGCTGGCACCAGCAGCTAAGGACACCTCTGTCTCCAGAGCGGGGCCCACCCAGCCTGCCTGCCACACGCTGGCTGCCAGGAGACAATAAAATACGGCACTTCTCCCAAAACTTTACTTAAGCCTCGTTAACTGTAAAAGGGTCGTGAGACAAAACTGTTGGCTATTTTATGAACATACAGAGTTAAAACAAGCAGTAGCACCGGAGTTCTAGTTACAGGGACATAAATGCAGGTAGGCAGACGAATTAACCCACAGACCTGCAAGGAAAGTCAGAAATTGGTTACCCTTCACAAAATCCAACATTTCCAGGAAGGTATGAGGATCACTTGAGTTATCTGTTTACCTAAAACATTTTAACACACAACCACAACCCTAATCACAATTTTAACATCGCGGCAAATATTTCTAAAACAGGATCCAGTCTTTCCCTTTATAATAGGGCGTGAGAGGCGGGGAAAAAAGTAATTTTTTCTTTTTTTGCCCTCTCATGGTCAGGCAGCTGCTGAAATCTACGCTCTAATTATAGAAGAGTGGGAGTCACCAGGATGGATTTACATTCACCAAGAGCAAAGAAACCCAAAGCAGCAGCTGCTGCATCCAAAGCACCTTTGGTAACTCCCCGTTTGAGCCACGATGATATGGTTGGGGAACTTTCAGCAAGGGAGAGAGAGCAAAAGGAAGCTGTACAAAGTAAACAGTATTGCAGACACGTCTAGGGAGACAACAGGCTAAAATGCAGAAGGATTTCCAGGCTGCAGTGGGCTGAGGATCTACTTCAGTCAGAAGGCATCCTGTCTCACTGCCTGGGTTCAGTTTGCTACATAACTGCATGCTATAATTAGTCTGATAGCTGTGCGCTTACTTTAATGACTGGCAAAGCAACTGCTGGAGTTGCCTATAGCTGGACTGGTGTGTCAGCCTATAAATTACAGTTCTATTGCCTGCACTTCGGAGTTATAAATCCTAAAGACCTTTCTCTGCAATTTGCTAATTATTGCAATTTTGATAATTTTATATGACCACCTTTTTACCAAACAAAAAAATATATTGAAGAGTTTTACTAGTTTAAACTGGCTGGGGAGTTAAAAAGAAAAGCATTTAGCACTTCCACCCTGCTTTTCAGCGTGTGATTGCTGAGTGAACAAGCGGGTATCCAACCATTCGTTTAACAGACTGCTCGGCAGAGGAACGGCAGTCTCACAGAAATGAGTATACAGATGAAGAGATAATTTTGTTAAAAGGAAGCGAATTCTCAGACTGCTCCTCTTCCAGACATTTGGGATTTTTTTTTTCAGCATTTTTGGAAATCACAGAATCTCAGAATGGAAGGGGCTGGAAGGGATCTCTGGAGATCATCTAGTCCAACCCCCCTGCCAGAGCAGGGTCACCCAGAGCAGGTTATACAGGAACGCGTCCAGGCGGGTTTGGAATGTCTCCAGAGACGGAGACTCCACCACCTCTCTGGGCAGCCTGTGCCAGGGCTCTGCCACCCTCAGGGTAAAGAAATTCCTTCTCATGCTTAGGTGGAACTTCCTATGGTTGATGTCTGAAGAAACGCATCTTCTTCGAGTGGATTTCCCTGGCAGTCCCTGCAGTCCGGTGACACAGCCCTGCTCCACCAGCGAGCTCCTGAACGAGGAACTCAGGAATCTGCTCTTCTCCGTCAAACCCTCGATGACCTTCACCTGCCCTCGCTTTCTGCAGTTAAAGCCCTCAACACTCTGGCACCCCCCATATATATTTTGTCCCTGGCTGAGGGAAGAATGCATGTCATGGGTATGACTGGGCCCCAAAGAGAGATTTGAGAGAGGTTAGCACTGTGCTTCAGCTGTGGACATCTATGTAAAAAAGCCAATCCTAATGTGCCCCAGACACTTGTACTGTGACTTCCTATTTAAACCTTATCAGCTTTACCAGGATCCAAAATAGAAGACACCGGCCTCACTGATGCGGGTGCCTTAGCACTCCGTGGTGTTGAGCTGTGACTCCACCACTGCCAAGGGGTCAGGCAGCAAGATCGAGTTTTCGAGGGAGCAAATCTATACGGATCACCTGCAGCACTACCACGGATACCCTGGCATCTGCTTTCCTCCTCTTGGCTTTCCGGTTCTCAAATATTTATCAACATAAAGGTCAGTGGTACAATGCTCTGTGTCTAGAACAAAGAAAGAAAAGCACATCATTGAACATGCATATCCAGAGCTAACGAGAGCTAATTCCCTCTTAATTAACACCTCACCACTCTCTCCCCTCATCAAAAAAACATCAAGGAACTGGCGTCCTCCTCTTGCCAATTCTTATTAAATTATCTGGAAGCTCATACTAGATTATTACAGTGGATCCATCTGGTCATATTAACCACTCTCGCCAAGTCCTTGCCCTCTGCATAACTTGTCTGTTCCTACCGTGAGGAGAAAGGCAGCTCATCTCACGTGGCTGTGGTACGGTGCCTGGTGGAATGGTTTCCAGCATTGGTGTACCCTAATAAACACCCACAACCCCAACTCCCTGGCACCTGGCACTGGGTACCAGGGAGAGCTGTCAAACCTTGCCCAGCACCGAAATACACACGCAGAGCCATTTGTGACTTGCCGTTCTTCAAGTCCTTTTCAGCAGGCATCTAAGCATCGGGGAGTGTCTTTGAAGAAACAGCTATTCATAATTGTTATTACTTTCCTTTTACAAAATTCCAGCATAGAACTACAGGTGCACAGTAGCTATACAGGCAAAAAAAACCCAAGTGTGGATACTCCATATCAGCAGGAGGAATACTACTTCTGCACTTAGGCAAGAAGACTGCCCCCAAGATCACGGGAGAAAAGATGATGTGATTGGGATCATCTAAACCCAGGTGTCTTCTCTGAGCTTGGATTACAAGCTGGTACGTGAGCCATGATCTCATGCAACTGAGAGGGAATGACAGTGTCAGAAGGAAGGGCAGTGACTGGGAAGGTTTGCTCTATACCTTTCTAGTTCCCGCTAGACTAGATTTTCTAGTCTTTCCTTGTAGAGCAGAGATTAAAAGATGTATCCCAAATCATGTAATAGCTATGTGAAGAAATCCCAACAGTTCCTGGTGCCCTCTGTAAGCACTTTAACTCTTCTAGCAGTAACAGTAAAAAGAACTCTTAGAATTACAGTGTTTGCTTTTCACATTGCACGTCAGTAAAGATTATTCATTGTGAAGATTAATACTAACCAAACCAGACTATTTAGTTGTAAATTAGAAAAAATCGTCATTATCTGCAGAGGGCTTTGTAGTTTGTTCCTACATGTCCTTTCTCACACCCAGCTTGGGCTGCTACGTGCCTGTCTTTTTGAGCCTGGGGATAGCCAGCAAAATCCCCACAGCTGACTGCTGTGCAGGGACGGGAATGCAGGACAGCTCTGGGTGAACTTTGATTTCAGTTTTGCCATGCATTGTATTATTCCTGGCTAATTTTTTTTTTTATTTTTTTTTTTACTAATTATCTCAAAACCTGTTATTTGAGATTTTATTTCAAAATAAGGAAGCAGAGAAACACCTTACTATTGGTGTTTCTAATTAATTAAATGTGGTAGAAACCCTACTTATATTGGAAAATTTGGCCAATAAATTAAATAGAAGAAGCTGTCAAAACTATATTTATCTTTAAAAATAATTAATTGGTCATACACACTACAAAAAAAAATGCTGAATGCTCAGTGCTTAAATTCTCTCTTCACAACTTATAGCTTCAGTCTGAATCATCAGGTTTGAAACAAAAAACAAAACAACTCCTCTGCCCGCCCTCTGTCCCCTCCCAGTTTTCATCGTTATTTATTAAAATCAGGTATAAGCAAAACCACACTGAATACTCTTGCACTCAGATTTTATTGAAAGGAGCTGGACGTTAAAATGGATTCAAAACACTGAAGACAAATCTATACGGAAATCTGTAAGAATCTCTGCAGCCCACAACCCAATGACACACATGATTAATTTTTTTTTTAAGTTTTTTAAGAACTGGATTAAAGCTACATTTCATGGTCTCTCATTCCCATTTTTGCTGGATATGGGCCCACGTCAAGACCGTAGGTCCAAATAAGTCCTCACCTGTAGTGAGAGCAAGTCCCAGTTCCCACGCTGAGCCTTGCTCTTGGCTCCTTAGAAGATTTCAGTGCCCTAACCTTTGTGAATTATCAATTTACATCTAAACCTGCACTTAGAACATTTTGCATCAGTAGTCTACCAGATTACCATCAGACAATACAAGAGGATAGTTTGAAAGGTTTCGAACTGTTTCGTGATCAGACATAAATGCTTATGAAATTGGGATTAACAAATGCCACTGCTGGTTAACAGCAAATCATGGGCCATTTTGCCTCATTAAATCTCTTCTCTCTAAGCCCAGTCAGGAAACAGAGTTCAGGAGGTCTCAAAACCATAAATAGAAGCCAATTTTGAGTAAGAGGGAGAAAACCAGGTGACAATGCATAATTATGTGAATGAAATTATTTTTTAAATTGTTGGTGATTTTTAAAGAGTTTGACAATTCCTCTTCAAATTTTTCACCCTCTTCCTCTCCTATTTCAAGAGTAATCCAGAAATCTCAGAAAGAAATTTTAGAAATTTCTACAAAGCTCACTTTTGCATTCAAGTCTACAGGGAGGTGCACTTTCATTATTATTTTTGTGACTTCTTTCTTTCTATGAAAAAATGCCAAATATTCCCTTCCCGTATGAGTTACTGGTATTTGAAGTTCATCTGTGAGTGTCTAGCAATGTATGAAGGGAGAAATTTGCCCTGAAGAAATTCGACTGAAGCATACAAAAACAAGATTAATTCAAAGCTATGAGATGGATATTCCGGAGGCTATATGTTTTGATATGAAAGCGAGACCTTAATGCCACAAAATATTATAAATTTATTTGTTTGCTCTGTCGTGGCCCTTCTGATTTTTCAAAGCTAATTTGTAAAACCATTTTCTATGTGGCCAAATTAATTCTGATTTTTCAAAGCTAATTTGTAAAACCATTTTCTATGTGGCCAAATTAATTTGTTCCAATTACATTAGAAGAGCACAAGAGTGAGAGCTGTGCCAACACAATGCATTCCTTTAAAATGACAAATAAAACTGCCTGACTGAAAGTCACAACTCTCAGGGAAGAAGAAGGAAGTTGTAAGGAGGGAATGATATCTGCAGCAGCGCTTAGCAAGGATGAAGAAGTTCCAGTGGGAAAATAAAGGAACGCTTCCTTTTCTAAGGAGAAACTAAATCAGAGTAATTTGCTTTGATGTTGATGGAAAATTACAGTATGCTTTGAAAAGCTGGGACGTAATGGACTGCTATTCGACTGGAAGCGCAATGGTCTGAATGAGAGGAGGGAGGTGTACGTGAGAAGAGGGGGTGGGCAGAAGAGGTCACACGCGACAAAGCACAGACAGGGTTGCCCCCAGTGATGTAAAAAGGAAACGGTCAGCTGAGGTTCAAATCAGCTGCCCCCAGGATTTCATGGCTATTGTTTATAACACTTTGTAAAGATTATTTATTTAGTGTTAATTAAAAAATTCAGCTCTAAGGAAAAAAAAAAAAAAGCAGATGCAAAAATAATGTCTCTATAGAGATTGAGGTGGCCCATTTGGAATTTCAAAGGCAGGAAATTCATGAAAACTATCATACAGTGGAACTGTCAAGCATTCAGTAATATCAGCTACTTAAGGAAAATGCTCTGTATCTCAGAGGCAGAATGTGCCACTGACTCCTACTCACATTTAACGGTAACTTTTTCTAAATTCATGTCCATGCACTCAACTGATCTACCCAGTATGTGAGGTGCTATTGTTGAAAATGTTCCTTTTATTACCAGAATGTATTACTAAGTGCTATTATTAAATACACACTGTAGCATAGAATGTACACTACACACTCAAAAGACAATACTGTTGCCAAGCTTAAAATCTATGTGGGTTTCTTTTTTTAATTAAGAAAAGATCAGCAACAAGCAATAATAGAACCATAACACCAAATTGTTATATTTATTAATAAACTACCAATTTGACCCATTCTGACAACCATGAATTACTGGTGGTTGATGAGTGTGGCCTACGGCTCCTCAGATGACAGAAGTGAAGCAGGGCTGAATTCTGCCTCAGACCCAAAGAGCAGGAAGAAACCTTACGTTAGTTTTTCCTCTATAATTAGCTAAAATAATTCTATTGCCATTGTTGCCATTCTTCTCTGACCAGCCCAACTTATTTTAGTATATTTATCTTTCTAGCTTGCTTTTCGTTAAGGATATCATTCTACCCCCTATTACACATAGGAACGGGCCAAGAAAAAAAGTGATTTGCCCCATATTTGTTACTTGTGCTGTAACTCAAAGCACAGCATGATCCAGAATATATACAAGTGCTGTCAGATGCAAGATGCTAATGGCACTTCTCCTTAGTGCAACACACTTAATTTGGGACGGTCTTGAGTCCCTCCACCACTTCTTGAAGGAAGGAGAAGCATCTGTCAGAATTAAGCCCATATTTTGCTGATTTAGTGGAAGCAGACTATGATCCCAGAATTCCTTTAGCAAACCCTTTACATTACCTCTACAATTCTTTACTCTGATCTACCACTTCCATGGGAACAGTGTACCCTAAGCTTATGTAGTGGTTTAACCCCAGCCAGCAACTAGACACTCGCTCACTATCCCCTGGTGGGATGGGGAGACAATCAGAAGAGTGAAAGTGAGAAAAAACTCCTGGCTTGAGATAAAAACAGTTTAATAGGCAAAGCAAAAGCCACGCATGCACAAAAGCAAAACAAGGAACTCGTTCGCTGCTTCCCATGGGCAGGCAGGTGTTCAGCCATCTCCAGGAAAGCCAGGCTCCATCAAGTGTAACGGTTACTTGGGAAGACAAACATCGTACCTCCAAACATCCCCCCTTCCTTCTTCTTCCCCCAGCTTTATATGCTGAGCATGACATCATATGGCATGGAATAATCCTTTGGCCATTCCGTTGTTCTGTCTAGGCTCCTGCTCAGCTTCTATTGGAAGCTGAAAGAAATCCTTGAAAAAATGTAAATATCACCTGGCAACAACTAAAACCATATGCATTATTGACATTCCTTTCATATCAAGTCTGAAACACAGCAACCACTAGAAAGAATATTAACTCTGTCCCAGCTGAAACAAGGACAGCTTACCAGCATCACCTTCACTCACTTCAACCCAGGTTTACTGAGAAATGCATAGGCATTTTTAGCAGGACTATCTACTTCACAAGATTTAAAGAATGGATTTTAGATACAAGCACAGAAAGAAAAGATAAATCAGTAAATCATAACTCAAAAGAAAATCCCAGCCATACTTAAGAAAGCTCCTGCCTGTTTGTTTCAGCTCTGCTCTGCAAGAACTCCTGTCTTGCCTCTCCTTGCTGTAGGTCCTGGGAGCTTGAATTTGGAGAGACATCCTTACCTCCCCAGATTCTTCCTATATTCTGGAGTCAAATTTTCCTGATGATTCAAGTGTCCCCTGACAATCTGACTAGCTCAGTTTTTCTGATTATTCGGCAGAATTTCTCCAGCCCAAGTTTTCTTATAGCCATCCAGGAACACGTGATCTAAATATGAACACTGATGGGACTGGTCAACTTATGTGTTTAAAGTCTCTCCCCTGCTCTCCTTAGTCAGCCCTGCTGGCTGACTGCCTCCACCCAGTCCAGATTACTCCTTTGGACCACTAAAGATTACTAAAACACTCCTATTAAATGTCATACAATGCATACATTTTGTCAAGTTTGTGATCTGGGTCCCTTGCCAACTTTCTGTGGAGACCACACAATGCTTTCAAATATATGGAGAAGAGAAGTCCAGCTCTACAGGACCACACCGAAGATCCATTTAGATCAGTAGCTAATTTCAAAAAGTAGTGAATATTTTGGAACAAAGTTAGAGACAAAGGCAAGCAGACGGAGATGTTTCCCTTGTATATTCTACCAGTTCCTGGCACTGCACAATCTAGGACTTCCTGAGCCAACGGTTGCATCAGCATCTTAATGTTTAATAGGCCTGGGTGGAGTTTTCTTCCATGAACTTGTCTCATTGCTGTGCCTGGAAATGCTAGAAAGGCAAGCTCTCCCCCAGCCATTTGCTTTTACTGGGGTTCCCATGACACAGAAGGCGGTGAAACCCACAAGATGTTTCAGCACTTCAGAAGATAAGTACCTGGAAGAGAGACAGCTGGCTCAGCTTCAGTCTGGATGAGAGCTCAGTGGTGCTGCTAGATGGAAGAAAGCCTTTCAAGGGTAAGCCACAAGCCTGGAATTAGTTTTTAACCAAATGCATCTGCCAGCCTGTGTTTACAAACCACTGCGCATTTGAGGCAGCTTTCTCAGATGCCAGATAACCAAGCAACAGCACCCAAAACCTTTACCTAATGAGCAGATGCATAATTTCAGATCATGAAGAAGAGTAGCCAAGCCCATCCACCCTTTCATCACACCAGACCCGAGCTCAGCAGGGGGACTGGTCATTAGTGTCAGTCAGCCTAACATATAAGGTTAAGGGTGTTGGGTTAAACAGTCTAATGATAATAAGGGTGTAATCTACAGGATTAACTACCAATTGCTGCGTTGTTCCAAGAAGTGGACAGCATGAATTTGTATTTAAAGATGCGGGTGATCCAGCTACTGAAAACAGTGCTGACTGACTCAAACCTGGCACTCTGCAGCCCCCAAGGCAGAATAGGCCGCCTGTGGTTTCCTCCACTCATAACAAGGAGTGCAGAGTCTCTACATCTATACAGCAAGATTCAGATTTGCAAACAAACACACAGCACAGACAAATAATGATACATCCCTGAAGGGAGGAGAGAATACAAATGTCTCTGCAGAAGTGAAGTCCATGTGGGACCCCATTCCAGGAAAAAGGTTGCATCTTTCCCTCTGTGTAACTGCAAAAACATTTGTAGCCATACAACAAGCCTGTAGATGGACTGAGCATGCTCACAAAAATGTATTAAAAATATATCCTCATATGTCTGATGAAGATTTTTCTCCTAAGGCATACAGCTCTTGGGAACCCTGGTGGCACATAGACACTCACAGATAGATTTCTCAAGTCACCGTGTGGGCACAGAGTCCCTTGGATTCTAAGAAGACAAAAACGCAGGAGGCGGAGGCACTGAAGGACTTGCCGGGAGTCACAAAGGCTCAAAATCATAGTGAAGAAAAGCCGCCCTGCTTCACTTGAATTCCAGGCTGCTTCCCAACGTATGCAGTCCCAGGATCTGCACAAAATTCAAGCCATATGAAGGACAAAGAATTGGTATAAAACCTGAGACTAATGAAGATAAACCCTCGACAATACTGGGAAGAGGAAAGTAAAGTGGATATTCATGGCATGAACTCCATAGCAGCCAAGAAAATCACCAAGAATCATTTCTATTAGCACAAATAGATTAAGTTGATATATATTTGCACATCTCTTCTCCAAGAAAAATTACTTAAGCCCATGCTGTAATGCAAACCAAATGCAAAGGGAAATTAATTGTCAGACAAAAGCATATAGAAAAAATAAACATATGTATATATACATATATATATTTAAAGGAATACTTTAGAAGTATCTCCTGGAAATCACATTTGAACTCTTCTTTCCAGGCTAAGCTTCTTTGTCCTGAAGTCAAGACTTTAAAAAAGCTATGCTGTGAAAAGCAAACAAAGAACTCACCCGTAATATTTGATTTCATGGATAGTTGTAATTTTATTTTCAGTCCTTTCACACTCCTGCTAGATGGGTGCATTGTCCTCTTAGCATTTATTCAACATCAAAATAGCCTCAAATATCGTTTAGCTGCATACCAGAAATAGGGTGGAGTGCTCACCACATCTTTCAACTTAGCTTTCAAATATTTGCAGAAGGAACTACTTGCTTGTATATGTGGAAACTAAAATCCTAACATCTAGTGGGAGACTGTACAATATGCTCAGCCCTGGAGAAGCAGTCTTTGTAGCATGATCCAAGCAATTGCAGGAGCCAGCTCACTTTTCAGAGCACCAAGAGAGAACGGTTATAAACAGCGCGGATGGCTGCTGTTTACACCTGAGTCTCCTAAGACCACTATCCTTCGCAAGGTTTGCTATCGGTATTGCTAGAGGAAGAAGGAAGACCAAGATACCAAATTAACCCTTCATTCTGGTGGTTTGTCATCAAGGCAATGCCATTGGCTTCTTCAGTATGCACCATTATGAGATACTGCAGACCTAACATAAATCCGGTTAGGGTTATGCTAGGAACACCAAATTTCCATCCTAAAAAATAAAATTGCTGATGAAGATGGTCACAAAAGGGCTGACCCTGCATTGCCCCAAGCTCTCCTTCATATGAAAGGGTTTTGAAGGGTGGCAATGAAAGAACAGATCCCAAGCGTAACCATTTTTTTTCCAATGAGGGAAACTTTAAGCCTAAACCAAAAAAAAAGCACAGAGAGAGAGACACTGGTTTGGAACAAATTCTTGTTCTCCATCAACCCCCTACATATGAATTATTGCAGTGCCCTTATGGATATTTTTAATTCTTATTATATAAAAAAGTATACATTCAGGAAAAATGGGAGGAAGATCCTGATTTTAGAGAAAGCATGCTGATTCCCAAAAGACTGGAAATGAAGTTCAGGAGCAATTTGTCTTAATGCAAATCTAAAACATGGCTATTTTTGATGCAGTGACTGAACTCATAACTTATAGAATGAAGTAGAAACATTTGTCAAGAGCTGCAAACCAATTGTTGAAAGGCGTGTATTTGTCATGGGATGTTAAATATAAATTTACACAAGTACAGAAGGTTTTGCTGTGATGAGCCCTTTACAGAAATAGTTAATTAGTGTTCAATTCAAGCTTCATTCGTGGCAATTAGCAAAGCCCATCTTAGTAAAAGGTCTGTAGCAGCCAATATTTGTCATCTGGAGAATGGAACAAATCACATAAAACCATTTATGAATATGGGAGTGATTTGGAGTTTATTAATAATAGAAAGAACAAACCTGTTTCCTGTGTCTTCAAGAAATGATTGTAATTTGCAGATTGCAATGCAAAATGAGATGGAGCACAATGATTAATCTGTGAGTTACAGAATAACTACTATACATATAACAGATGTCTGCTGTGACAAGGGGCACATTACCTCCATGTTTATATTAAGAAAGAAGAGGGATTCAACTGTTTTATATGGGAGAGTTGTGGGAAAGATCTCAGAAAGCCCCCTATGAGAAGGTGGGGAATTATAAATATTTGCAAGTGTTTATTCAGGTGCCAAGTACAGTACACTGGTGAAACACGGCCTGAATGCAAAGGGGAGTGAGGGGGAAAACATCTGATCTAAATGTTACTGCATTCATTTCACTGGTACGGATGTTGACTCAGTTCATCTCACTTGGCCAACATGAGCCCTGAGCCAAAAGTTGCATGTTCATTAACATCAACTGTACGGATGACAGGACTTTTCAGGATAAAATTTTGCTGGAGAAAGAATACTATTAAAGGCAGTTACTTCTGAATAATTATTAACACAGGAAGCAGCTTATCTGCATAAAGGCGGGTGGGTGTCAGGCTCTTTGGAGAGTTGGCGTCAGCTGCCCTTCTGCTTTCCTTGTGCTAAGCTTTGGCTTTGGCATCAGCTGATGCCTTTGCTCTTCTCCCACCGCCACCACCAGTTTGTGCCACTAGCCCGGGTTCTTCAGGCAACATGAGGAGTCCATCTGCCTTTGCCAAGACAGCAAGAGGGAGGTAGGCAGTACCACTGCCTTTGAACGTGATTTGGTGCCAGCCCCTGTTGCATTGTTGGGTTCCTCTTTGACTTCTGATGGGACAATGTAAGTATTGCTGCCCTAATGAAAAAAAACCACAAACACCAACAAACAGCAAAGTAGACAAATAGACATAAAGGGTAGGATTTAGCAAAAGTCGCCTAGATATGTCCCCATGTGAGCTAGGTGCTTCAAATCCCGTCGTACTCAAGTCACCTCATCTAAAAGCGTGGAGCTGTAACTGATCTGAACAGCTTTCTAATCTCTATTGAGTGCACTTTGTCCACATGGGGACACCTACATGTAGACATCTAAATGTCTACAAACTGAATGTAGACATCTAAATGTCTACAAACTGAATATATTTAAATTTCATCTTTAGGAAAAAGACACTATGAAACTAAGACACAGTGCTGCTCTTCGTTGAGATGGGCCTTCCCTTCTCACCTGTACTTCTGAGCATCCAGAGAGACTGAAGTTTTGGGGATTCTGCCAGTGCTTATATTCAGTGATTACAGCGTAGGGCACTCATATCCATTCTCCTCTCTGAAAGCCGATCCCACCATATAAAAAACAGGGGAGCCACAATTGGCTGTTTCCCTCCCCTGTTTAACAACTATGAACAGTCCAAATAACACACACTTCATTCCAAAATCTTGCTGTTTACGTTTGCCCGCTAATAGGAAATAGCTCCAGTACCCATCAAATCAGCTCCCTTTCTTCCCAACCGTTACCCGCAGGGAGGGGGGCTGGGAAGAGAATGATTTCAGAGTACACCCAGCTCTATTTGCTTCCAGGAACACTGTCAGGAAATGATCCCAATTAATTTGGCCTTAGAAATGCTGTCATCTGTACTGACACAGGAAAATCATGGGACCATTGTCAGCTGACAGTTCCTTCGCCCACTGCTGTAGGTGGCTAATAAGAATTAGTTTGCTAACAGATGATAAACAGGGGAAGAAATAAAAAAATAAAAAAAAAAAAAGAAAAGAAGTTAAACTCCAATCTGATACACCCTGAGGCTTCGCAAAGCCTGGCAAGGAAGCAGGGTAGCAGCTGAGTAACTGGGTATGCGCAGTGTTGATTAGTTCTGCTTTTCTTACCATTGATGGCATCAACTTCCAATTTCATTTTAAACTACTTCCAGAAGAACTCAGAAGAAAAAAAATCAATTTATGTTACAGTGTCAGAGAAAACTGAAGTAGACAATGATCAACTTGGGGGAAAAAAATAAACAATCAAATCTCCACCTTAGTTGAGCAGAGTAACTCGTTGACCGACTAGCTAAGCCTGCTGTGTATTTGGGCACAAAAGATGTGCTTGTGAAATCCCAACTGCCTTCAAAAGTAACAGAATCAGGTCTTTCAGAAAATAACCTATCAAATATACACTCACTAAAACCCACAGGCATAAGCGTAACTGTATTTATTTCACAGTGGTTATTGGTATAAAACTGCAGTATCACCAGGCAGCAAAGCAACATTTGGCTCCCTCTCTCTTGAAGAAAGCTGAGAAATGCTGTATATGTAAGATTTGTAGTATCTGATGCTTGCCAGTTCTCTCCATGCTTCTAAAATATCATTTTCAACTGAGACCTGGCAATCTTATGTATATGTAAACAGCCCCAAATTATATGCAGTGCAAAATGTGCCAGGATCAGAAAACAAAGTGTTACTGAGGATGGCTTTTTCCTACAAAATAGAAGTTATTTTTGAATGGTTTCCCTTGAACAGAAACTGGAACTGCAACTATAAACTCTGAATCCAATCTCATCTCTAATAAGAAGCCATTGGTCCTGCACTGTCACAGTAGCACCAATTAAAATTCTCTTTATTAGAGATTATCATCACAGGAGGCAGGAAAAGGGACACAAGACACACTTCTGTTTGACTTCTGGACATCCCACATGCATCAGAAGTCAAAATATGAAGCAAAGTGAGAAAATAAAATCTCATACAGGAAATGGTAAACCCTATAAATCCAGGTGGATTCCTTTGGAGAGGAAACAAGCACCTCAGGCCAACCGACTTGAGCAGGCGGCCGAAGAGAAAGCAAGCCACGGTGACGCAGAACACGCAGGAGCCCTGACAGACGAGCTGAGCGCCTGGGGAATGTATAGGATTTCAGGACTGCCTAGGTTTGTCTTCTACACGGACATTCATAAGATATGATTAATAGAATGACTTGCAGCAAAACCAAGGCGGTATTTGCTAAAGGAACCACTCGGCGTAGTTAAAACAACACGCTAGTCAGAGAATGGCACAATCCCACTTAGTCCCTGATTCATCTGCTGTGCTTGAGAGTGTGGAGAGATGAGAGAAAGAAGAGTAAGAGTTTGCAAAGTTTGCAGTTTGCAAAGAAGGGTATAAGCAAGGATGGAGCACTGTGGTCTCCGACCATAGTACTCTAGTGGTCTACTATAACCTTTACTGAGACGGTGGACACAAGGGTCTACACTTTTACCTTCCAAAATCCAAAACAAACACAACAAATAAACCTGAGGAAAAGCAAAATGAAAAATAAACTTAAGATTTGCAAATAAGAAACAGTGAGGAAAAAACCCAAACTCTTCTACAGGAATAGCTTCCTCACATACTTCAGCTCTAACTCCTTTTATTTTTTATAGGAAGAACATAGAAAGCAGGAGGCTGAATAATGGTGAAAGAAGGAAGCAAATCCAAGTGCCATTTTGCAGCTGCACTTGTCTGGAACAGGCATTTGCACTGAAGCTAAAGGGCATAAAGAGCTTTCAGATCAGAAAAAAATAGCTTCTTCTGCACAGGTATAAGAAGCTACTGATGCTGGAAACCAACTGGAAGGGCAATTCTGACTGAGGATGTTCACTTGTAATTGGAGAAAGGCCTCTAATCATCTACAAAGCAAAGCTACAGAGCAGCCTTTCAAAAAGAGTAGTGGGACTAAAACTCAAATCCATAAAGACAGATTTCTCAGGTGTAGAAGATACGGCTGTCTGGGTTAGCGAGGGGCTGGACTAGGTGATCCAGAAGGTCTTTTCCAATCCACATCCATATCTCTCCACACAATGAAAGATGGCAACTGTGACACAAAGGCCACACATCACCACCTCACAGATTTTTCTGCTGAGGTGACCTGTTCACTTGCATGTAAGTAAATGAAGTAGATCCAGAAGGAAATAAGTTAATGTAACTTTTTCAAACCAGCAGCAAGAGGTTGGTAGGCAGCTGAAACATCAAAATTTTGATGAAAAATAGTTACATGGTTAGCAAAGTTTAATTTTCACCCATGATCCTAGTTTTCCAGAACGCCAAAATTCGTTACGTCCCATAGTCAAAATTTGTCTGCAAAAGCGTTTACCAAGCCACAACTTCAGTCCCATTAGCGGTAGGTTCTGTGTACCCAGCACTGTAACACTGAGCCAGAAGCCCGAGTCTGAATGTTGGTGTTCAGCTTGGTCCTTCAAATCTTGGCACTGCGCGAGAAAGGCACTCCGACTCTAACGCTTGTACCACTCCAACCGCCTCTGTGTCCTTCCCACAGGCACATTCCTCCCTCTGACAAATTGGGGGTGGGGGTGGTACTATTTGGATTAAACTGATCCATCTGGAAGCGATCCAGTTCTAATCAACACTAGTAAAAGAAAACCCCGCTTTCCCCTCCACTGCCAAAAGTAAGCCTTAGTCTCCTGGCTCATCCAGCACTAATGAACCCAGACCCATTTTATGTCGCTATTCACGTATGGTCAGGCAAAATGGAAAAAACAACTGCTGTCTTCCAACATATTAATGAGATTCAAAACAGTTCAATCCCAATCATCACATTTGAAAATATGCTCACCACACTTGCAAAAATTTAGGACCACCTTTTATTTAATTATTTCCAGGAAATAATGGAAGATTTCTATTAAAAGTTAAATCCCAGGACCACTGTTAGCAGAATGCACAATGCATGAGATCCTGGTTTAATACAGCTTTCAGGAGTTAGATTTTCACCATGGTTCAAGATGTAGTTTGAAACAAATGTCTGGTTATTAGTTGAACCCATTACTATAAAAGCGAGCAATACTGTAGCGGCAGAACATGTGAACAGCTGAAAGAAATACAGAATCATGAATCCTAAGCAAATAAAAACCTTTCATAAAGGAAACATTCCAAAATATATTTCCAAACAATGGTTGACTGCAACCAAGTAATTCACACCCCGTTGTGAAGCAAACATTAATAATTTCTAGCAGACACTAGGGCTCAGAAGCAAACAATGATCCCCCCCTCCTTTCCCCCTCCTCTTTCAGACTAGTTTACCAAAAAAGTGTGACTAAAAGTAGCAAATATGAAGTCAAAGAACTGAACTCGCTTGCAACTCTAAGGGGAGAGTAGCTTAGTAAAGGTATTTTTTCCTCAAGTGCTATTTCTAGCAGAATGCTCTCTTTAAAAAATAACCAATCCACAGGCTTCAAAGCCAGCTTAACACTTCAAAAAATCACTTTCTATCAAAAGCATTTTTGGCATGAGCTTTGGCTATTGTTTTCAGCACTCCTTCTTCCAAAGGCTGGTACGCTGTAACAGAGCGGCTACAAGCACAGACCTCACATAGGTGACGGTGGCCGTACACGCTAATTTTGCAGATGCTTGAACTTGCAAGGAGCTCAGGAAGTTGAGTGGGGACAATGTTCACATAACGTCTGTTGTCGTGGTTTAACCCCAGCCAGCAACTAGAACCATGCAGCCACTCACTCACCTCCTCTCTCCTTCCCCCTCCTAAGAAGGGTGGGCAGAAAAGGGAAAAATAGGAGGGGAAAAAGACAACTCATGGGTTGAGATAAAGACAGTTTATTAGAAACAATAACAGAAAAGGAGGAGGAGGATGGAGAGGATGGGTCCAGTCTTTTTTCAGTGGTGCCCAGTGACAGGACAAGAGGTAATGGGCACAAACTTGAACATAGGAAGTTCCATCTCAACATGAGGAGGAACTTCTTTACTTTGAGGGTGGCGGAGCACTGGCACAGGCTGCCCAGAGAGGTGGTGGAGTCTCCGTCTCTGGAGACATTCCAAACCCGCCTGGACGCATTCCTGTGCAGCCTGCTGTAGGTGACCCTGCTCTGGCAGGGGGGTTGGACTAGATGATCTCCAGAGGTCCCTGCCAACCCCTACCATTCTGTGATTCTGTGATTCTGTGAAAAGGAAAAATAATAGTAACAATAACAGCAACAACAACAATAATGTCACAGGTCACTCTCACCACCCAGTGAATTTGCACCGTCCTAAGCAGTGATGGTGGATTTCCGCCCCCCCGGCTAACCCCTATTATTATAATAAGCATGGTGTCTACAGTATGGAATATTTCATTGGCCATTCCATCATTCTGTCTATGCTTCTATGGGAAGCTGAAAAAAGTCCTTGAATAGTGTAAACATCACTTAGCAACAAGTAAAAATAATATTTATTGTTGACATTCCTTTAACAGTAATCACTAGAAAGAAAACTCTTTCCCAGTTGAAACCAGGACACGTGTTAAAATAGCCACCTCTTTTGCTTAAAATGGCTTTGCACTTCAATGCAATTAATATTTTCCTATTGAAACTATAGAGTGAATTTTAGCCTTAGTCAGACAACTAATGCTTTAAGTTGTTTAAGGTACTCTAATGATGATAATAAAACTCAGAATGCTAAAAGTCAAGGGCTTTTGCTAAAACTGGTGAGTGACAATTTCCGGTACTCTCTTCAACAGGGAGGTATGAGGAACAAAAATTAAATGTAAAGCACCATAGGGCACAGGTCTGCAGAGGCCCAACAGGTTTCCTTCTGGCTCTTCTAGTTGTGCAGGAGGGTCATCCTTCTCCCCAGGACCTCTCCATCGTCAGACAACTAACCACACATCTGTTTTCTCTCTGGCATTACGCCCAGCCAATGTCAAAAGGAGGGAGCTTGCTCAGGAGGGAACCTCAAGCAGGTCAGAAGTTTTTTAGGTCTAGTTAATCCCTGAAAAGTTTGATCAATTTGAAAAATCTGTATCCTCATCTGGAATAAAGACCAATCCGCTTAGGCGGCCTAAAACCTCAACAGAAGTAGACTCTCCAGAGATTTTTAGCATTCTTAATATCAAAGAAGAATTGAAGTGCAAATATTCTTTTCATTTTTAATCATTAACATTTTCTGGTTGATGTTTTACCTTGTTATAAACACTGAGGCTGTTTTCATTTTACCTAACCCACTCACCTGTAGCTGAGGTATGAACTTCAGCATTTCAGAGGTTTGAGTGCCATGCAAAGATTGCCTGTCTTTTTTATAACATTTACACTGTCATCATCAGTGTGCTTGTCCTACTGGAAAAACCCACCTGTGTTCTGAAGAGTTTAGCTAATGCTGAATTTCTCTGGTCAAAGAACAAGAGAGTTCGTTGAAGCCTGACAAGACTGAGCCAATTTCACAGAAATCTCAAGAATCTGTTACTGCCCAGTAATAAAAGCATAACAGAAACCCAATAATGAAAGTGCTTTAGTAACAAAATTACGTGTAAATTATTTCATATTATAAGCTATTCTAAAATGCGAAACTTAAATTTTTGCTTCTAAAACTTTCTGTAAAAGTTTTTGCCCAAACTAAAACTTAAAGATACGAGAGTTTTTAAAAGTAAGAATTCGAACATTTTTACTGTAGCAAATGGTCTGTAGCATGCCATGGTTCAGCTGGATTATTTATGGCTTCTATATGACTGTGTTTGCTGTCTTCTTCCCTCCCTCTTGCATTCTAGAAATAAAAATAATTCAGTTTTAATGAAGCCCATCCTTTGATATAATCTGTATGGAGCAGATATCTATCTGTCTGTCTGCCTGTCTGTCTGTCTGTCTGTCTATCTATCTATTTCCATGGTACTTAGAACAGGAAAGACTCAATTGGACTCCGTGTAGTACAAGTATATGTGGCAAGGATGCTACAGAAAGTGAGAGAAGACTGAGAGATGTGTTGCTCCTGGTCATTCTAAGCATTACTTAAATTCTGAGGTTGGGGCAGTTGTAGAAAATTGGTGATTCTCTAAACGAACTGGCCCCAGGAGTTTATTTTGGTTTCACATAGGAAGCTGGTAACACAACCTCCAGGATCCTAAAAAAGATATCTCTTGTTTTTTTGTCTTGCTTGGAGAAAAGAAATGCTTGCCTATTAGTGGTTCTGATTAGTATAACACGGCTCCTCTGCTGTGAGGGGCAATAATGCCCCTCAAGACAGAGGGAACAGTCAGTCAAAGCCTGCATTAATATTTTCCCAGTAGATTTTTAGTATTTGTAACATTAGGACAACACATCTCTGGCTCCTATACAAGTCCCCAGAAAGCCACTACCACAGGCCTTCCTTTTCTTCACCACTTTGAGCAGGCAAAGTGGAAACAATAAAAAGATTTTAGAGAAAAGCCATTCTGCCTCCTACCTCTGTGCATAATTCCCAGATGTTTCAGTGCAAGTTCAGCTTCCCTGCAGGAAGGAAGAAGCAGCAGCTTATGTCTGTGAAGGCTCCAAAGCGGACCTCGTCCTCCATGTTCAGAGTGCCCCATGACTTACAATCAGAATCGCAGAATGGTTTGGGTTAGAAGGGACCATAAAGATCATCTAGTTCCAACCCCGGCCATGGGCAGGGACACCTCCCACTAGACCAGGCTGCTCAAAGCCCCATCCAGCCTGGCCTTGAACACTCCCAGGGATGGGGCATCCACAGCTTCTCTGGGCAACCTGTTCCAGTGCCTCACCACCCTCACAGTAAAGAATTTCCTCCTGATATCCAATCTAAATCTACCCTCCTTCAGTTTAAAACAGTTATCCCTCGTCCTATCGCTCCACTCCCTGATACAGAGTCCCTCCCCATCCTTCCTGTAGGCCCCCTTCAGGTACTGGAAGGCTGCTATGAGGTCTCCCCGGAGCCTTCTCTTCTCCAGGCTGAACAACCCCAACTCTCTCAGCCTGTCCTCAGAGGAGAGGTGCTCCAGCCCTCTGATTATCTTCATGGCCTCCACTGGGCCCCTTCCAACAGGTCCATGTCCTTCTTGTGTTGCACTCCAGAGCTGGATGCATTACTCCAGGTGGGGTCTCATGAGAGCAGAGTAGAGGGGCAGAATCACCTCCCTTGACCTGCTGGTCATGCTTCTTTTGATGCAGCCCAGGATGCGGTTGGCTTTCTGGGCTGCAAGTGCACATTGCCGGCTCACGTTGAGCTTCTCGTCCACCAGCACCCCCAAGTCCTTCTCAGGGCTGCTCTCAAGCCATTCTCCACCCAACCTGTATTTGTGCCTGAGATTGCCACGACCCAGGTGCAGGACCTTGCACTTGGCCTGGTTGAACTTCATGAGGTTTGCACAAGCCCACCACTCAAGCCTGTCCAGGTCCCTCTGGATGGCATCCCTTCCCTCCAGCGTGTCGACTGCACCACACAGCTTTGTGTCATCAGCAAACTTGTTGATGGTGCACTCAATCCCACTGTCCATGTCTCCAGCAAAGATGTTAAACATCACTGGTCCCAGGCTGGATAATTGAATGAACCCTAAATGCGATTTTATTAAGAAAATGATTATGGAAACCTGAACCAAAACTGCAAATAGAGCTCTGTCTGACTTAATCCATAAAGAAGTGTCTGGATGAACCTGAAACTTCCTTTTCTGCTTTTGTTGCTCATCACACCTAACCATGTCAAGAGCTGGCCCACTGTTCAGCTGTGCCAGAACAACCAAACAGATGTCTATACTCCAC
Organism: Chroicocephalus ridibundus; assembly: GCF_963924245.1. Taxonomy (NCBI): domain Eukaryota; kingdom Metazoa; phylum Chordata; class Aves; order Charadriiformes; family Laridae; genus Chroicocephalus; species Chroicocephalus ridibundus. The sequence goes on from NC_086284.1 coordinate 83,148,029, forward strand.
CTGGACCCTACTTGAGGAAGTAGAAATAAAAACTTTAGAAACTCCAAGACATAGCAGGGGACAAATGGCATTACATACAATATTTGCACACCATAGGGAAAAAAATAAAGGAAAAAGGTGTTTAATTACACACACTCTTTAAGCCTCATTTGGGTCTTTTTCCTACGAGTTCTCTCCTCTTAAACCCTCAGATGGAAATTAGGCTCACTCAGATCACTTACATCCTCATTTCATGCCACCCAAAAGTTCAGCTGGATTGAGTGTTCAAGAATATGTTTCTGGGGGGAAGGAGTTAGCACAATCACCACTTGCAAATGGTCTATGGAAAAAGGAGAGAGAAATTAAATGGATCTTAGGCCTACATTTAGTGAATAAGATACTGACGTTCCCTCACACATGGATGCCAAAGGTAAGTTTGGCTTCTTCAGCTCTGTGTGTGTATATAGAAATATAAAACCACGCAGGGTTACACAGCAGAAGCTATGCTATGTTTTCTTAACAAATGAAATATAGATACTTAAATTAAAATTAAACAGTCAAGTCTTTGTTATTGTAGTAGAGCCAAACTAATGTAAAAATCCATAGAATAAATAATCTATATAATCCTCCGGATAAAGTAATTCAACGGAATAACTCATATCAACTCCGAGAATTTGCTTATGCCTGTCTGCATGACTAGGTCTCCATCTTTAATTTAAACTGCAAATAGAACATGCTGTTATCGTCTGCGGGGCTTTGCAATTGCTTTTCTCTAAATTGCTTGTAGGATTCAGCTGGTCCTTAATCTGGATGGGACAAGATATGTCATACAGAGATCCCTGTTCACAATTTCGGTTCAGGTTTTCGTAATCAATTTCTTAATAGGATTATGTTCAGGGTTCATTCAATTATCTCAGCACAGAGCCTAAAGTTTTCCTCAGCACTATGCTTTACAGCAACACTCCTATTCTTGCTGTGACACAGAATAATGGCATTTACTCTCTATGTATTTGTTGTTACTGGCACACAGCCCAGGTGACATAATGCTGACCGTGTCCTTAAAAAAAAAAAAAAAAAGAAGAAGATGGAAGAAAAACATAGACATCTTTTCCAAGACAAGTGTACAGTATGAAGGAGAGATACTCTGACTGCTTAGAAAATATTTAATTCAAAACCCTCAGAAGCATGAAGCATTAGCAGCCAAAGAAAGCGGAAAAGCAGGATCACACTTCTCTGAAATCTGGAATTTCACTACTGATTTCCATAAGAACCTGAGACACCTCTCTGAAAATCCTGATGGACACCGCTTGTAGCTGCTCCCTCAGCTACGACAAGCTCCTGAGGGCTGCTACAGAAAGTCCTCAGGTAGAAAGCAAGCCAAGTTTATTTTTGTTTTCTTTTTTCACAGGTTCTGTTCAAGTATTTTGACCCCGAAATTGTAAGGTTTGGAAAAGAGTAATACTGCGTGTCAGACTCTTTAACAGTTACACCAGGTGCAAGGATATTGACTTCAAAGGAACGCCATGTAAGCCAGCACAGGACTTTGTCCTATTCCCTCGTCATGATAAAGAACCACAAGGTTTGTAGGGGGAGGGGGTGGTTGTTTTTTGTTAGATACACAGACGTACATGACAGTGGTGGAGCACCTTGTCAATGGAGGGCTCACCAGCTTGCCTGTAGAGCACCATGGTAGTGTCATCACCCCTCCATGGACACTCGGGAGGGATGCAGGGCACCGGAGGAAGCGCCTTGCAGAGTGGGGGGTGCAAAACCGGCATGGATTTTTATGGATACCTGCCCAAAAGTGCAGGTCGGCCCCGCTCCATCAGCTGCCAGGTCTCCTCTGTTACCTCCGCTCAGGTGAACCCATCACAGCTGGTTCTGACTGGCCCCTGCACACCCCCGCCAAGCCCTTCGCTGCCCCGAGCCGTCCCACCGTGGCTCCCCACCCATCCATTCCTCTGTCCCTCCATCCATCTGCCCATCCGTCCCTCCATCCCTCTGTCCATCCCTCCATCCGTCCATCCCTCCATCCCTCCATCCCTCAGTCCATCCCTCCCCACTGCGGGATGCTCTGACGCTGGGCCCTGAGCACTGGCTGCCGCATGTCGGCCAAAGCCGGGGATTCAGATACTGCCATAGGGTAAAGGAAGGGACGCTAAAGACGGGAGGGGCGTGAAGACCCAAAAAAGCCTAAACATACATCTGAAAAATTCCTCTACCACTGAATAGCCCAGCAGTGAAATAACACAGGGAAAGTCTGGGAGAGCTAACTCAAAATTTTTTATTAGAGCCATAAGAAACAAGGACTTGCACCAGTGTTCCCACTGCCAAGTGTCAGTTATTTCCCCCACACACACCCCCCGGCCTTGAAATTCATTCTTGGAGCAAAGATTTCTCCAGAGGAAAAAAAAATCGTAACTGAGAGAGCTTCTTAAAAAGTGTGTTTCAACTAATCATTATTATTACTACTACTAAAAATAATATTACACAAAACAACATAACACTTTTTTATTTGTTGTTAACTTTAAAACACAAACTTAATGTGATTCTTGTCAGTTTAAAAGCCAGCATACACCTGATCTTGCATAAGGGGAGAAACCAGGCAGTGCCTCATGCAATCGGTTCAGAGGCACACAGTGGGGTTTGTCTTCCATTGCAGACACCTTCCACTGCAGCAAAGCACACAGGTAGGTGCCCCTGGTTTTTTTCTTTTTTTCCTTTCCTTCTCCTACTATTATATCCCTCCATAGTGTCAGCCCTCAGCGAGGGCAGCTTTATGCAGTGGTTAAGCACGCCCCAGGGCATCCATCTTTTCTCTGAGCACACTGAAAGATGAGCTCAGCTGTGTCTGAGGACCTAATGTTTCTTATACAAGTACGAAAAGTCCCAGATAAGGGCAGTAAGATAAGAGGGCAGCAAGGCAGCGTTACACAGAGCAATCAGAGTCCCAGCCCCACGGTGTTGAGCAGTACGTAGGAATAGCTCTGCATTTCCCCAGATCATCCCTGGAGGACATCAACCCTTCTCTATACCCTCTTCAGACAACACTTCAAAAACATATTTTCCTAATAGTCGTAGACTGCAAGGACTGCACATAGCTCCTTTAAACGAGAGGTTTGCCAACTGATGTGCCAGTCCCACAGGGTCACGAACCAGCTGCCAACAGCTGTGGGGTGCAGCAAGGCCTGGGGCCGGGGGGGGGGCGTGCTCTGGTTCGCTGCCCGAGGGGCGAGCCAGCCCTGGGGCAGAGAGCGGCCAGAGGCCTGGGGGTGCAGCGGGGGCCCTCCGGGGTTCGGGCTGGTGAGGGGGCATGCGGCAGAAGGATGTGGGGAGGGCAGAAGGCATGTTTTCGGCACCTGCGGCAAAGGTAGAAGTAACCCACCGTTATTGCGGGTATCAGAGAGGTTAACTCTGGGGAGCTGTGCTAAGCCCTTGCTGTGCAAAATTCTGCCCATTCTGCCAAAACCCTGACAACAGGAGAGAATGAAGGCAAATGAATACATCCTTCACTAAACGTATGTATTCCTGAAGTTCAAAGTGTTTTCCTAGTTCACTGAACAAATCCTCATTTGCTAGGACATTTCCAGTCACTTACGTTCAGAAATCCACTCAATTACTGAAGAAAGGAGAAGTGGATTATTCCTGTATTTATCTTCTAGAAAAGCAAAGTCTTGCAGACTATACTTAGCAACCTAAGAGGGGAAAAAACGTGCAGCACTTTAGAAGGATTTTAAGTCCTTGTGGGAGAAAGGACCTAATCCTGACTGTGACAGTATTCTGACAGTATTATAAGAAAAAAAAATGCATCTCTTTAAATTCATTCTCTCTGTGGTTATACCTATTTATTCACTAGAAAGCATAAGTGAATCATAAAACAAGATATGTTATGGGAAGTGCTGTGTAAAGTATACATTAGCTGGTTAAGGCTCGTGTGTCTCATAAGTCAAAGCCAGACAGTGTTCGGTCTAACTAGCCGCACCATCAGCACGAGCTGAGGAAAAAGGAGAAAAAAAGGCTTTCCCAAGCCTGAAACCCCCAGTGGAAGGTGCTCGGAGGAGGAGGATTAAACCTCCTGGCTGACAGATGGCATTCTCCATTGCCCTGAGCAGACGCGAGGCCCCTGGGCAGGCAGGGCAATGGGCTCTGGAGCAGCCTCTTCTCCTTTCACTTAGTTAAAGAGCTGAAACTGGTTATTCCAGGTGCAAAGCAGTAGGGTTTTTTCTGACGGGTGAGAGGGTGTGCATGTGTGCAAGCAGGTTTCGCACAAGCACACCTGAAGCTTTGCTCTTCCGGCGAGAAAAGGGTTGAGCCGTGCCCGCACTGCCCTACGCAGAGGTAAGGAAAGAGCGGACGCCTGGGTTAGACACCAAGGCAAAACTCCCAATCTGAAAAGATGCATTTTGAGATGTTTAACATCCACTTGGTGCAGATAGGGACTGCAGGTGGTCATTTAAACTGAATGTTGTCGTCTCAACCTTGACGACACAGAGGATGTTAAGTAGGGCTTCCAGGAATGTACACACACACCTGTCTCCAAGGGCTTTAAAATAGAGATAGTAGTATTTAAATAAACTGAAACAGCTACAGAATGGGATAAAATTTCCTCAGGTTAAAGAACTGACACTTTGACGATTCCCTCCCTCTTACCTCAGTCTTTACCTACCTCCATGCACATATACTCTAGACTACAATTGCATTAATCACATTTGGAAAACTTTCTTTTGCAAATGCCAGTTGTTTCCCCTTCTTGATAGACCAGAATTTTTTCTGCTGCTGTTATATTCTATAAAGCATCTGTTTCCAAGGACGGCTCACAATTTTAATACGACTTCCCTATACACGCAGGTGCCCTTAACTGCATTCATAATCGTGCTCACAGAGCACGCCACGTCTAAAGGTAGACAAGTTCACTGCGAGGACTGAACATACTCAGGGTCTTGTATGTTTTCAGTGAGTATAAATTTCTTAATGCTTGCTCTGCTCCTATTCTGGAAGAAGCTTGTGAGGGCCAGCTTTTAATGTTACAATATAAAGGCAGGTTAAAGACACACCCGGAAGAAAGTCTCAGTTTTCAGCACAAATTTACACGGCCAACTTTGCAAATAAAAGCCAAGTGTTTCACGTGGCCTTGATTCAAAAATCCTAGAGGGAGTTCAGTTGTTTCCACTCCAAAGAATCAAAACATTTCATTGTCCTCTGAGATTTCTTCCATATTATGTATAAACCTTCAGACATCAAAATGAGTGCAATAAGCCAAGCATACAAAGTAAACGATGTACAGTTTGAACTGTTGTCTGCAGCAAGTGACCATGAGAATGAGCAAGAGGAATATAAGCTCTTCCTTTGCCTATGGTCATGCTTTTCTGCTTTCTTGAATTCTTTCAGATTACTTACCAAGGAAGCATCTCAAAATTAGCTGGCATAGATGGCTTCACCTCTAGGAACAAGCCCTGCTTCAGCATGGTCCAAAACATCTGAGATGGGGAAAAGAAAGAGAGAGAAGATATATTTTTCTTTGTTTGCAAGAATTGATTTCTCGTGCAAGGAATAATGAGCATCTTGGTCCTCCTGAAGATACTCGGGAAACCCTGTCAGGGAAACCTGAAGACCTGCGCTATTGCTTTTGTCCATCTTGCATCTGAATGAGCACTTCGCTCTCAGGCAGCATCGTGTGCCCTGGAATGGATATTTTCGGTTCAAGAGTTGGCCTAAATAAATAAGGAGCAGATCACTGAAAATTTTGTTTTTGTTTTCTTGGAAATAATCCCACATTTCATTCCAAATCAAGCAAACACTTGGCAGGACCTAAACCAAATATTTCAGTCAGAACTAGTGCTCCCCCAAACACACCCTCCTTCAGGCGAATGGTGAGGCTTTTTACTGGAAGCATGGAAAATTTAGGTTCAATCGCATTGTCTAGGTAAGGTTATTTAATTTTTACCATCTGCCTTCTACATGCCTTTCTCTTCTAGTGATAAGGGTCAGCTGGGCACAGTTACCTCACTGCCTTGTTCACACCACGGAGCTTTGTGGAAAACACTGGGCTGTTGCCGTGAGGAGGAATTGGATTGTGTCTCCCACCGCCCGCATGTCTCGCCTCCCGGGGCATGTCCTGTCGCATACTTTTTTCCAATGAGTATCTGCATGTTATCAACGCATGGCATAGCACTACCAAGTCACCCTGAGGACAATCTGTTTGCAAGTACCCTTTAGCCTTGTAGTTCATACCCAGTCCTTAGGGAAGCTGGACAGGGAGGAGGTGGGGAAGGAAGTGAAAACCCTGCTGAGGAAAAGAAAGTTTTCAAAACTGGGTCTTCCACATTCTTGCTGGACTGGCTATTGAGGGAGTTACAGAGACGCCTGACTCCCTTCTATTCATCTAACGTAAAACAACAGAATGCACGCTACCCTGCAAGTTCAGACAAATAGCTTTAGGATGCCAAATCTGCATTTTTCCTTGAGGAAAATAATCCCTCTCCCCAACCTCGCTTCCAAAGGAATTAAAAAGAATCTGCCAGCCCATCCCTCCAGGCTTGCCTATACAAAAGCAGCACTCCATAAGAGTATTTATCTCTTGAGTCAGAGTAGTTTTCCATCTAGTAAATAAAATATTACTTGGTCCTAATAAAGAACAACAATTCATAGTTAATATCTTTAACAAGAACTTTTGATACAGTTCCAGAAAATAAACCTGCAACTAATATCCTGGGACTGAGAATGTTACTGATCTTGCCAAGTCGATCTAGTGCGTGGCTTTGGAGAGTAAGGAAGATAATACAGACCCGCTGGGTAGGATTTCTTAAAATGGGCTCAGGGAGGAGCAGTTCTAGAGACAGAAGGACGAGGGGGAAACTACCCCTTCTCCTCTCTGGCACGGCAGCGTCAGCCTGGTGCCTGAGCAAAAAGGACATTAATATTCCTTGCCTGTCCCTCACAGCAGTGACACATACATGCACTGTAGCTCCTGTCTCAGATAAAACTCTTACCCCCCCCCCCCCATCCTTATTTCACTTCCCTGAGCCTGGGATGGCACGAAAGGACAACTCCACTCTGAGCAGTGTGAAAGCTTCTGGGGAGTTCATGGCCAAGAAATGTAGAGGCGTGGAAAGCACAAAGTATACAACAGGACAGAACAGGAAAATAAAGACCTACAGAACATATAGAACAGAGAAAACAAGAAATTATTCAGAAACGGTTTCGTAAGAGGAACAGACAGATGGAAACAGAGGATGCAGCAACTGTCCTTGCTACAACGTGATGGGGTTGGAGGGAGGGAGGCAGTTGCCTGTCACTCTAGTCCCAGGAGGAGGTATTACACACACCTCCTTGGTGCCTGTAACTTTGGGCACACTAGGATGAGGGCAAAGGACTTGAAGCCCTTTCCCAGCAACTTTCTGTGCACCCAGGAACCGAAATGAGTGGTTTTCTGGAAGGACTGAACTTCAGCAGCAAAGAAAGCATCTGGACGTCATTCCTATGTCTGACTACATCAGTGGGTGGCGCTGGGACTTCCTGTCATGGACACACATGCTATCACCAGTCAGGACAGCAAGAGGTGACTGGATTATCATTTAACCATGCCAGATGAAGGCAGAAAACACAATACAAAAGGCCCTCAGTTGCTACATGATGTTAAGCACTGATACCCAGTTTCTGGGTGGTGTTCCCAGAGACTTTGTGGAGAGAAAAAGTTCACAGGATGGGAGAGGGCAAGCAAGGATTCATATTAGGGGTGGGCTCTGAAAGAAAATACAATGGCAATTAGTCCAGGTAGGTTAAGTGTAAATATGCCCATGGCACAAAGGGGGATTCAATGCCAAAAATCTCCGAACTACTGTAGTTGGCTATTAAACTATAAGCAGTATAGCTACTCCATCACGGTACTGTCTGAGCACAGTAGATTTTAATCAACTGATTAAAAATGCAAAGCTTCTTACATTGTGCCTGACAGTACATCAGAATTGTTACCAGCTGGACCTAATGTAATATTTTCACACAGAGCTGTGCTCTGCCTTGTAGATCTACAAGGCAAACCATTTAGCTTGTGAGTCTTTCCCAGTTCTCCATTGCATAATCTGGCTATGCCCTAAGTATCCCTAATGCTGTCTCCTGGAAGCATCTCCTCCTCAACGAGCCCTAGAAATCTACCATTAAAAAATAGCTACTTAGTGAGAACTACTGGTAAAGTGCTATGTTGAAAAAGTCTGGGTAAAAGAAGACCTGAAGAAAGATGAGTAGCAGCCAATCAAATAAGTTTCTTTTGTGTTCCCAGTATCCTATGACCACAGTTTGTGGTGATCACCTCGAACAGTTCTTGGAGTGCTAGAGGGTCACAAGACACAGGCGAATACTGGAGAAAAAAAAATAAAATAAAATATAGTCAGTGCAGTATGAGTATTAGTATTGGGCATCCAGAAGCAGAGGGAAGAATATTCATTTTTGGTCACACAGTTACAAAGGCCTGAACAAGCAGTGACAGCTCATGATGTAGAACTTCTGGGACTTGCACCCACCTTCATTTTTGCAGTGGTTCTTCTATGCAGCATCAAGACCCCTGCAGGAGGTGGCATTTCCCCAGCCCCAACGCAGAGCAGCTCAGCTGGGATTCCCTTATATTCCCTGGCACTGCAGGGGTACAAATGCTCCCACAGAGCCAGATTCTTCTCAGAGACGCACAGCAACAGCATGAGAATGGTTCCAAGCTGCAGCAAGGGAAACCCCGAGAGGATATAAGGAAAAAAAATTCCCTCATGACAGTGGTCAAGGTTTTGAAATCCCTGTCCTAAAATGATGGGACATAGCCCTGAGAAAGCTGTTCTAACTGTGCATCTGGCCCTGCCTTGGCAGAGGCTTGGACCAGGTGACCTCTGGAGGTCCCTTGCCACTGAACTGTGCTGTGAAATTGCTCTCTGCTCTTCCCTCTGTCCTCACCAGACACAGCTGATCTTGGGTGGAACAGGACAGTGCACTGTCGCCCAGTTACACACTGGCCTCCCATACAGCTTGCAATGTTTTAGCACTTAACTCCCAGTCAGCCTGTGGGAGACGAAGCTTAGTTTGCTGAATCTCAAGCACCACCCATGAATGACCAAGGCCCCGCTCTCCCCTCACAGGTCTGGACAAAGTGAGGGTCCTGAAGCTATGACTTGTGTTTCAGGCACCATGCTTTGTAAACCCAGGCACTCAAGGTAGCTCTCTAGCTTCGTTTCTTCCCAGCAGTCCCTCAAGGTCACATCTCCCATTTGACCCTCCATTTTCATCACAGAAAGACCAGCAAGGTCTGACTGCATCTGCCATGTAACCACCACAGCCCCACAGCAGCTGTGCGTGGACAGATCACAACCACTCCGGATGGAGACTTCCACACGTGCACAGCAACTAATGAGCTGCAAGTAGAAGTCCTAAAACTCCTGCTTGCACAACTGCTTGCAACCAAGGCACAGCTGAAGCAGCAGAGGCCGTGTCTTGCTTAACCAGACCTCAGGTGCTACCAAAGAACCGTTTAGATCTGTTCATCCCTCCGTATGCTCAGAAGACTTGATATTGTCTAGGAGCTCCCCCTGAAAATGCCAGTATTTGAGCCACTTACTGGCAATCTCTTTTCCTTCCTTTATCCCTGCTGAAACATAGCTTTGATTAACATCCACATGTTCTGCTGGATTCTCTCTAAGAAGTACGAACAGACCTCTTGAAAGCCTTCAAGGCTTCTTTCCTTTTGATGTGGTTTTGCTGCCCAATACAAAACCTGGATGAAATTACAGCCCGACTGAAAGCCATAGCACATCATCCTCTTTAAAATCCTAGAGCTTCCTGACATAGTAATAGGCTGCTTTGGAATATTCATCTTAATATTTTACTTTAAAAACCAGACAGGGTAACATCCTACTTGGGTAAGACAGAAGGTGATGGGATCACTTGCACAAGGTTGCAGCTGAACCTTCTGCTCTACTGCATGCTCTCCCATATGTGCTCTTGTCTTCCACGGTAGTGGAGGTCTCAGGAACCACTAATGAAGAATAGCAACCAAGTCTGACTTTACAGCCAAAGCCTTCCCAAAGGAGAGATCTGGGGAACTGGATAGATGCTTCCTTCATCCCAGTGCTCCAGACACAGTGGCCTCCCTCCGAGATCATGAGAGAACAAGTTGCCAGTGTGCAACTGAGCTACCCTGAGTGGTGTCTGAGACATCATGCCGTACTTAGGGATAGCAGCAGAACTGGGGTGCTACCAAAGCAGGGGATTTTGCTTATAAACAGGTTTGTCTTGTGAGAAAAATAAGGTAAAACCCAAGCATTTTGGGTAACTAGTGCAGTGATATCAGTGAATAATAACTCTGAAAAGGGAGATTTTGTGAATTTTTGTTTCATGCTGCCTGAAACTCCACAGTATACGAAGTCCTGTCTAAACTACTTCATCACACCACAGGGACTTCACCTGAGTCCACCTCATTCACTCCTTTGAGCATCTATCGTTCAATACTAAGGCAAATATTGAGAAATGTTTTACAGTTGTCCCTGCATCTGAGAACAGGCATTAGGAAGGGATCCACCTTGAGCTTGGGGTGAGGGAAACAGTGAAAGGAGGGCTCCGGTGCTCCTTTCCCCAACCACTCTGCCCCATCACGGGGAAAGCATCCCGGCCACACCTGGGACTGTGCAAGGCTTTGCCTTGTAATGATTCATGCAATATCCTTACATGTCCTCTAAAATCTCCAGGAACTGATGCTTAAAAAAAAGTAATTCTAATGGACACAGGTTATGTTAGATGTGAGCTATGAGGACACTTCTGGGGACATTGTACTTATAAAGCCATTAAGTGCTTCAGACACTGCATGAAGAGCACACAAAGGTCTTGGTACTGTTTCTCTCACAACACACACGCTTGCTTTATATATTTCCTTCCAACAGCTACAACCTCAGTCCTCCAAATGACGGTTTCTTACATTCAGTCAAAGGAAATGGTCAGTATTACGTGAGTCTGACCGGGCTTGCAATGCCATTCTGTTGACATGAATCTCTAAATGGACTGTCTTTGGCAGGCGGATCGTTCAGTGTTCACTTCAGAGTAGCACTGCTCTTAAACATGTGACAACAACAAAGCAGAAAAACTGAAGCAGAACTTAGCGCCCTTAGAAAAGGTCCCCCAAACAAAGCTAGTTTTGTCTGTCCTGGTGTATCTACAAGAGTATAATGTTCAGAAAACATGAAAGGCATCTTAGCACCCAGACTCACAGAGAGAGCTGGGCAATGAGGCTCTTTCTCTGGTTAATCCCTTTGTGGGAACGTGGCCCAAAACTCTCATACTTTAAAGAAAAGGTCCACAAGCTCTGACATGCAGCAGATATTTGAGTTTCCAGCTGGCCTGTCTACATGACCTATGTCTCAGCATACTGAATAAAAAGTTATGCACCTACACCAAAAAGCTGAAAGGCAAGGCCCATACGGATATATTTAAGAAAAGCCTTTTTTCCCTGTCTCTCCCTGCCCTCATTGAGCATCTGTTTCACATGGGAGAAGGTTGGCAGGGTTTAGGCTCCGGCCATGAGGAACTCAGCCCAGCAGCCCGTTTGCCGGGTGGAAGAACTGAGGCATTCAGCACGGCTCTTGTTGATCCAATTATAATGGATTTACATTAACACAGTTGTGCGGTGAGCAGAAACTTTCTAAGTGGAAAGGTCTGCTTCAGTTGCCCCGCGAGCGTGTTTGCATGTGCCTGCCAAATAAACAACGTCTCCTGCTGGGTGATTGGAAACAAGTGTAAGAAGTTCTGGGTATACGATGCTAATCCTTACGGTATAATCTCATCTCTGCTCTACAAAGACTTATTCGATCACCGTATCTGACATGGTTACACAGCAAAGCCTGTGGGTTGGCAGTGAGAGCTGGGTGCGCAGCGGCTCCAAGATCCTGCCGGGACCTGGGCTGAGGATGGGAAACTCCTGGGGCTCGTACCCTGCCCACTCACCTCCCTGCAAGTGTGACGCTCCTCGAACAGACTCCTGTCCTGCACAAAGCTTGCAGGTGGTGAAGGATGTGCTGTAGAGGGGTATTGGAGCCGCAGAGAGATGGAGACCCATGGCATGGAGACAGTGTGGAGCTCCAGGGCCCCGCGGGAGGGTCAGCATCGATCCTGCTGCTGTGCCTGGCTGTGCGTGGCTGATATTGCCGGCTGACATCAGGGCCACAAAGGTGTGCTTCTCAGGGTAGCAGCCCACAGCTGTTGAGGAGACTACAGCAAATCCACCAAGCTGCCTACAAAGATGAAGTGGACATTGATCAAAAGCATCACAGTTGTGATTCAGGTGTTTCCTCTCTTTCCCTCCTGCTAAAGAAACCTCTTAAGATTTATTAGAGCTCAGAGGGTCGTAAAGAGCTCAGAGGGTCGTGATTAGGGGCACAGAGTCTAGTTGGAGGTCAGTGACGAGTGGTGTTCCCCAGGGGTCAGTACTGGGTCCAGTCCTCTTCAATATATTCATCAATGACCTGGATGAGGGGATAGAGTGCACCCTCAGCAAGTTTGCTGATGACACAAAGCTGGGGGGGTGGCTGACACACCGCAAGGCTGTGATGCCATACAGAGAGACCTGGACAGGCTGGAGAGTTGGGCAGAGAGGAACCTTATGAAATTCAACAAGGGCAAGTGTAGGGTGCTGCACCTGGGGAGGAATAACCCCATGCACCAGTACAGGCTGGGGGCTGACCTGCTGGAGAGCAGCTCTGTGGAAAGAGACCTGGGAGTCCTGGTGGACAACGGGATGACCATGAGCCAGCAATGTGCCCTTGTGGCCAAGAAGGCCAATGGCATCCTGGGGTGCATCAAGAAGAGTGTGGCCAGCAGGTCGAGGGAGGTCATCTTCCCCCTCTACTCTGCCTTGGTGAGGCCGCATCTGGAGTACTGTGTCCAGTTCTGGGCTCCCTGGTTCAAGAAGGACAGGGAACTGCTGGAGAGGGTACAGCAGAGAGCTACCAAGATGATGAGGGGACTGGAACACCTGTCCTATGAAGAAAGGCTGAGGGATTTGGGTCTCTTCAGTCTGGAAAAAAGACAGCTGAGGGGGGACCTTATCAACACTTATAAATACTTAGAGGGTGGGTGTCAGGAGGATGGGGCCAGGCTCTTTTCAGTGGTGCCTGGGGACAGGACAAGAGGTAATGGGCACAAACATGAGCATAGGAAGTTCCACCTAAACATGAGGAGGAACTTCTTTACTTTGAGGGTGGCAGAGCACTGGCACAGGCTGCCCAGAGAGGTGGTGGAGTCTCCAACTCTGGAGACATTCCAAACCCTGGATGCGTTCCTGTGCAACCTGCTCTAAGGTGACCCTGCTCTGGCAGGGGGGTTGGACTGGATGATCTCCAGAGGTCCCTTCCAACCCTATGATTCTATGATTCTATGATTCTGAGGTGAACATAAACCTGAGGGTCAGCATGAGTCAGCTTTTGGCTTTGAACACCAAGTCCAAGCCTAGCCCTACACTGGATGCGCAGTGCAGTAGACTCTGCTACCTTTTTCCTAATGTGCAGCATTGTAGAGAAGTTCCTTCCTTGCTGTCCCTAGACGAGTTTATAGTAACACCACGTATGAGGAGAAGAAGAGAAGAGAAGAGAAGAGAAGAGAAGAGAAGAGAAGAGAAGAGAAGAGAAGAGAAGAGAAGAGAAGAGAAGAGAAGAGAAGAGAAGAGAAGAGAAGAGAAGAGAAGAGAAGAGAAGAGAAGAGAAGAGAAGAGAAGAGAAGAGAAGAGAAGAGAAGAGAAGAGAAGAGAAGAGGGGGTGTCGTGGTTTTAGGGGGGATGGAACCCATTATTTAGCTGTAAATACAAATCACGTCCTGAAAACTCTGATCTTATCTAGCTTCCATTAGCTTTGAGAGGTTTCCAGTGGTTTATTGTGCACGTTGTGACATACCTCAGTAACCAAGGGGAAGTTACCTACCTTTTACAATTATGAAATGCGCGCCGGTACAGCAGAGCGTGGCAAACAAACCTCTGACTGCAAAGCTGCACTAAATTAATAAGGTGGCTTTATTGTCTTCAGTGCCCACATTTGTTTCCTTGCCTTACACAGCACTCAGTACCGTCCCATTCCACCAGCTGGGGACTGACGAGACTTGACACTGGGTATTGCTCACTTGTTTGAGGGAAGAATGGCCACAGAGGATATTTTTTTGTCTTTTCCACGAAAAGCGACAGTGGGGCTTTCTGTCTTCCCAGTCTCTTCTGGTTACCTTTGTTCTTTCATGGCCATCTGCGTCCCCTATGTTCCTTATCCATGTGCTTAAACTAATCCCTCGTTATCAGAGGAAAAGAAAACTACATGATTTCCCTGCCCACTCCCTAAAACACGGAGTAGAAAATTGCCCGAGGCTAGTATGAATATTAAACCAAAAAGCTTCTGAACAGCTCTCTGGGGGCGTGCAGACTTCTGCTCCCTCTTTTGTACGCAAGGCAGATCCAAAGGTCCATGTGCATATGAAGATCAGTGGGACTGAGGGGCAGAGCAGAGGGACATGAAATAAAACCAAGCCACCCTCCCAACAACCACAAGTAGGACACACAGCTCATCAGAGCCCAGGTGACAGGGAGCTGAATGCTGCCCTGCCCCATCCAGGAGGGATGTTGGAGTAACTCTTGCTCAGGACTTACCTGCAGTGCCGATCAGATGTCTCCACATGGGCAGCGGCGGGACCGAGGAATTTCCCTTACAAACACAGGTGTTTTGCTTGGAATCCTTCCTTTGTTGTCAGCCCCTTCCCTTTATGGCACTTTCCCACTATTCTTGCAATAGGAGTGAAACAGAAACTTCTACTACCAGCTAGCAGGGGCTTATTTTCCAGGGGTAACACTGCTGCCTTCCCAAGGCTCCTGGATCAGCTTTTGTCTAGCTCTCAGGTGTCTCAGACACCCTTGTTTGGTGTCTGAAGGTGTCCAACGGGCAGCCCCAGAGCCTGAGGCTTCCTATTTACTCCGAGCACACAATGGGTTTTTGGCACAGCGCGCCTCTAGCTTTCCCAAGCTCCCTGTGCCTTAAACCACCATGGGCCATACCCACACCTCCTAACCCTTGGGGCTTTCGCTTTTCAGTGCAACACTAGCCAAAACAGCTCAGGCAACCTAATCTTCAGTGCTGGGCAACCATCCAAGGGTGCCAGGGCAGGGAGGCCTCAGTGTAGATGCTGAGTACTGGGCAGCACCATCTTCTGGTGTACTTCCCTGGCCTTGGGGAAAGGCACCAGCCTCTCAGCTAACCTCTGCTGCCCTGGCCTGTGGCAGAGATGTGCACACACCACCTTCTCTCCCCGCAGAAATCAGCGCAGCAGCCAGGCTCCAGGGAGTACAGGACTTCTGCCACCCCAACCTCCAAGCCCCACACAGGTGCAACCACCGACCCCGACAGGTTTAGCCCTTAGACCAGCCACTGCAGCTGGAGCAAGACCACTACCAACAGCACAGCCTTGAGCCCCAAAGACACCCCCTGCTCCATAACTCCCTGGGCAGATACAGCCTGCCAGCACAGGCCTCCCCCACTGCATGATCCAGCCTGAGCATCCCCTTCCCAGATGGATAAAAGAAAATGGGAGAGGGCTGAGGAAGGCAGGACCTGAAAGCTGTGTGTGATCCACTGACGAGTGATGTGCAGTTGCTGCACGGCCCTTGGTTCGCTTCACTAAGCAGGGGGATGGGAGAACTAGAGGATAGACACACTGGGCTTAAATACGCCTGGTATATCCCAGGAGTATTGTTCAAATCACCAGATGACAGGAAAATACTGTGAAGAAGGAGGGACGTATTGAAGGTCACTTCTTGAACGTTGGCTAGTGCACAAGGAAGAGTGCAGGAGCCAAAAGGCCAGAAGAATAGCAGAACAAAAGGCAGTATGACTCTGTCCCAGCACTTGTGGGACATGTAGCAATGCCTTTGCAGCAAATCTCAATGCTCACATACCCAACAGTCTCACACCCAACTTCTCACCAGCATCAGGGATCAGACAAAATTACTTGCATTGGCACAGAGGACAAGACACGCCAGTTAACAGGGCCTCACAAAACCTCCTGGGTTCCCTCTGGTGCTCCCACTCCCAAACCTGCCTCTACTCCACCACACCAATCCTGGATGTTTCTAGCTGCATATCTTGACTTTTCAAAGATGGGAAGGCCTGAAGGTTCAGAAACTGGTCAGTGGGAGTCGTGGGAAAACAGCACATGTTCTCCATTGCAAACTTTCTCTCTCCCTCTTTTCTTTCTTTATTATTTTTTATTAGAGGCGTTGTTCCTTTTACAGGGGAGTCTTCCAGCTCCCGGGGTCCTACCACTCATCTCTTACTGTCAGCTTACAGAGCAATAGGTTCTTCTAAAATAACGTTCACCCACAAACAGCCCCAGCGAGCAGGACGAGGCTGCTACTCCAGGGCTCTCCCTTATTTTTTTTTTCCTTTTTCTTTTTTTTTTTTTCTTTTCCCCAACCCTACTGCTCATTTCACAGACTGAAAAGTGGCTGATAACACTGCAGCTGGGGCCTTTTTGTTTTTTTAGGAAGATTTCAGAAGATCCTGCTTACAGCTCTGAGCTCTTTCAGGACTCCAGCTCTCTCTGCTATCAGAAATCAGGCCACAGCTACACGACGTCAATACCACCCTGGGCAAAAGCATAGCTAGTAACCTTTAGCTGGCTATTGGGAGCTACAGAAATAGCCCATGGGTGTAAGGAAGAGTTTGTTCAGCATCTCACCCTTTTAAACCTTTTTTTTAGGAGAAAAGCCAGATGCCGCTTCCATATTCAACACTCAGTCTCCCCAAAGTGATCCTATGATTTTTGTCCTCGAGTGAACAGTGTGTTTTTACTTCAGTAACCCTGCTTGGCAAGCTACCAAGTGCATTTGTTATTTTCTGCATAAGAAAGTGCTTTTCAGTCCAAACTAACTTCCTTCCTTCTCTTTCTTTCTTTCTTTCTTTCTTTCTTTCTTTCTTTCTTTCTTTCTTTCTTTCTTTCTTTCTTTCTTTCTTTCTTTCTTTCTTTCTTTATCTTTCTTTCTTTCTTTCTTTCTTTCTTTCTTTCTTTCTTTCTTTCTTTCTTTCTTTCTTTCTTTCTTTTTCTTACTTCCTTTCTTCCTTTCTTCCTTCCTTTCTTTCTTCCTTTCTTTCTTCCTTTCTTTCTTTTCTTCCTTCCTTCCTTCCTTCCTTCCTTCCTTCCTTCCTTCCTTCCTTCCTTCCTTCCTTCCTTCCTTCCTTTCTTTCTTTCTTTCTTTCTTTCTTTCTTTCTTTCTTTCTTTCTTCCTTCCTTCCTTCCTTCCTTCCTTCCTTCCTTCCTCTTTCTTTCCTTCTTTCTTTCCTTCTTTCTTCTCTTTCTGTATTTTGTGTTTGTTTATCTGTATATTTAGGGGTGGACACTTGCCTGCTCACCTCTGTGAGGTTGAAATTAGTAACCAGGGCTGAGCTGATCTTTTCTCTTCGTGACTGAAGAGTTTTTAAATGCTGAAGGAAGCTTTGATTTTTTCGGTAGCCCTTTTTCAAAACAGACCAAATTTGGGATTTTATTAAGACGATGCAGTAAGAAATCTCCCTTCCTAACCAGGCAGGCAAACTGCCTGGGCAAGGAGCAGTCTGTCGGTGATTACTGGCTGGGAGTTGTGGTTTCCGTGTCTATAAGCCGTCTGGTCTGGGCAGAGGTGGTTCAGCTTCGCAGGGTCCCATCTGGCCAGAGCAGCGGGATGTCCCTGTGTGCGCCCACTGCAAGGGGGGCTTCACCTGCCGGGGGAGGGCTGGTCCCTGCGCCTTGCCCCCTGCCTGCATGACCCTATGCACATCCGTGCTCACCATCCTCACCTCCCGGCGCCTGAGCGTGAAGCCCCACGGCTGAACACCCGGCCGCCAGCCGGACTTGCTCCCTCCCGGCGAGCAGCGGTCAGACCCCCAGCACGGGCGCACAGGGGAGAGGAAGGGGCTGTTCATTGTTCAGCAGGACAGGGACAGATATTTTCTGATCTTTTTTCCCAGATCTGATTGATTTATTTTTTTTTCCCTACCCCAGGTTTTGAAGCAAATGCTTTGGTTTTCCAGGCCCTTTTACAACTTTTTTTTTTAATTGAAGTTCATAGCTATGGTTGGAAGGGGACATAGGGAAATGGAAAAGGGTGAGCCCAGCAAAAGGAAATAGTGATCTGAGGCATCCCCTGATGTCCCCTTTGTTTAACAGAGACACTGTTAAAAAATTGTTCTGTTTTATTTAAAAGTTCAAATAATCGTTACAACAACGTCCAGAGTCTGGGGCTCACTCAGAGAGTGCGGCAACCACCCAGCTGGAGACAGTGCTCTCGCCTGCTCTAACACGCTCTTTCACCCCCTCCCAAATGCAATTCTGGAGAGAAGTCGGTAGAGACAGCTCTCTTCTTCCCTCCCTCCCTCTGTGACCCTAAAACTCCACTGGCAAAGACATTTGCTTACTCAGCAGCAGAAGAAAGAGGATTAACCCCATCTTTCACAAGGAAGATGTTACCTCCATTTGCCAGTGCCACTTGGGATTCAGCACATCCCCCCCTTCTCCCTTATATTTCTAAAATGCTCAAATCAGGTTGCTTTCATAAATCCCATATTCATTTTTTAATTCGCTGAACAAATTAATTAAATCCTCGTCTCATACAGGAACACTTTCAGATCAGCTGGAAACAGAGTTTTCAGTGAATAAATAAATCCCATTTAAAAAACAAAACAAAACAAAACAAAACAAAACAAAACAAACTAAAACCAAAACCAACCAAACAAAAAACCCCAACAAATAAAAGTGCAATTCCAGACCAGGGAGTGTCTCTCCCTCACTTTCCAAAAGCCTGGATTCTTACAGCACCCAGCAGAGCTGAGCACGCCATCTCCTTCTGCCAGACACCTTCCCAAGCCCTTGGGAGCAGCACTGTCTCTGCCAGCCCCGCCAGCACCAGGTTCGCCTGGGAGCCCAGGGAGGATCTTATCAATGCTTATAAACACTTACAGGGTGGGTGTCAGGAGGACGGGGCCAGGCTCTTTTCAGTGGTGCCTGGGGACAGGACAAGAGGTAATGGGCACAAACTTGAGCATAGGAAGTTCCACCTAAACATGAGGAGGAACTTCTTTACTTTGAGGGTGGCAGAGCCCTGGCACAGGCTGCCCAGAGAGGTGGTGGAGTCTCCGTCTCTGGAGACATTCCAAACCCGCCTGGACACGTTCCTGTGTAACCTGCTGTGGGTGACCCTGCTCTGGCAGGGGGGTTGGACTAGATGATCTCCAGAGGTCCCTTCCAACCCTATGATTCTATGATTCTGTAACAGCACAACATCACTGAGGCCTCTGGATAAGCTTTGCTTTCCCCAGGAGCTGGAAAGGTGTGCTGAACGTATTGCTTTCCTTTCCCCAGGCTATAATAATTTGTTGGCATTAGACAACCTTATTAAATGCTCCTTACTGTTGTTGGGATTGGCATCTGTTTTCTGTTTTACCGGACCCTTAGGGTGGGATTAATTCAGCCAAACTTGGAGGGCTACTGTAGTGAGGTCTCTATTTGGACAACTTATTTAGGGTTCCTTTATAGCAAAGAAACAGGCTCCTCAGGGGGCCTACAAGAAAATTGGAGAGGGACTTTTTACAAGGGCATGTAGTGATGGGATAAGGGGTAGTGGCTTCAAAATGGAAGAGGGCAGATTTAGATTGGATATCAGGAAGAAATTTTTTACTGTGAGGGTGGTGAGGCACTGGAACAGGTTGCCCAGAGAAGCTGTGGATGCCCCATCCCTGGAAGTGTTCAAGGCCAGGCTGGATGGGGCTTTGAGCAGCCTGGTCTAGTGGGAGGTGTCCCTGCCCATGGCAGGGGGGTTGGAACTAGATGATCTTTAAGGTCCCTTACAACCCAGACCATTCTGTGATTCTATGCTTCTATGATTTGGTGATTCTATGACCAGCCCTTCAAAGGAGACCATCCTTCAAAGGCTGTACATAGAAATACCTGTCTCTCTCCACTGAATAAAAAGGGAGCTTGTGAGTGACTTTTCCAGGTGTGGATACCACCTTTGGAGATGCTTTAAACTTCAGAAATATTAGATGAATACTATTCTCAGAGATGGGGCATTTTATGACCCAGCACTCTGGGTGTCTACATGCCTTGAATAGCTCTGCCGTCTCTGCAGCACTGCCTGACTGTCTGGACGCCGAGATGCCCTCCGCTAAAGCGGCTGTAGCACAGCAGTAGTTCCCTATTCTCAGTGATGTTGTAAAAAGGCTTAAGATGTTAAGATACTCTTTAATGTGACCGAGAACCATTTCCACTGCTTTGCAGTTCTGTAAGGTTACGGCATCGCACAATGGAGCTACTCTTTTCTTCTTTTTTGGAAATGAATGCAAAGAGAAGGGAAAGAGAGAGACAGAGAGAGGGAGCAAGGTGAGGCTCAGACATCCCGTGTATTTCCCAGAAAAGAAAGAAGTCCCTGACCTTTTGCCAGACCAGTGCCACAGGACAAGATGGTACTCCAGAAAGGCTGGAATAGAAGTTTTTTGACCTCCACCGGTGCCTGTGAAACAAGACCAGTAAAAAACAGGACCCGCCCCCTCTCCCGAGACCGTACAACCACAAATTCCAGCCCATTGAACCACATCATTTCAACTACAGAGAGGACCTGAGTGGCGTTAAGCTGTGCCATGGTAGCAGCCTAGGCGCCCCATGTAGACAGCAGAGCGCTTGAGAACTTAGAAGCACCCGAGCCAGCAGTCGGAATGGCCTGGGTTTGTAACACCAGACACTCTCAAGTGCTTGGCCGGGCTCTTGCCTACACGTTGAAGCTGCAAGCCCTACAGTTGCATGAATGGCTTAAATAGGGCTAACTGGAGGCTGCTGCCAGACGGGGTGGCCAGTCCCAGCCTCCTCCTCTTCTCCATCTCTGACCCTGTCCCTTCTCCTCCCCTCCTCCTGTCCCCCTCCTTCCCAAGGGAAACAGTCAGAGAAAAGGCTTTGATATCCCCGCACTACAGACTTTCCCCATAAGAGGAATATTACGGTTGTACAAAAGCATGTGTCACAGGCAGAAAAACGTTGCAGACATCTAGAATGGAACAGCCCACACATAAAACTATTTCAGAGCTACATTTCTTGTGAAATACAAAAAAGACATCAAAAGAAATTATGTCACTGATTTCGGCCTAGAAAGAGGCACAACTAAAAATTTCTACATCTCAACCTGCTCTTGGTAATTTTGCTTTGTCCCGTTCAAATGAAAATAACAGAGAGAAATGATGTCATCTTGGCAAGTGTTAGTTTAATTCATCGGACTTTATTCTAGATCTCTTTTCTTCCAAGCAATTGTATATTGAAATGTGTGCGGTGGTCTTCTTTTTTTGTCCTCCGTTTTCACATGAACTCCATATAGATGGTAATACACACATATATACAGAGAGAGATACTGGCGAAAAGCAAGCTCTTTATGCGGCTGAGTAACCACTAGACATCTTTCACTAAAAATGTTAAAAATGTGCAGGTGCTTCTGTATTTACAAAGGGTTTTATAATGAAGAGATGGACATCTAGTGAATAGAGTATCTTCTGCAGCACAATTTACACTACGCCTACTTTTGAGGACTGTTAAGGAGCTTTAATTCCCTGTAGCAAATCTGTATCAAGCCTGGGATAATACCGAGACAAGATCAAATAGTGAAGATTGCTTGTGAGAGCTTGGTTTTGCCCTTCCTTATACTCCACTATCTTTTTAATTCGCGGTGAGGGTTTTTTGGTAATAAATTGACACAGAGGTGCTGCAACAAGCTACATGCAAGAACGTTTTCCTATCAAGTTTCATATCAAGATGGGATGTGGAAAAGCCTTGCAACCACCAGAAGAAGAGAGCCGAGATTTATACCGAATGCAGTATTCATAAAAAGGGCTGGCCAGCCTGACAGTCCTGTAACAGTCAAAGGACAAATCCTGCCCCTTTCTACTTGGGTTGGTGCTTTTATCTTACAACTTTACTTGGGAAATGGAGATATGATGGGCAGAGTCTTTATATGATGGATTTTAAGCCCAGAACTCAAGTAAAACCTTGGATCTTGTATATTTAAGTGGTATTTGAAAGTGTTCCTTAAGCTCCTAAGCCTTTTAGATGTTTTTGACAGAGATACTCAAGAATGTAATAAAAACACATCAATTTTTATATAAATCTTACTTCAAAAAAAAGGAGCAAAAAATATGCTCATTATTTTCTTAGCTTTTTATTCCATCATTATGGCACAAGATAGAACTTAAAGACAACATCACTGAATAAGTCTTCAACTGCATTAAAATTAAGACTAATATGTTTTATAAAATTCTTTTGATATGATACACTTTCCCTTATCAAGAAGCGATAAAAAGAATTTTTCTCTAGAATACTGAAGTACATTGCCACCTGCTGGCCATAAACAATTTTGCAATTTAAAAACACCAGAACGTGTATAAAACAGCAACATTAACAATGCAACATACAGTTATTGAAAAAGTACTATTGACCCAGACTTTGGCACAATATTTATAGAAATGCAGCTGTGAACTTCTCCAAACGTCATGTTAATTTCTGAAACTCTGTGTGACTCCCTTTGGTATGTCTGTCTGTCTCTCTGCATTTTTTTTTCTTTCCCTAACTTTCTTAATGCTGAAGTTTTGTCACTTCAAAAGGAAAAGCCATATTCTCTCTCGGTTGTTACACACCTCAATTTATTGGGTTTGGTTTTCTAAAATTTGGATTCCAGTTTATTTATTTGATTTAGAACAATACATAAACTCATACATTTATAAATATATATATTATATCCTGTATACACACCATTGGTTTTCTTCTAGAATGGGAGGGCAGACCTTTGCACTACATCCTTAGTTGGTTTAGGCACGGCCTTGCTCTAAGTCGATTCTCTGAGCTGCTTCCTACCAGAATCTAAAAAAAATATTTTTACAATCTTGTATCAAATTTTAATTTCGTTTGCAAATATATTTATAAGAAAAAAAAATATTCGGTATTTTCCCCTCTAAGCTCACTACTACCCTTATAAAATATATGGCTTTTCATGTTCCACTCTATTCTAGTGTTTTTCAACAGGCAGTGAGAAGAAGAACAACTTCCCCCTTTAACAGGTTTTTCTATATAAGCACAGAAACCAGCTTGTGCACTTTCTATAGAATTCCAATGCATATCACGGTAATGTAAGTGCAGTGATTTAAAAAAAAAAAAAAGCAGTCATGATTGATTGACATCTGTATACGAAAACATAATATATGATTATCATACAATACCCATTACAGAATATACAATCATCAAAACTGCAGATATATAAATACATTTTTAGTAACACAAAGCAACAGTTTTATCTTATACACAGCGTATGCGTACAGAGTTATCAGACTAAAATTTTCATCTTGTTTTGTCTCAAAAGCTTGCTGAAAAACAGGAACATACTGCATTTGTAAATGGACTGCTTGACAGTGCTATTAAGAAATTAAAGTGAACAAAGTTTAAAAAAAAAAAAGTATATGCAATTCAGTTGGTATAAAACAAACAAGCCCTCCCCCGTTTTCCAATGTCCCCGTTGTTTTCCTATGAGGCGGAGGCAGTTCTGCAGGGTCCGATCATACAAGGGTTTCTGGAAGGGCATCGGGGTTATCACCTGATAATAGCTCCCAAATTTGCCACCTCTCCCTTTGCCAATCATGCCAGTCTGCCTCCGAAACATTTTTACTGTTCTGACTGTGAGGTGCCGTGGAATAGATGTGACCCGCTTGGGTGTGCGGGGCTGGCCGCTCCTGCCTGGAGGTGGCCTGGTCAGGGGCTTTGGCTGGCGGTCCTCCAGCTGCTCTGGTCCCTGAGCTTTTTTCTTGGCGTTGAAGTCTCCACAAAGAGTGTAACGTTGAAGAAACGCCCGATCGCTGTGACAATGCAGAGCTTGTTTTTCCTGGGCCTGGGTAGGGGGGTGGTGGCCGCTCTTTTCTGTAGGGGGGCTTGGCTGTGCTTTGCGAACAACCTGCGTTCAAGCCACGCTCGCTGAGGTCCTCCGCACTGCTTAAAGTCAAGTGCCGCTCCGACTTTGAGTGGGACAGCTCTGAACTCCTACTGCCGACTTCGATTTGTGGGTTACTGCACACGCGAGACACCGTGGGATGGAGCTGACACTCAGGAATGGCAGCAGTCGTCTGGCTCCTTCGCATCACCTGCCTGCTGGTGTCCAATTCGGAGGTGCTGCCCTGCCACCGAGGAGAATACATGGCGAGGTTCCCCTGGGAAAGAGAGCACTGTCCGGGTCGCAGCAAGCTGCTTTCGTAAATGTTCCCGTAAGAACCTGGGGGACAGGGTCAGAAAGACAACATCAGTCTGCATAATCGTCTACGTGGCATTCAATGAGTTATTGCTTTTCTCCTGCATCACCCTGTAGATGAGGGACGGGGGCTTATATCACCAGGCTATGAGACTGGAGGTGTATCAGCCTCATCACCAGCTGAACCTGGGGACACAGAGCAGCAGCCCTACGTCTATCTGAGCCGTGCCTAATATATTACCGGGTGACTCTAATACTTTGCTCTGACATAAAGCCTTGCAGCACTTAACATCTTTTAAATGCTTGAAAAGCAGGGGGGTGTTTTAGTCTCATGGTTCCTCTGTGAGGTGGGTGCAGATGGGAGAAAAACAAAGGCAAGACGAGAGAGGGACTTGCTGGGACCATGATGGTCAGTGGCAGGGTCAGCACCCAGGGTTGCCAACCACACCGCCACCGCGGCAGCAGCTCTCAAATCCCCACCGGGCATCCACCTTTTAGAAGAATATAAAACTATTTTTTGAAGTAATTTTAAAAAATGACTCTTTAAATTACCTTGTGACAGTTTGAAATGTCATCGCATTTGTCTAACCGCTGTACTTCTCTGTATTTTATTGAACGCTCACCTTTTAAAAGTCCAGCTCTGGACAGTGTGAATTCTCCTACTGGCTTCACTGCAATTTCTCAAAACCAAGAGATTGTTTATGTCTTTTCTAGGTTTTGGCTTAAAACTTGAGAAATAACTGACCTGTCATTGCTGGATCTTTGCAGCCACTTTTCAGCGTTGAATGCCAGGTGCCCCAGATATCAAAATGATCTTCGGAAACATCTAAATAGCAGGAAAAGCAGGGAGAAGATGATGAATTGAGCCTCTTAAAGCCATTATTTAGAAACATACAAATTGAACGGTAAAATCTTACGTAAGGTATCATCAGAGTCGTTAATATAGACTAGCATCTGACTTACCGTGCACCTAACACAAACATCTCAAATGTATTTGTTCACAGTTATTTGCTGTCTCGGGCTCAGATCCTGTGATGCATTCAGTAAGCTCTGTATGAACAGGACGCCTGAGTTTGCCGAGAGAGTGGAATTTCCCTAAAGTTCTCTGCCTTACTGAAGTCAGTCAGAGAATTTGCACAAGACCAGGAGGATTTGGTCAACAGAAGGTAGTGCACGTGTTTTTTACAGGAAAGAATGGCAAAGGCCTCTCAGGCAGCCGCAGCCCCAGGGGTCACTGTAAGGCATGGGCTATCAACCTGCAGCATCGCTTGGGTCTCACGCAGGAGTGCTGCCACAGAACAGAGGTTTAATGAAATATGCTCATCAGGCGTTGTGCTGGATTATAACTGTTCTGTGCCTTTTTCCTGATTCCATCTGGCAGCAAAGGAATTTCCCGATTTGTCATGGTCCAGTATTGTTGTGATGCATATTAAAGTCCAAACGATGGTTAATACGATAAAACTTTGCAATTTCTTGTTCATAATTTACTAGAAATCTGACCAAATTTTGAAACCTATTCAGAGATTTAGACGCTGAATATGGAAGATAAATGCCCATTGGCAGTTATAAGGCATATAACTGAGATCATAGTCTAAATCCCATTAATTCCAAAGGGAATTAAGTGCCTAAACAATACCTCTGAAATGAAAAGCTTTTAGAAATACTACCAAACAGTTATTTGCATCCCTAATCATTGAAAGTTCTTGAAGTCTGGCTCACTAAATATGCATTTCATGAATGCAACTTTATATATATATATTTTTAAATGAAAAGCATCTTGAAGTGCCGGTGAGCTATCAGTTTAAACCACAGTTCTTTACAGAAGAAATCATTCAGGTGTGCACTCCCTAGATAGCCTCGGAAATTATGGATCCCTGCACTAGTACTGCTAGGTGTGTAATTGGTAGCAGATGTAAAGCTGTGCAGCTCGGCTGTGTTCTCCAGTGAGAGGGTGCTGAGGTCATTCTTTTCAATTGGAGAAAATTTGTAGCTTGACATCTTAAAGTCTCACATTTTTCCAAAGTCTGGACCATAACCTTGCAGGTATTACAGTCCTAGAGTCCAGGACAAGAAATCAGTCTTTGCCACGCTGTCACAGACAGGCTGAAAAGCAGGACATACATAGTACTATTTTCCTAAACAATAGCTCCAAGTTTTGAGAAATGCGATACCGAGAGCATCCCTGATGGCTGTCTGAGCTAGTAAGGAGGACTGAGCACAGACCCTTTGGGCCCAACACATAAAAAGGATGTTGGTGAGTCATTCCTTGTAAGGTTATTCACACTATTGCTCCTCAAATCCTGCTATATGCTAATACAAACCCGACACTTTTTAATTACTTCAGAAACCCCCATCAGTCACTGAAGAGGAGGAACGCAAGCAGGATCTACTCTACCTTTTCCAGCCTGTGATGCAGAAGAATTCTCCTTTGTCTTAGGCTGCAAATGTCCAACCAGTGTGTACTGTTCAGGTACCTTGTACAGCTTATCTGGGCTGCGGGCAACTTCTTCTTGCATTGCCATCAGTGAGCGCTCAGACAGTACCGGGGAATTGTTGTCGTAAGGGGAGACATCTCCGCTTGAAGCTTTGTTGGAGTCTGTGGAAGAATGCCTTCCTCCTGTGGAGTAGGAACCTTCTGACCGCAGCATCTCAGGGCTCCTGAGAAATTTTGATAAGCACACGAATGTTAATGAAAAATGCTTGATGCTCACAGTTACAGGTGCAGTTTGACATCATACAACTAAAATCAAACACAGGAGTATGATCGCAGCTGCTGAAATGAAAACACTTCAGAAGCAGTACAGAGGTGAATTTTCCATGAGTAAAACTTTTGCCATGAAGTGGCCAGCAGAGGCCACTAAAAATCAAAAGATGTTGCTGTCAAGAAAGAAAATAACAAAAACCACACAACCGTACAGCTCACCACAGGAAATTAAATAGTGAATCAATTCCTTATGTTACCTTGACAATTTAGCTTGTTGCAACAGTAAATCTGAGGGCATGATAGGGAAGATTAGTTTGATACTAAGGAGTATATGCTAAAATCACTTTTTCCATTCTGAAGTACTACACAGTCGGAGAAATCAAAACCTTAACTCGCCTCTCGCACTGTGAGAAAGATCCTCTTCTAGAGACATCAGAAAGTATATATTTTACAGGGGACAAGCAGATGTATCTACTGTACTCCTGATGGGGACAACCAAAGAACTGGCTCTGCTGATAACTTCTACAACTTCTTTTACCCTTTCACCTTTACATCACCGTCCTAGTTTGAGGTAAAACAGAACCAATTTTCTGTTTTGTAATTTAACTTCTTAGCTGGGCCTCTTCTAACTGACTAAGCTCTGAAATTAAGAGCGTATTGTTCAGAAAGTGTTCATTCTCAGAGTGATAAGACCTGATTATACCAAGGAATGGTACGCAGAGAGGCTCTTGCTTAGACTTATTGCTGTAACAACCAACGTCAGGTAACTTCGCTTTTTGCCCCGTTAGAGGGTCGGAAGCGGAGAAGTGTAGAGGGGTCCCACCTGCAGGGAGGAGCGGACGGGACAGGTGACCCAAAACTGACCAACAGGGTATTCCATCCCGTATGCATCACGCTCAGTATAAAAGCTAAGGGATCAAAGGGGCAAGGCTGCTCTGGCTCACTCTCTTTCTTCAATGGCTGACGTCTGAGGAGGACCTTGTCTGTCTGTCTGCCTTTGATCCCGATTCTGAGCACTCCTGACTCTAGTTCTGGAATTCAGCTCCTGTCCATCGCTGACTCCTGTCTGGGACTCTCCCTGTGTCTGTGGGTGACGCGATCGTCATCCTGGGAGCTGGATATGGTTTTGTATATATTGTACGCTTTTTTTTTATTTTTATTATTCTATTATCATTTCTTATTTCCTTATTTATTATTATTTTCATTAAAGTAGTTTAGTTCTTTTTTCTAAACTCATAAATCTCCTTATCTCTTCCTCTCCTCCCTGAGGAGAGGGGGGGGGGAGGGCCATCTGTCGTTCTGATTGGCCAATCCTGCCAAAACCACGACAATCACCAACAGCCTGGCCTGCATTTCATTTTGAGAAAAAAAAAAAAAAGGCAAACAAAAGACCCACCGAAGTCCAGCCAAGGCTCAGAGAGACAACTCTAATTTTTGAAGTGTGTTAGGAACACTGAGGGAGATTTCTTGAACTGTTACAGTTTACTACGCAGATAGAAGGCAGTTCTTGAGTCACTGAACATCTCAAAGAGTATGTAGAAACACTCTATAAACAAATATAACTTTTTTCCTATCAGTCCTCCCTAATTTATTTTTCTATTATTCATTTTTCATTTCTCTGCACCTTGATCTTTGTTTCCTAGATGCTTATCTTTTGCTTCTCTTGAGTCAAACACTTCTCTCAGTGACCTCACGTTAATATCTGCTCTAATTGCCCGTGTTATGACAGAGGCTCATTCTTGTAAACGTGCACTGAAAACAGTCAGCCCTTCTCAGCGTCAAATCCAAAGACAGCTTGAACTGAGTGAGCAGCCAAAGCACATTACTTGTTATGGAACAATAACCCTCTTTCCAGACAAATGAAATAAAACTGAAGAAAGAAAATAAAGAAAATACACAGTGGTAAGACAGGCCCAGCCACAGCACACTAAATATTAATAGAGAAATAATGACAACACTTAACACCACTTTCAAGCTGTTGGGTTTTTTCCTTGCCGATTTACACATTGCACGTCCCAAAACATAAAATACATACACTCAACATCATGATTATTATCCCTTTTTTTTTTTCCAGTATAGAAGCAACTATAAAGCCTTGGCAATGAATTAACTAAGTTTACTCCTCAGTAACTCCCAGCAAGAAATCCAAAACTGAACTGATCCTGAACCTTAACTTGGGCCAACTCAAAAAAACAGAGCTACCATTTGGCAAAGTAGCACTGTCCCAGGCTTCCCAGTGTGTTTGACACGGTAATGTTGGGGAGTCATTACAAAAAGAAGTAAATCATGCCTCAATTATGTAACTTCCCATCTCAACTTCTCATCTGAAGATGAGTCCGACATAAATTAATGTATAAAGAGCCACACACTGAAGAATTACTGTCTTTTAAGTATTTACAACTCCATCACAAATCTTTTCTTTTTTTGCCCCTTACTCCTTTCTTTCTGCCTTCCTAAGTTCTAAAAAGGCTTGTGCAGTGAGTGTGAGTTAAGATGAGGTTTAAGCAATGTCTTGCGAATTAGAAGAACCAAAATGACCTGAGAGAAATGGGGAGGAATGTTGGTATCTGTAGGTTTCCTATGACCAAATGTCTTTCTCTCCAGCTTTCTAAACTGAACGTCATCTAAACCTCACCCCGCTAGCATACAGACATACTTCACACTAATGGTGACAATAAGGCTTATCGCATGTAAACCTTTGCATGATCAAAACCTAACT
This sequence comes from Chroicocephalus ridibundus, assembly GCF_963924245.1. NCBI lineage: Eukaryota > Metazoa > Chordata > Aves > Charadriiformes > Laridae > Chroicocephalus > Chroicocephalus ridibundus. The sequence goes on from NC_086284.1 coordinate 83,177,714, forward strand.
ATGTTGCACAGGGCAAAGAGAGAGGTATACCACCTCTTAGCCATGGCAAGGTAACACAAGGAATAGGGGAATGGGAAATGGAAATGAAAGAATGCGTGAACATAAACTGGAGCTTTGTGAAACACTGATTTCATGTCTTACCTTGAATGATCTGTTATAGTCTATCTCTTCTCAAGACAGAGCTCCTGATAAAAATTTACTTGAATGGAAACTGTCAAGTCTTTGGAAAGATCCAAATGTTCAAGTTTCGAAACTCATTTACAGTTTCTGCTAGTAAGCCCACGCAAATATATGTATATAAAATACCACTTTCAAATTTTTTTGGAAAAAATTGTTTTAAAAATCAAAGAAAATGCCGGCGGACTCTGACAATCTTACTACAAGAAGCCATCAAAACACTTTAAAGTTGTAAATTGATCTTACACATTTGCAGTTTTACCATGCTCTTCACAAACAAAATAAAACACAACTTACAGAAGACTTTGGCTCGCATCTTTCCAAATAAAGAATGAATTCTCACATATTCCTTAAAACAAAACTTTTCAATCATCATAGAATCATGGTTTACGTTGGAAGGGACCTTAAAGATCATCTTGTTCCAACCGCCCTGCCATGGGCAGGGACACCTCCCACTGTTGCATCTGTTTGCTTTATGGCTTGAGTTCAGTAGCAAACGGATATTTACTAACATTCAAAATTCATCTTCCCCTGGATAGCTGTGAGATTCTCTACCCACACACTGGGGAAAAACTAACTTGGGAGGCAAACGTAAATACTGCACGAGATACCCACTCGCCTATACGCTGTCTATGAGTAAGGGCAAATTATGATTTCCACAAAGAATAATAGAAGATTAGGTACTATCAAATGTGAGAAATGGGAAGGCAACTAAAGTATTTTCTAGTGGTTATGAATTATATTAAGGAAAAGATTTAAAAAGTGGTTACCTATAAACTGAAAGATTTGAAAGCTGCAGAAGGAACCTATGCCACATATTTCAGATTCCAAAACAAAAACCAACTATGCTGATGAGGGAGTCTTGAGCTATGCTTTTTAACTGGTATCCTTCTGAATTGATGTTATCCAGCAGAGTCTACTTGCATGGGTGAACTGCGAAGATGTTAATAATTACTTCTACTGGGGATATTCCTACTTTTGTGCTGCCATCAAGGTCATCAAAACAGGAAATCCCTTTCTGGTTTTGGCAGAAATCTTTTTCTGTTACACCTTAAAGCTTCCAAATGGGAAACCAATTATGTCTTACAAGAGGCAAATCATACAGAATGTGATGGCTTGGCAGCATGCAGTAGTAATTTCCATACATATTTGAGCAACACAGGTGCCACCAACAAAACAGATTATTAAGGATTATGATGTGGTTGCAACTGTAAGAGGGTAGAGGGCTCGATGATTCAGGGAGCCTCCGCAGCTTTGAAAACTGCGTTTATGCACACTGTATGGCCTATTGTATGGCTTCATCTTTGTGCCACAGGTTAGGATGGATTTAAATTCACCAT